>NW_006777108.1:1801861-1814594 GCF_000442215.2 Lipotes vexillifer
CTGGTCTAGCCAGTCTACATAAGCATGTCTTCTATTCCAAATTATCAAAGGCAGATAGTAAACAAAACGGTGTATGGAGGGTGTTGTTTCTAGGCATATCCTTGGCTTCCTCTCTACTTCCTCTTTCTTCCCTGATCTCCCCAAGTTGCTCTAATCCAGGGGACAGCACTGCAGGCTCCAACCTGCAGACAAAGAGCCTGTGGAGAAATCCACGAAGAATGCTACATACCCACTGTGATACCTGCCTACCCACCTCCTGGAGTAGTTGAGGCCAGAACAAATCACCAGGAGCCATAACAGTCACATGACAAAAGGACATCACTGTTGCTTTAAGTTTTGTCTTACAATAGCTGTGGGAAAACAGATACGACATGGCACAGTGAGCTCCCGAGCAGATGGAGTTAAATCCTGACTATGCCACTTACCTTGGGCACCTTACTCTCACGGAGTTGTTGATTCCTTGCCTGTCAAATGGAAGTCATCTTATTTGTCCAAGGATTAAACAGGATAATAAATGCCAAACGCTTGGCATATAGTAGGTAGTTGATTGATGATTGCTTCCTTGCCTTCTCCCAAGCCAAATGTTTGCTATAACCATTTTAGGGAATTTGGTTCCTCCCCTTCACTTAAATCACATTACCCTTACCCTTTTTGAACATATTATTTTCAAAGTATTATGATTTTTTTTCAACCTACTGTGCATACTGTATTTCCTAGATTTTGAATTCTCTCCTTAAACACTTCTCTGCAAAACATATTTTTTTATTCTGTGTTTCTCTCTCGCACTTAAAAAAAATTGTTGATACTGCTACATGAGAGTTAATCTTCTCGTCTTTACTTTCAAAGACTTTCATGGTGTCTGTATATTTGCTACCTAAGACTTGAGCAGAAAAGCCAATTACATAGATTGATTAAAATAAAACAAAAGCAGGAATGGCATTTAAAAGTATATAAATTCACATTTTTTGAGTTCCTTAAACATGGACTAATTTTTAAAACATTCTCTGCCTCACCTCAAAATGTTTGGTTACTGGTTTTTGTCTAAATGCATCCAGTAGCGACAGACTTGCATGTTCCTTTGTGACCTGGAAATTCCCAAGTAATCACTTTTGAGTAGCAGATGTTTAGATAAGCTAACAAGTTCTTAGGGAAATAAATCCTTTTATGATTATTTCAGTAGGGATCTGTATATTTGGTTCAGTACTTTAGTGGAACTACATTCTCAACAGGTGAAAATAAATACATGCAGAGCCAGGGTTTAAACTGAGAGAAGGGGATCTGGCACCTATTTTCCAGTGACTATATAAAGACAGGCCAGGGGGCTGACCTCAGGATGGGTGTGGGTCAGAAGGGCAGGAAGGGAATCTGCTGGTCCTCTTGTTCTTTTTGAAAGTCTTGTAAGAGCAAAATACATGTCAATTTTTTAAAGGGGGCCTGGGAAAGGAAGCATTGTAAGAAATTTAACTTAATACTTATAATACACACAAAGATAACATTATCATGTCATGTGTACAACCAAGTGGGGAAATAATATCACCTGCTATCAATAACATCCACAGATATTTATTACACATCCTTGGGGATGACACAAGCAGCAGACAGGCGTATGGACACCTAAGGGAGTGTTGGAGTGACCTCCATGTGTTTAGGTAAGTATGTGAGTAGGAAACTGTTATTACTCTGGGTTTTATTTTTTAATTTTTTTGCTAGTCCTCTTTCCTTTTAATTTCTGCAGTAGAAAGGCTTTGAGCCACCAATACCTTTGTGAAAAAGAGAACGATACTCATTAGCTTTTTCCTTCAGGCAAAACCAAGTGCTATGTTTTAGCTCTCTACCCCGATAAAGCTCTAAATCTTTCATCTTGATGGGAGGCAAAGACAAAGGCAGCAACCTCAGTTCTAAGAGATTCATTCCTTCCTCCTTTCCTTCCTCCCTCCCTTCCCTTTTTCCTTCCTTCCTTTTCTGTTTTTCTTGCTCTCTGATGGCATAGCTTCACTCTTGGTTGTAGTCCTCTTTGTTTGAACTTTTCTAATACTCCAGGGTTACTCACAAACCTCATACCATTTCTTTAAAGAGAGACAAATTATATTAATCTCAATTAGAGACCACACATGCCTACACAATTTTGCCCACATCAGGATGGAGGTTTAAAAAAAAAAAACACCCTAATTTTTTTTAACAGGCAAACACAACTGTAGGATCATAGACCCTACATTTTCTACATAGTGAACATATAAACTCAGTGGTCTGGGGCCCATGGTCAGAAAGACATGGTAGTTCTACACTCTTCAGATCTTTCCAATTAGAACTTGAAAGCCCATTTCCCTCCGAGAGAAATGCCAGATGCATTCTTCTTTAATGAGCTTAGGACCAAAACTGTAATATGATCTCCTGCTTCAGGTGGAACATGGATAACAACTTAGAAAGAAAGGAGAATGGGGTCTGGAAGAGGATGTAGATTGAAGGATTACCTTAATTAAATGTAAAAGTAGGATCAGAGAGGTAGAAAGACCTTAAAGAAACACGAGTTCTGTGGTCTGAGACACAAAGCCCTGTAGGGCAGCTGTTCCCATGTTTGGAAAAAAATCAAAGTAAGTCTGGATGTTTATACAATATTTAAAGAAAATAAGGTGGGCATGACAAACACTCCATAGAATATAGGCAACCCAAGACAAAAACCTCCTGAGAACTAGTAACATCTTAAATGTTTTTAGTTGACTCTATGTTCTAATTCCATGCATTTTATTTAACTCAAACTCATAAATCAGGTTATTCTTTCAAATTATCCCTGATTCCACAGGCTCACTATGTTTTCTAGAGTCTTAAAAATCCAGGCTACAGGCAAATAAAAATTTAATTCAAAGTTTAATACAAATGAAAGTACATAGAGCTTGCCAGATCATATTTTTTAGGGTGTTTCTAAGAGCGACCAGAACTTTAAAATGCTGCAGTTCGGACTAAATAAATTATAATCCATTAAAACAATGAGATATTATGCAGCTGTAAAAATCAATGAGGAAACAATGTACTGAGATATAAAAGAAAAGTCTCCAAGATATAGTATTAGGTAAAAAAGTAAGATACAGAACAGTATGCAGAGTATATTACTTTAACATAAAAATAGGTGAGAACAATATATATGTATGTATTTACTCAGATATAAAAAACAAGTACAGGAAGAATACACAAGGAATTAATAACAGTGGTTATTTAGGGTAGGAAGACTGGGCAGAGAGTAACTGGGCTGATTGGGACTAGGGGTGAGAAGATATTTTACTATAGACAGCTTTTATACTGTTAGATCCTTGAACTGTGTGACTATATTAGCTATATACATATAATTCTAAAGTCCTTTATTATACCAAAAAAAAAAAAAAAGAAACAAAATGCAGTAGTTCAAAGGTGATGAATCTATAGGAGAAGTCTATATTACTGACCTATATTTTATTTTTAGGCTCTGTCATCTTGTGTCTTGCTAATATCTCAAGGATAAACTACCGAATGCCTACAGTTTGACCCCTAGGTAAAGGAGAGATCAGGAAACTTCAGAAAACACAACCACCCGATAATCTTCTTAGAAGCATTTGGAACTGCTCAGTGATCCATGAATGTCAAGGCAAACCTCTTCCAGGTTCTATATAAATCTCTTTATCTAAGGTAAACCTTGGGTCAATAAGAAATACTTGTGACCTTTGTTTTATGTTCATTGAGTGTTTTAGAGGCATTATTTCACATATCTTTCCAATAGCTCATGAAATATACAGCCTTTCTAATATCTTTTCATAAATAGAGATGTTAAGGCACTGAACAATCCAGCTCTGTGACAGTGTGTTCAGTGGTAAAGAAGAGCACACATCTGTTTTGATTCATGGCCACACAATTACAAAGATTCACAGACTCCCCCAAAACATTCTCCATTCTCCAGTTGAGGCAGTAGCTCCAGTGTCATTTTAAGCTCATTTCTCATGTACTTAGATTCCTTTCTTTTCTTCAGATGGCAAACTTGCCTCTATCTGGTATCTGGGGAATGCATATCATTGGAATTATTAAATGTACAAGCTAACACAACAAACCACCAATTTGTTATTTTGATGAAAATATTCTTGCATTTTCAGCAGATGGCTAAAAATGTTGCCTTTTTTATACATACTTTGTTTTGACAAAAACAGAAAAATAGAGAAAGAAAGCTCTGATCATTTTTCCTGTGAAGCTTAATGTAAAACCAAACAATTTGGCATGTAACTTCTGAGCGTGTTCCATGTTTCATCTCTAGAGCCCATTTCCCTGGCAACCTCCGCCCTCTCCCAGCTGCAGAGGTCAACACAATAGGCTTGTCACAGGTTTTAAGTTGGGTAACTACTTTTAATTTGGAGAAATTATTACCCAGGGAGAAAATAGGCTGGTCCTGTACTTCAAAGAAAAAAAATAGAAATCAAGATGCACACAGCCTCCTGAATTGGACTAACTCTTAATGTTGCTGTGTACCTCCTAAGCAGCTGTTCAAATAAGTAGTTGCCCCAGGAAATGTATATTCAAATGCTCCTTGTCATTTGCCTCTCCTAGCTTCACACCTAAAAGCCAGATGCAAGCTCTTCCAGGGCTAACAAATAGATGCCTTCTGGTGGCTCATTATGGTAATTACTGGCCGTATATTACTGCCATGTGAAAAGGGTTGTGAGGCAGGCCAGCCCAGGGGCATTTACAAGTGGTTTATTTGTGTTGAGCTATTAAGGATCCTCAAGTTATCAGATCAACCACTGCTCTTTGGGTTTTACAAGCAAGTTGTTCCTTAACAATCTGATCCTTCATCTGCTACCTTTGTGATATGTTTAAGCACCACTTAGGGACCTAACATGCTGCTTAGGAAAGTTACTTTACCTGTTTACAAAGAGATTCTCAAGTCCATTGTGTCCTGTGCACATTTTCTGCATGGCTCCTTCCCAGCACCACCCACCCCACCCACCTCCATCCCTCCAAAGGCTGCAGTGCTTTCCTCATTCTTTGATCTTCAACTGGGCTATACACCTCTTTGTTGGCCACAGACACCTTCTTGGTGTAAACGAATGTTGATGCAACTGAGCTTTATGGGTTTGGACAACATCAGGGTTGAATCCAGGTACGTAGGGTCTGAAGCTCATACAAATATGGAGGAGGCCCTCTTTAGCAAAAAAAATGAAAAAGTTTCTGAATGTAAAATTAGTTACAAAAATGAATATTTGGAATGAGAAATTACAAAGTTTAGAAAGCTGACAAATCTACAAACATCGCAAAATCTAAAACAACAAACAGCAAAGACCTTAAAATCAGCTGCCTGACTCTCCTCTGAACTTTTTTCTTACTTTTGGCAGGGGTAGGGGTGGGGGAAGAGGCAGAGACTCTTTGCCTCTTCATATGCCAATGGTTTTATAATTGTTTTATAGAGAGAAAAGAAATTCAGTCTTTCCTCTAGCGACATTGACTGAAAAAGCTTTTATTACTAATAGTTTAAGTTTCTTTCAGCTTCTCATCCTGATATTGGTAATGTTGTAAATTTTTAGAATTCTTATTAAATTTGGGAAAACATTAAACTTTTTTATACATGAGCTATAAGATTTCAGGGTATTTCAAGTTTTATTTTGCAATGACTAATCTTAAATACACTTCAAACTGAAATGTACTCATTAACTAGCTTGTTTTACATGACACCATTGAAATATATCCCTTTCTTAATCAATTACTGCTTTTGTTTTAATCTCAAAGTTTTTTTTTACATTGCTCTTTGTATCAGAATTTCTATTGATTTCATCACTCATCTTTATTGCTTTTTTTTTTTTTCACGGTACGCGGGCCTGTCACTGTTGTGGCCTCTCCCGTTGCGGAGCACAGGCTCCGGATGCGCAGGCTCAGCGGCCATGGCTCACGGGGCCCAGCCTCTCCGCGGCATGTGGGATCTTCCCAGACCGGGGCACCAACCCGTGTCCCCTGCATTGGCAGGCGGACTCTCAACCACTGCGCCACCAGGGAAGCCCATCTTTATTGCTTTTAACTTCATATTCCATTAATTTTTTTCCTAAATTTCCTTTTAGTTTTTAAATACATTTACAAAGGACAAAAATGGTACCCTTCATAAACATACAAATCAGGAGGATGCTGTAGGTAAATTTTCATTTGTTTTATTGAAGCATCCCAAAACATCTTTCCAAATTTGTTTCTCCATGTTAGAATAATTTTGCAAATTTTAAAAAGCAAACTCTTTGGAAGGTGCTGTGCAAATAAGAGGCCACTGAAACTTAAGCTTCATTAAAGTCATGAAAAATCTGCCTTTGGACCTCTGGGTGATGACCCAATAGGTGTGACTTAATGTGCCATTTGGGGATAGGTTGTGCCTTGTTCCTCAGAGCTTCTCTGCTCAATGCAGTATATAGCTAAATACATAGCTAAAGCTCCAAGCTAATATTGGGGAAGAAAGTGGGGGGTGGTGTCTCTCATATCCCCAGAATTCTCAGAGGACAAGGGATGGGGAATGGAGTGGGAAGGAGCTCTTGGTTTGAAGGCAGGGAAATGAGAAGGAATGACTCTTGGGGACTCTCCCCCTTTCAGCCTGATGTCAGGATCCATAAGTGCATTTATAACCTACTTCTAATAGCATTTGGTTGTTACAGTTTTGTGAATCCTTTTCACATAAGAGATGGACCACTCAGCAAATTCTTTGTGATTGACAACGTTATCTCACTGATTATAATAGCAAAATTGGAAATAACCCAAATATTTAAAAGTCAGGTGTTGGTTAAATACATTATTACATATCCACACAACAGATGCATGCAACATCTAAAAATGTTCCATAACAGTATATTTATTGATTTGAAAGTTGGTTGCAATATATTTTTGCATGAAACAAACAAGATATAATATGAATGGTAAAATCTCAGTTTTACTTTAAAAAAAGGAGTCTATTTACATATGTAGATATGGATGTGTATGTACTAAGGTGTTGACAGTAGTTGTCCTTGGGCAGGTATGATTATAAGATTTCTGTTTTTATTAAAAAATACTTATTTGTATCATTAAACCTTTTTGCTGATAAGGATCTTTTATTTTGATAATAAGAAAAACATTTTTAGTGGAAAAAAGAAAAAATAGCACTTTAATATTGGATTTTAGTCCTTTCAAATAAAATAATGGCCTGAACTTCAATTTATACATGCAGTTCAATATAAAAACTCCATTTCCAAGAGACATTAACCTATTTCTAAGAATGATTCTTCTGTAGGACTTACTGTAGCAATATGAGATAGGTCAGTCTCCCATACGGCACACTATGGGATCTGCAAATTCCATTCCTTTGATTGGCGAAAGGCCAATGTACAAAAAAACTAGTCCAAGGGGGGCTGTAAGAGAAATGTTTTATGCTTAATTGAATTTTTCTAAAATGTGTATGTATTATACTTAAAGTATTATCTGGAAAATATTATGCTTATTCCTTCACACTTATAGGAAAGTGCAGTGACCTTTTAGAAATTTGGGCTATGTGTAGACAAAATGGATGAATCTGAGTTGCCATCAAGCAATATTTATTGTTGTAAATGCAGTGTGAGCCACCACTTAGAATCTACGAAGCTCAGAATGCATTTGTTTCCATAACCTTACTCGATTCTTCCAAGATCCTTACAAGTTCTCAATCTTTGGTATGTAAAAGAAACACCTGAGGAAACTTGGTAAAAATGCAGATTCCAAGACCCCACTCTCAGACATTCTGATTAAGCAGATCTGGGATGGGACCCAGGAATGAGCAATTTGAACTGGGGCCTATGCTTAGAGAAACACCATTTTAAGTGGCCTCTTCCGTTGCAGAGCACAGGCTCCGGAGGCGCAGGCTTAGCGGCCATGGCCCACGGGCCCAGCCGCTCCACGGCATGTGGGATCTTCCCGGACCGGGGCACGAACCCGTGTGCCCTGCATTGGCAGGCGGACTCTCAACCACTGCGCCACCAGGGAAGCCCTAGTGTGTTTCTTTTAATACTGGGAAAATTATAGCAAAGAGCAGAAAAGAGCCTGATCTACTATGATAGGTTCAAAAAATAGCCTACCCAAGGACTGTGATGTGTGAAATACACACCATGATGAGATGAGATGAAAAACATCGCCTCCGCTCCTGAATCTTCCTCCATCTCTCTTTTGCCAGCTGACCAACATGCTCCCTGAGCTGTATAAAGTGAACCCTTTGACCAAATTATTCAATGCCTCGAAACTGTCCCTTTGGCAATTAATGAAACCATACTGTGTGGAAAAAAACAATCCTTTTTTCTTCAGAGTAGCTTGAAACCCTGTTAAGATAGTGACTTGGACCTCACTTAAAAACCTGCAGCATTCAACCTTCTAAATCTACACTCCTACAGATTGCTGCCCCAAGTACATGTGCTTTGTCTCCGCTGGTGCTAATGGTTTTCTACATTCTGCTCTAGACACGTGACAGCCCAGTGTCATGGTGCTGCTGAAAATGCATTTTCTGTGCCCAGGAAGAACCTGTATAAATATTCTCAATAAATAAATAACAGTTGTCATTTTCAGAATATGTCAATTTTAGCTGCCTGTGCTTAAAGTGAGAGACGTGTCATTTATCCTAATAGATGTGAACACATGTATTGTACATACCAGTGAGTCACCTAATTCTTATTCACTCCAGCCTTGGTCTCAGTTGGGGGCAAGTGCCTCTAACAGGGTATGGCTGGATCAAATCACAAGCTAAAAAATCTTGGTCAATTATAGAAGCCTGAGGCTAAGGAGGGTTTTCAGGCCTTGCAGACCCCTCCTCTTCCCAGGCTTACTGAAGATGCCAGTCAACCTCCCATCTGTGGAATTTCTGGGACTCTTTCTCCCCCCTGTAATTTAATGTGACTCAGTTGTTCTCTGTCCTGATAATACAAGTGGTGAGAAAGTCACCTAATCCTACTGGCATCCCCTCTTGTCAGCACCTCTTTATTTCCCTCTTTAAAGGCTCAACATGTTTTGATTTACAATCCGCACCAAGATAACTGCAGATGCCCTCTCTAAAAAGCAAGGTTAACTCACCTGAGATGAATTCTTTTATTGCAAACAAAAGCAGCACATGAGCAGGAAATACAATTAGTACAGGTGCTTCCTTGAAACTTAGCAAATGCCTGTTGTCTTGAAAGGAAAAAGAATCTTCACCATGGCCCGGAGGTTCCTTTCATGCTATTTCAGTGAAGGAAGGATTTGAATTAAAATACATTTAAAGGACATTTTGTGAAATGCTTTTTCTGTGTAAATCGATATGATTATACAACTTTTCTTCTTCAGACTGTTAATACAGTGGATTACATTAATTAAATTTCAAATGTTGAAAAAAATATTTTAAATAAATGTATAATTTTTAAAAAGTGCATTTAAAGGGGAAAGGAGAAACCCCAAGAAAGACCCCATGTAAGGAGCTGTAAATTGTTTAAGGACTCAGGTTATTTGGGGTGAGGACAGTGTTGAGCAAAACTGACCCCAACATCAGCATTTTGAGGTGAAATCATCCATCCAATGAAATCCCATCCAGTGAAATCATCAGTTTTGTATGGGTGCATGTTTTGAGTTATATTCTTGCTAAATAACTTTTTTCAGTACTCTGGTTAAGGCAACCTTTGTAGAACCTGTCATTTTATTCTCCTTGAAAATATGTAATGCATATATTAACTCCAGGAAAGCATTTTGAATTCTGTTAGATGGAGGCTGATGTGCTAACTTGATCTTCAGTTTGCTCGAGGTTCAGAGTTCACTATTCTGATAGTTGACAGTTCATTACTTTAAACTTCAGAAGTTCATTGAAAGTCTTTTATCATAAAATATAGGTAACTCTTTTTAGGTGGTGTTAAAGGTATTTGCTGTTTGTGTTAAGAAATGATCAAAAAGGAAATCATGCAAAATAAATGCTGTAGTCATATCAAATAGCTTCATTTTGTAAATCTTGTATAGTTAAAAAGAAAATTAAGATAAAAAAAACCCATGAAAAACAACGGAGGATACGGTAGACTTAACAAGAACACCTGATAGGTAGTTATAGTTAAATTGCCAAGTATTGCCATCTATTTTTTAAAATCTTGATCACTTCTCTAAACAAGTAATGTGTCTTCTATCTTTTAACTCTTGAGTTTCATCAAGTGAAGTATTACTTTTCAGCCCTGGCCAGGGTACTTTAATATTAATTGACCTTGGAGGCCACATTCCTATGTTTGCAATCTGGACCCTCCCTCTGACAATATCCTCCTTCCCCAGAGCATCCACAAGTAGGGTTTCAACAAATGCTTTTGGCAAAGTCACACTTCCTCAATGGCAGAAACTACTTGCTCTTGGAATGACAAGATGACAAGATTGCATGCTCAATTACACCTGCTCCTCTCTTTAAATAATTGCCTTAGATCTTGACAAATTATGTGCTAGTTTTCTCAGGCACTCTAATTTAAATTAGAATGAAGGTACTAAACTTTTATTAATTATTGCAGCCTGATTGTTTGAAGCAATGTCTTTTTGTTTTCTAGAATTCTACTATCTTTCATGACCCAATTAGAAATAGCTAAAAATTCCTGCGATTTTGGACCCCTGTATATGTTTCCTTTTACATATTCTGTATATGAAACTAGTTTCCTATATCTGGATTTTTATGTAACAAAAAAGAGTGCTACTTTGTGGAGTTTTCTATGATTTGTAGAAATAAAAGCAATAAAGGAGTTAACTAGAGCCAAATTTAGTAAATAAAAATACAACATGCCTAGTTGAATCTGAATTTCAGATAAATAATTAATTAGTTTTTAGTGTAAGTATGTCCCATGCAATATTTGGGATATAATTATACTTTAAAAATTACTTGTCTATCTGAAACTCAGATTTAACCAGGTGACCTTTATTTTATCTGGCAATCCTAGAGTTGAGTAAAGGCAAAATTGATTTATGTATGTGTGTTTTCTATGAATCACATTCTATTGGGAAGCAAAGGAATGAATTATATTTCAATTTTGGTATTGGGGAAATATGAGAAGATCAATTTAAATAATAGGTAAAAATAAGATACTATTGACAAGAAATATTACCCTGAATGGGGCTTTCATGCCTTTTTTCACATTCTAGTAAAATATAAAATTTCTCTCTATGTTTATAAATATGAAACTCCATTGTTTTCTGCCTTAATTAGCATTTGTTATTTTTGTTCACAACCCTCTAAAACACTTTCCATTACCCAAGTCATCAGCAGTCACTTAAAACTGGTGAAGCCTTACAAGAATAGCAATGGAGGAATAGTAGTCTGATTAAAATTAGTTCATTTCAAGGAAGAAGGAACTCTCTGCTTTAAATTGAACTGTCATAAGCAAAATATTAGGGAACAAATACTTCAGATAACTTTCAGATTCCAAGCAAAGTGTACTAAAGACAATTTCATTTCAAAATCATAATTACAGTAGCAGAATGTTCTAATTTTTATTTTTAATGGCTCATGATTTTAGCAAAATAGTCACAAAATCAATTGAATGTGTTTCATGATTTTCTTATGATTTCTTTCATCACAAATTCTATACTAAAGGCCAATTAAAAATATTCATTAATACATTTAAGAAATGTGCTACAACTAATTTTGATTAATATTAGAATTTTATATATTTCAAGGTTTCTAATGTATGCTATTATCCACTCTGTATGAATTGAAATATATTCTGAATCTTAAAATTAAATTTATTTTTTTTGCTTATATTATTAGCTTCAGTCTGCTATTAATAATTCCCACTTTTCTTTTCTTCCTTACTCTTAAAATAAATAGAGTTCAAAATGGAAAGAAGAGAAAGTTTGGTACTTTTATTATTACAAGGAAATGGACTTTTATTATCACATAATACACCTATCTTGTTAAACCTAATGCTGCTATTATAATCTGAAGTTCCCAAAATGAAATGCCTTTCTTTTTAATCGGCTTGATGAAATGTAAGGCAGTCACAAGTGCTTCTTTTTTGTACTTTAAGGGGTGAACTTCTTAGTTCCCATGACAAAATACAGGCACTGGATCTTCTGGTATAAAAGTTTTCTCTAGCTTTTTTATCTAGCTTTCCACAGTGTTCAGTGTTACATGTTTACTGTCTCTTCAGTGTCTATAGGAAAATGTCAAATTTGTCATGCAAGGTTCTAATATAGGTAAATATGTATTATATATAGTCTAATATAAGTAAAGGATCTGTTAATTTACTATCCAGTTCTCTTGTTTTATCAGTACCAGTAAAATAACATCAGTTGCTTTAGAACAGTTCAGAATGTCATTTTTCTGGGGGGGGCGGGGGGAAGAAGGTCTTGGTTCTAAAACAATAGAAAAGATAGCCAGAAAGAGTCCCAGTTGCAGTGTGAGAACAGATCTGCTGTCTGGACCAGCCAGAAGCGAGGTGCACACTTCAGTGCTCACTGGGGCTGAGGAGTCAAACCCACGCTTGCCAAAGCTGAGAATCAGGGAGATTCCCAAAAAGGGAGAAAAAAGGAATAAGAAATAAAAGGAGGGCTTCCCTGGTGGCGCAGTGGTTGAGAGTCCACCTGCCGATGCAGGGGACACGGGTTCGTACCCCAGTCTGGGAAGATCCCAAATGCCACGGAGCGGCTGAGCCCGTGAGCCATGGCCGCTGAGCCTGCGTGTCCGGAGCCTGTGCGCCGCAACGGGAGAGGCCACAACAGTGAGAGGCCCGCGTACCGCAAAAAAATAAAAAATAAAAAATAAGTA
>NW_006777108.1:1814644-1828517 GCF_000442215.2 Lipotes vexillifer
AAAAAAAAAAAAAAAAAAAAAAAAAAAAGAAGTAGAAAGAAAGAAAAAGTCAAAGACAGTAGAATGCAAGGGTAGTAATGAATCAGAAGCAGTGATGGCACAAAATCAAGACTTCTCTGGGGAAAGAGAACAAAAGCGTAATCCAGAATAGAGGAAGGATATTATTTCTCCAGCTGAGTTCTATGGAAATTAGCGTCCAAAAATGTAAAAGATGTGCCATGGAAGGGGGTGGGGAATTTTCCGTGGTTAAATATGCTCGAGAAATATATATAGTCCCATCTTGAAGATTTACAACACATAATCGAATATTACAATTTCTAAGCAGTCCTATTGTTTAAAAACTTTTTAATTTTGTAAGGAAATGTATGCATGTTTAATATAGATAAATATTAATAAACAATATTAGCATTAATATGTGATATTAATAAAACATATAACTATGGAATTATTTTTTCAGACCATCTGGTAACATTCTCTATTGTATGAGTGGATGAAGTAATGAACTCGTATTCTGTGGTTATTAGTTATTTGGAAACTTAGGTCTGGGTAATATCTATACCGATGATACCGAAAATGTTGCTTTATCACATCCACGATGTTCTTAGTGTTGACCAAAATTACAAGGTCATTAAGAGCAGAGCTATGAATTGAGAATCCCTGGATTCAAATCCTAAGTCTTCTACTTGCCTCAGCAGGGTCCTTGACTTCTTTAAGCCTCAGTTTCCTTCTCTGTTAAAGAGGAAAGAACTAACAGTGATAAAAGGGCTTATGTCATAGGTTATTGGGGGAATCAGATGAGATATTCCTTGTAAAATACATAACTTAATGCCCAGCAGTGGGAAACAAAAAAAATTTTTTTTTGAAGTTTAGTTGATTTACAATGTTGTGTTAGTTTCAGGTGTGCAGCAAAGTGATTCAGATTCTTTTCCAGGAAAGTGATTCAGATTCTTTTCCATTATAGGTTATTACATGATATTGAATATGGTTCCCTGTTCTATACAATAGGACTTTTTTGTTTATTTATTTTATATATAGTAGTATGTATCTGTTAATCCCAAACTCCTAATTTATCACTCCCCCCCACCCCTTTCCCTTTTGGTAACCATAAGTTTGTTCTCTCTTTTTTTTTTCATTAAAAATATTTTTTAATTGCAGTATAGTTGATTTATAATGTTGTGTTAGTTTCAGGTGTACAGCAAAGTGAATCAGGTGTACAAATACTCTATTTCACATTTTAAACTATGTACATTTAATAATTATGATATTTTTCATTAAAAACGTGTCACATCATAAGTTTGTTTTCTATGTCTGTGAGTTTGTTTCTGTTTTGTAAATAAGTTCATCTATATAATTTTTTAAGATTCTACATATAAATGATATCATGTGATATTTGTCTTTCTCTTTCTGACTCACTTAGGATGATAATCTCTAGGTCCATCCATGGACCTGCAAATGGCGTTATTTCCTTCAGGAAATGAAAAATCTTAATATTATAGATCCTGTACTCACATCTCCTCCTTTGTGAGTTCTCTAAGCACAATTTCTATCTGGCTACTCAAATGTTTTTTGGAGATTAGGGCTTAGATGAATTCTGAATCTCTGGCCAAGCAACATGGTGCCTGGGCCTATGGCCAAATGTAAATAAGTATGATCTTATCAGTCCCATGGTGAGTAGAGAGGATTTAGTGAGATTACATGCATAAAGGGGTTAATGATTTGATGGGCAGTAGCAGGTTATTTCATTGTGGCAAGGATGAACTGACAGGCAATATAAATGAGATAAGTTGGTTTTCTTAGCCCTTTACGTTACTCGTTCACAAGCTTTCAGTATCTGCTTTGCTGAGACGTATATGGGCTCTGGGATTTGTGTCTGTGAGTTCAGGTGGGAAGAGTCCTTCTTACACTGGCAGTTGGCATTTTGAAGGAAAGATGAGACACCTGGGAGAGGTGGTGAACCCTCAGAACGGAGATCAGAAAGCCAAGCCTGCACTGCACTTTCCCCAGAATTGAAGAAAAATCCCTGTCTTCATCCTTTTTAAAATTGAGAGGTGAGGAAATAGATTTTAAAGAAAGCTTTTTTATTTAGAAATAATTATAGATACACAGGAGGTTTCAGGGATGATACAGAGAAATCCTGTATACCCTTCATCAATTTCCCCCACTAGTTACATTTTAGGTAACAGTACTACAATATCAAAAGCAGGGAACTGAAATTGGTATAAAGGGTGTGTGTAGTTCTCTGTCATTTTATCACATTCACCTCCACAATCAAGATACAGAACTTGAGATTTTATTTTACCTGATTTTTCCTTTTCAAGACGCAAAATAAAAAGTTTACATTAGCATAAGTGTTGATTAACTTTAGTAATTATATTTCAACTTTCACAACTGGAAGTAGGCAAGAGCAAAAAGTAGTTACTTGAGGGTTTTGATATCATAATTCAGGATTTTTATAGGATTCTGAACCTTTCTTCTCTGGTTGCAGTGTGCTTCCCCTTCCCTCTTTGTAAATCTGGTCATCATATGTAAATACTTTGGGAAGTTACTTTACATTCTAGTTCGGTTCTTCTTCTTTGTCATCTTTTGTGATTGCATTGTGGAAATGTATGTGTTTTACAAAAAGCAAAATGTGCTGAAGAAAGAACCAAAGGGTGAAACAGATCCCATTTTAAAAAGCCATAAACAAGCTTACAGCAGTAAGTGGTGACATGAATAAATTGCTTTTGCAAGAAAATTCAGACTTAATATCATTACTAAGCAACAGCTGAAAGGCGTAACTATATTTCAACTGGTAGTAATGACTGACACCACTGGGTTAGAAATGATCTCATGATGGTATTATAATGATTTTTCTTATGTTTTAAAAAACAGAGGAACCTTAGAATTTCATCATGGTAGTTAAGGATGTAAAAGTTCAATGATGACATAACTGGTTTTATACTATAGTCATTGCCATGTTCTTCTCTGGCCCTTAATACAAATATGTCAAGATTTAAGAGACTAGTTCTCATAGTTTTGCATGGCTGTGACTCCTAGCTTTTCATAAGGCATACCCATGGCATTCATAGTTCAACAAATTGATCTCCAGACTGATGAGCACTATTATAACCAATAATTTTATCCATAAAATGAGTACTTCAGGATAAGTGGGTGGGCACCTGTACTCACTAACCACATCAGCAAAGAGGCTGGTTCTGGCACCCCACCTGGCATTAATCAGTAGCATTTCCCAGAGTGTGTCTCATAAAATATGATAGTCTTCTAAAATGCTCTATGAAAAAAATTTCTATTTTTAACACCACAACCAGCACATGATTGTTCTCAGTACAGATTTGCCTACATGTTTACCAATGTCTCTTCTTAGCATTCTTTCTTGCATCTTAGCCCTTCCTTTTGGAATCTTGTGTGTGTGTGTGTGTGTGTGTGTGTGTGTGTCAAAGATTTTAGAAATTTCTTTAGAAGAGAGATCTTTAATTTGTGAGAAATGTGCTAATTTCACATTGGAAGATATTTCACTGACTGTGTGACTCTAGGTTGACAGTTGTTTTCTCTTAGCATTTTGAGGATATTATCCCCATCTTCTGATGGTGTCAATCAAATTGTCATTCCACTTAAGTTATCTGTTTTTGTTGTTGTTGTTTTTAATCTCTAGTTCCTTTTAAGAACTTTGTCTTGGAAAACTACAGTTTCACTGTGTATTTAGGTGTCTTGTTTTCTTTAACTTATTTGAATTTCATTGGGATTGTGAATCTGAGGGTTTGTGTTTTCATCATTCTGCAAAATTCTCAGCCAATGTCATTAAAAAAAAATTTATTGGAGTATAGTTGATTTACAATGTTGTGTTAGTTTCAGGTGTACAGCAAAGTGATTCAGTTATACATATACATATATACACTCTTTTTTAATATTCTTTTCCCATATAGGCCATTTTATAGAGTATTGAGTAGAGTTCCCTGTGCTGTACAACAGGTTCTTATTAGTTATCTATTTTATATATAGTAGTGTGTATATGTCAAACCCAATCTCCCAATTGCCAATGTCATTTTGAATATTGTCTTTCCCTAATTGTTATCTCCCTCAGGAAGTCTGATTAGAATTTTATTAGACCTCTTTACTCTGCCCTCCATGTTCACGGATTTTATCTTCACTATTTTCCATCAGCTGTTAGAGTCCAATCTATTATTTTGTCCGCTTAGTTTCTAATTTGATTTCTAAAAGCTCTTTCGTACATTTTTTATCTTCCCTGGTCATTTTTCATAGCCTTTTGTTTCTTAGTTACACTTGAGTCTTGTATTTCTTTAAGGATTTCAAGTGTACCTATTTTATATCCTGTATGTAATAATTTCTAGTCCAGTGGTCTTAGTGGGCTTAATGTATAGTGGGGTGTTTTTTTTTTACATTCTATTGACTCTTGCTCATGGTGGTTTAGTTCCTCACTTAATATATTTTTCATTAACCCATGTTTTTTGAATTTTGGCTGTAGGAACTTTTTGAGGCTCAAGTTTAAAGTGTTCTCCATTATGTATGATTTATTTTTGTTTCTGACAGTCACCTAGGGGCATTGCCTAGTCAGGACTAGTTGAAATTGAATTCTTAGCTCTGGGTTTTTCAGATCACTGAATACTTTGAAATCCATCCCCAAACCCTTGTAAAGACTTGCTTATGATTTTGAATTCTCAGGGAAATATTTTCCCAAACCCCTCTACCTAGAACCAAGTCTAAGATAGCTAAACATTTCTTCTCCACTGTTGGTTGTTTTGTGTGTCAATTAATTAATACATTATTAATTAATAAATTATAATCAATAATATTATAATATAATAATAATATCTTTACCCTTTCATTGAAAGAGTCACTTTGGGAGGTTCTGGACTCATACCTCCCAAAGTCTCTCAGCCAAAATCTTCCTTAGCCTTCAGTCCCCTAACCAGAAGTGACCCATTAAACTCCAGGCCATCAGCAAATATTGGATGCTCCTGAAGTTGCTGCCAATGACAGTACTATGTTTACTCTCTAGGGATATATTTTCTCATGCTTAGGGGCTCAATTTCTTGCCAGTTTAGTTATTCACTTAAGGGCTAAAGATTGTATCCAACATTTTTAATTGTTCTGTACTAGGAACACATTCATGATCACTTGTTTGCCACATTACCTAAAACGGAATTCAGAATATCATTTAAAGGTGTTAAGAAAACTATTAGAAGAACTAAGGATAATAATCAAATGGTGGAAAGAGAAGTGTAAAGAAGTGAAAGTATATTTAATTTATCATTCATAGTGGAAAGTCATCTTAATATGTCTTAAAAATAGAATTAAACATATTCTATATGATTATATTTATAAAGGTAAACACTAGAAACTGTAAAAAAGATAAGCCTTTCAAATTTCAAAGGAAAATATGTGTACAAAAATACAGCAGAGCAAACTCAGACCAGTGATTAGAATGTAAAAGACAAAAGGAAAAACAGATTTTAAAGAATACATGCATTAAAGCAAACAGTACTAAAATAGAAAAGAAAATATAGTAAAATAGAAAAGACAAAAACAGAACTAAAAGTCAGAATTAAAATACAATGGCGAGGCTTCCCTGGTGGTGCAGTGGTTGAGAGTCCGCCTGCCGATGCAGGGGACACGGGTTCATGCCCCGGTCCGGGAAGATCCCACATGCCGCGGAGCGGCTGGG
The DNA here is from genome assembly GCF_000442215.2 of Lipotes vexillifer. Lineage (NCBI taxonomy): Eukaryota > Metazoa > Chordata > Mammalia > Artiodactyla > Lipotidae > Lipotes > Lipotes vexillifer. The sequence goes on from NW_006777108.1 coordinate 1,820,328, forward strand.
CCCATGAGCCATGGCCGCTGAGCCTGCGCGTCCGGAGCCTGTGCTCCGCAACGGGAGAGGCCACAGCAGTGAGAGGCCCGCGTACTGAAAATAAATAATAAATAAATACATACATACAATGGCAGAATTGAAACCAACACACAGTAAAGGCAAATGTTATAGACTCACCTATGAAAAGACTTTCAGATTGACTCACAAATAAAAATTCAACTATATGCTAAACAAAGCGTCTCAGAATGGTTGAAAGTAAAAGGATAAACACACTGTGTCAGGCATATGAAAACACAAAATTATGCAGGGGCTAAGATATTAGACCAGGTTGAATTCACAGCAAAGAAACATTAAATAAGACTAAAAAGTCATTGTTTAATGACGTGCCATAATCCACAGGAGGGTACAATAGTCATGAATACCTAACATACCATAAAGATTCCTAAAGCAAAGCTATAACAAGCATAGATGATAAATATCTATTGTGTATATCTACACAATACACAATAATAATCAACGTTCATCTTCTTTAATCCATAAATAATCAAGTAGACCAAAGCAAGTAAAAGTATGAAATATAAAAATAAATCTAATAGAGTAGGTCTAATTGATATATATATTAAACTCCATACAGGAAATATGCCTTTTTTTCCCCAAATACACATGGGTTTTTTCCTTAAGAATGACCACTTATTAGGCCATTAAAAATTTGAATACATTTCAAAATTGTTAGTTTCATTTCATTTGCTTTATCCACAATGAACTAAAACTAGTAATTAATACCTATATTAGTAAAATAAAGAAACTTAGGGCTCTCCAAAATTTTATTTAAAACACTCTCAGTTGAGAGAAGAGATCAAAACCAAAAATACTGAAAACACTACATATTGAAATATGTGGGACACAAAAAGTTGATCAGAGGTAAAACCAAACTTCAAAGAAAAATTGTGAAATAAGGAGTAAAAATAACTGAATGAAGCATTCAGAATAAGAAATTGTGGTCATCAACAGAATAAATCTAAGGAAATCAGAATTTAGGAACTGGTAAATAAAATGTGAAATTTCGGAATAGCTACAACAACCCCCCTAAAAGGGTAAAACTAATAAATTCAAGAAATTGTCATTTAAAAAATTTAATCAAATAGATAAACCACGATATTTTTAAATGGTGAGAGATGAAGAAACCACAAATATCTAAAATGAGAAATTAAATTGAGAACCTAAACAGTTATCAAAGGAATTAAGAATTGAGATGTATCTTTGTTCAACCTTATACCCATAGATTTGAAAAATCTGAACAAAATGGGTATTTCTAGGAAGTTAAATTACCAATAATAACTTCAAAGTGTATAGAAAATCCATATGGACCATTTCAGAGAAATGATGAAAGTTGTCAAAAAGTTGCAGGTGTCAGGCTCAGAGTAATACTATATATGAAGCCTACCAAAAATTTTAAGGAACAGAAAATTCCACTGCTTTCAAAATGATTCCAGAGCAAAGATTGAAGAAAAACTTCCATTTTTCATATTACCCATCATAATAATCATACTAAAATCTGACTGCATAGTAAAAGAAAACTACATATCAACCATGCTTGTGAATATTGATTGAAAAATCCAAAAGAATATATTAGCAATCAAAATCCAACATTACTTTAAAAGAATACATCATGACTAAGACAGGAAATTAGGAATATTAGAAAAATTATTAATATAATTTGTTACTATTGTATCAGAAGGGAAAAATAATATGATCATACATAGAAAGGGTGTAAAGGTATTTAAGTTTAAAATCCATTGCTATTAAAAACTCTTTATAAAAAAATAACACACATTTTTAATATCTGTCTGATTTACAGCCAAAAGCCCGCATGTGCTTAATAGTGACACTGCTAGAAATATTTTCAACAGGAGAACCATAATAATGTCTACTATTACAATTATTACTCGTCATTGCTGTAGAGATCCTAGATGTACAGTTAGAAAGGAGAAACAAATACAAAAGTTTGAAGTGATGACATGGAATTATCATTATTTACATATATGATTAAATTGTATAGCTAGAAAATATCATTACCAACAATAAGTAAAAGAGCTGGGTATAGCATTAATACACACAAACCAGATATTTTCTTATGTACAAGTGGAAGTTACTTTAAAATATAAAGTAATAAAAGTAGCATTTGTTATGGGAACAAAATGATAAAATGTGATAACAATAAACCTAAGAAATGGTCAGGATATATATAAAGGATACAGATATGTTTAAAAGAATACAGAGAGACAAAATAGGAATTGAACAAATATAATTATATACTTTTTTGATAAGAAGTCTTAATATTTTAAAGGTGGCAAATCTCCATTTATTAATTATTACATTAATATTATCACAATGAAACTAACACACAAATAATTTTACGAATAGACAACAGTTTAGAAATAGAAGATTTCTGAGGTGAAGTTAGTTCTACAAGGTATTAAAATATAATGCTACATTAATTGAAACAAATTTTTACTGGTGCATAAAAACAGAACATCAATGGAACAAATGAAGAGTTGAGATATATACCAAAAGCCTCATGGTAATGTGGCTTGTTATAAAAGAAGCATTTCAAATTCAACCCCTCCGCCCCGCAAAAAATGATTTATTCAATAACTAATGATGAACAATTGCCTGGCCTTCTGGAAAATAATAAATTAATTCCTACCTCAGGCTTTATACCAAAATGAAATCCAATAGGATCACAGATTTAACTTTACGAAAGGAAACTCTAAACGTACTAAAAGAAATTATATGAGAATTTAAAAATTAATCTTGGAATGAGAAGAGCCTTTTTAAATATGACACAAAAGCTGAAGCCATAAAAGATGATAAATACGTCTACATAAAAATTAAACATTCCTGCCTTAGACTTTTGTAAATAAAATCAACAACAAGCTGGGAAGAATATTTGTAACATATTAAAACATATGGTATATAATAAAGGTCTATGTTTTTAGATATATTTCTTAGGAATCAGTTAGAAAATATATGTAAAAACTAGGAGGAAAATGAGGAGAGGACATTAGTAGCCAGTTTACAGAAAAGTAAATTCAAACAGCTTTTAATTAAATGAAGATATGTTCAGTCTTGTCAGTCATTAAAGAAATGTTTATTAAAATAATATATCATTTAAACCTAACAGATTGAGATATACTAAAATATGTGTGCATGTATGCTTGTATCCATATATGATCTCTCTGGAGTGAATCATCTCAAGATATTAAGAGTATTTGCCTCTATGGAGCGTAACCAGGGGCCAAAGTGAGATGAACACATACTTTTTTATAGCACACTATATTGTAAGTTTACATTTTTAACCCTGTGTGTATTACTTTTAAAGAGTAAAATAAGGGCTTCCCTGGTGGCGCAGTGGTTGAGAGTCCGCCTGCCAATGCAGGGGACACGGGTTCATGCCCTGGTCCGGGAAGATCCCACATGCCGCGGAGCGGCTGGCCCCGTGAGCCATGGCCGCTGAGCCTGCGCGTCCGGAGCCTGTGCTCCGCAGCGGGAGAGGCCACACCAGTGAGAGGCCCGCGTACCACAAAAAAAAAAAAAGAAGAATATAATTACCTCAAAATATAAGTTGAAGCCAGAGAAATTAAGTAGATTAATTAATGTCACACAGTTTAAAAATAGCAGATGTTTCATTCAAGCCCAGGGCAACATGATTTCAACTAAAGTACACAGGTATATTGCTGACATTAATTTGTATTATTATTTCTAAACTTTTGTCAACTTATCCAACGTGACAAGGATACTATGTACATGGGCTATCTCTTAAGGGAGAACCATGTGAACGTTTGTTGGGAAGTTGATGTTTTTACTCTCTTTTCACTATTTTCTTTTATAATTTTACTTAATAGAGATATGAAACAACTTGTGACATCTTCATTTTTAACAAGCATCTCTAATAGATCTGGGGTTTTTGAACTCTTCTTTTTAAAGCCTTTTCTTCATTGACAAAATTAGTACCCTGTGTGTGTGTGTGTGTGTGTGTAATCATTACTCAAACTTTAGACTACTAAATTGCAAAACCTAGACTGACAGTGAAAACACATCAAGGTGTCCTATTTAGCTAAATGAGCTAAGGGACTCTGAAGGAATTCATCTTTGGAACGTTATAGAGCATCCCTGTATGGATTGAACTGGGAGAATTTATTTCTTTGCTTTCTTTCTTCTTCTCTTTTTAATCACGAACTCCACTTACTAAAATGTGTTTCACAGAGCATTGACCTTTAGAGTATAATGGCTTCCTTGGGGCTATTACAATTTATAGGGCAAATGCCTTCCAATCTTTCAACCCACAAGTAAAGGTTAAAAAGTTTTAGGCATAAAGTACCTAACTCTTTACTTGTAAATTCACTTTCCCAACCAAAAGCCAAAACCATTAGCCCACTCTGGGCACTTTTCATGTTTGAAATGACATTCTTAAAAATCAAGTTTATCTTTGAGTAGAAAGGGTTTTTTTTAAAAGTATAATATCCTAGGATAATAGGTTTGACTGGAACCCTAAAGGCCACCAAGTAAAACCTCCTACTCTGATCGGGATTCCTGGATTGTTTTCTAACTGAATTTGTAAGGGAGAGAGGACTAGTTTTTGTTTCGTTTAATTTGTATTTCTTTGTAAAAATATATATCAAAATTCAAAATAATTATCTAAGTAGTGAAATTATCAGTAATCTTTTTTTGTTTATATTTTTAATTTTTAAATCAATAAATATGTTTACAGTTTAAGTGCAACCTCTATTGTAAAATTTGAAAAATACAATCAGGAATAAGGATGAAAACAGGAATCACCATGTATATTATCCTATCAGTATTTTCTGATATAACCTCCTTAAATTTAACTTCTTAGCTTTGGTTGTTGTTTGTGGGTTTGGGGACTAATTTGTTTGTTGTTATTTCATGTAATTTGTATGTTTTTCATTTGGACCATACACCTTCTTGTAACATGAATTCATAATAAAACTCAAAGTAAAGGCTGACTTATGGCTTGGAATTCTCAAGAGGGGTTATTTTTGTTTCTTTACACCTAATGCCAGACTCAAGACAGGCATATTTTCTTGCCCTGTATGTGTGGATTTTGTTTGTCAGGTACCCTTGTATTGAGAGTATGGCCTTAAGAGAGCATCTTTTTTGCAGAGATCCCCAAGTGGATCTCCCACTTAGGGATGGCCTCAGGTCTTTGCTTTCATCTCCTGCATCCCTTATACCCAACAAAGTAGAGGCACAAGATATCCAGGGCATGTCAGGATTCCTCAAGGAAGAGGCAACTTTGAAATTCATTCATCTCCAAGAGTTCCTGCTTTCATTTGCTTTGGGAATATATATATTCCTTATTTTCATGTTACCTCAATAACTGATTTAGAAGCATTTTGGAAAAACTTTCCCCAGCCTTGTAGTTGCCCCTCTTGAGGTCTAATCTGCCATATTTCTGGAAATGAAAGTTCAATTCCATTATATTTTTACTTAATTCTTCTGTTTTAATTACGCTCGTTCTCTATCAAAAACATCAACTATACATATATATGCTCAATCTCCATTCTCTGCCTCCTTATCAGTCTTTTTATTTTCATTTTCATTGTTTTTCTTTACTATGTTTTATTAGAGCTGTTCATGCTGTCCCATTACTCCTGTCATAATTCTTGGCACCATTAATATTGTTAGAAGATCCTTCTAGTACCTGGGCTCTCAGTCCCTTACTCTTCCTCTCCTTTTTTCCTCTACTTCAGTCAGTCACTCCCATAGTTATATCTTAGTCCTTGTCACTACCAATAACTGAAATTACTCCATAATCTCAATTTCAGCAGTTCTGTTCTGTCCATCACCTATCTTTCTAGCTTACTCCCTCTAGTATTCTAATGCTAGTAATTCTTCTATTCCTCTGGGATCTACAAGCTATCTAGCATACAACATTTTCACTGTCTCTTATGCCCACGCTTCCACTGTTTCCTCACTCCTACCCTTACCCAATTTATATTCCATAGTCTAATATTAAAACACCCTCTTACATAAATCCTCAGCACCCTTGTTATTCACTGGCTTTGACAAATATCAATCTTGGTAAATTCCAATTTTTCTGTATTCTCCACGTACCACTGTATAACTGAATTTGGAGAAAAGCACATCCATATTGACTGGTCTCATTTTAAATTTATGACTATTAACGTGAAGAGGATTTTTGTGGTGCTGTCTGGCAATCATATTGCACTCCCCATGACCATTTATGCTCCCATTCTTCTATATTACTCTTTTACATTTTCTCCCCTTTTTCATACTTCCAGCACATCCTTCCCCATCCTTACTCTTAGTGCTGACCTTTCTTCCTATTCCACTGAAAAAATAGAAGCAGTCAGAACAATTCTTCCAAGCAATTTTCCAAACTCTCCCAATGTCACTCTATTCACCTATTTGAATCTAGACTAGTCTGTTTTTCTTCCTGTCATGAATGAACAGTATGTTCTAATGCCATCCTTTTTCATTTCACCTCTTGTCTACTCAGGAGCATCCTTCCAACAAATTTTCCCTCTCCCCAGCATCATCATTTTCTCCCTTTACTACTCCATCATTTCAGTCTTGCCTCGCTTAATCAATTCTCTATTTAGCAGCCAGAGAACTATAAATGTAAATCAGAACATTTCACTCATCTGCTTATAATCTTTCAATGGCTTCCCTTCATATGTTGGATAAAATTCAAACACTTTAACCCAGTTTGCAAAGCCCTCTGTAATCTGGCCCCTACCTATTGAAACTCATCTTGTGCTATGGTCACTCTTGTTCACTATATTCCAGTCACAGTGGCCTTACAAAACTCACCAAAATTCTCCTGACCCTGTGGCTTTGTTCCTGTTTTTCTATCTACCTGTAAGATTCTTTCCTTGATATTCATATGGGTGTCTTCCTTAAAGTCATGTTCAAAGAGAAGTTCCCATGACCAACCAATTCAAAGGAGGCAATGTCTATTATACTAGTCTATTTTAATTTTAGTTATAGCGCTTATCATTCAGTATGTGATATTTTTCTTAATTATTGCTTATTTATCAATTTAAAAAAATTTCTCTGACTAAACTGTTAGCTCCATTATAGTATGAACATTCCCCCTGCTATATATCCTGGACACTATATCCTTAGCATATAGAATGGTACTCTCTGTTAGACATTCAATAAAAATGAATGAATAAATTAATGAATGATGAATGAATGAATGAAATGGAGGCCTTCTAAATTACTTCTAACAAATTCCAATAAATTTGTTCCACTAAGATATGTTCCATATGTTCAATTGCCTTGCTTTAACAAATTAATGTGATCTTTAATTTGTACTGTATGTATTTCAAATTCATCACAGCAAGGGAAAGATGGCTTTTCATTCAACTTTCTTGAAACTTTAATTTGACTAAAGGAATTACATGTGGTGTATAAGAGTCATAATTAATGACTTGGATTTACATTTGATCATTACCAGGACTAGAACGTGTTCACTGAATAGTGATTCCATGCTATAGATGTAAAAAGAAACCAGTGGTAAATGTCCTACCTTTTTTAGTGAATAATAATACAAATGTACCAGACATAGTTAGAAGGATATAATCCTTACTTTTCAAACTCAGGTGCTGAGGACATAAATGTAACTTGAGAAAATCAGAACATCACAGAGCTTTCTCCTTTTATTCAGGGAGAGTGAGTCTCCATATACTTGTCACTTCTCCATCTACAGCACATTTTTAATGTTTCACATTTTATATTCCCTACAGCTGAGTATGGAAATGGTTAGTTACTTAAATGATTCCAAAGCTACCGTTAAGTGAAAATCTTAAATGTGGAACAGATGTTCAAATATTGGGGCAATAAAGATATTATTTAGGGCAGCTGAAAAGCAGATAAAAGGGTAGAGGAGATCAACTCATGATGGATGAGCACCTGCAGCCAAAGCAACTTCAGTGAGAAGCAGCAGAAGGCTATAGGCATCCAAAGGTGTGGGAGCCTCGGCTATTTTGTGAGGGTACCAAGGCCATCAGTATTGAAGACAAGACCATGAGTCTCCTCTGTTTTTGGTTGCCCCATAACATTTTCTGCTGGGACAGGATGTCCTTTAGTGCAGGAGAAATCCCCAGAGCAGTGATTTCTCAAATTGCTCCTTGGAAGTTGCAGCAGGAA
>NW_006777108.1:1828644-1829679 GCF_000442215.2 Lipotes vexillifer
AGCAGGAATCCAGTGGTGGACAAGCAGGTGGGACTTTAGCACCCCCCACCCCCAACTCCATTGCTTCAACCCAAGCAGTTCTGCAAAAGATTTCATTTGCATAATTTGTTGTACAGAACTTTACAAATTTATTCTAATTTATCTTGATGAATTAATGTAGAAATATAGCTATGAAAGTTCTAATTTTTTAAAAAAGAGTAATTGGGAGGAAGATTTGCACTAAGTTTAGTAAATTTTAAACCTATAATAAATAAAATAGCATATACTGACTTAGGAATAGACCGGTAGATCAATTAAATAAGAAGTACATAAACATATGAAAATATGTAGGAATTTTTATATGATAAGATGTTATTTCAAATCAAACGGAAAATGATAGATTATTTAATATGTGATATAGGAGCCCTATCATACAATTGCCAGATGGGTTAATAATTTGACTATGAAAAATAAAATCCTGTAAGTGTTTGAATAAAATGTAGGTATTTTTTAAACCTGAGATAGAAAGGATTAGAAAGCTAATCAAGACACCCAAATCAGTAACCATAAAGGAAACTCTTAATTTTACCTGTGTAAAAAGTAAAGATGCCCATATGACAAAACATTAAAAGAAAGATTAAAAGACAAACAACAAACAAAGAGCATATTTGGAACATATAGCAGACAGAGAGTTGATATTCTTGACATGTCAAGAGCGATTAATACTATAAAACAAACAGCCAAATGAAAAAATATACTATAAGATATTGTACTTTATTAAAGAAATTTAAATGGTCAATAAATATATTAAAAAAATTGAACCTCATTAGCAGTCAAAGATATTAATTTTTAAAATTTGGTTGATAATACATAGTTTTGTCAAACATGTATAAGGCTTCACAGTTTGGGTAAAACCTTTGTGAGGGAGCAATTGGTCAATAACTATCAAAAGTTAAAGCATACATACCTTTTGACCCAGAAATCCTATGTCTAGGAGTTTGTTCTAAGGATACAATCAGGTAAATTTATAAAAAATTATATATATATATATATATA
>NW_006777108.1:1829846-1859077 GCF_000442215.2 Lipotes vexillifer
TTCCCTGGTGGCACAGTAGTTAAGAATCCGCCTGCCAATACAGGGGACAAGGGTTCGAGCCCTGGTCCAGGAAGATCCCACATGCCACGGAGCAACTAAGCCCGTGTACCACAACTACTGAGCCTGCGCTCTAGAGCCCGCGAGCCACAACTACTGAGCCTGCGTGCCACAACTACTGAAACCCACATGCCTAGAGCCCGTGCTCCACAACAAGAGAAGCTACTACAATGAGAAACCCGCGCACCACAATGAAGAGTAGCCCCCGCTCACCGCAACTAGAGAAAGCCTGCACACAGCAACGAAGACCCAACGCAGCCTAAAATAAAAATAAAATTAAAAGAGATATTGTGTAGCTCCGCCTGTGTGTATATATATATATATATATATATATATATATTCATTGTGGAATGCTTATAATAATGAGGAATTTGAAACAGCCTATGTGTCCACACATAGAAATGAGTAATGGAATATTACTCATTAGTCTAGGATAAGCTAGACTATGTTGTTATACCAAGCAAATTCTGTGGGAGGGCTGGAGAGCAATGCAAAGGTTCTTCACTGCCTCAGCCTATAAGTGACATACATCATTTCCACTAGAGCTCATTGGCCAGAACTATCATTTAATCCTCTCAATAACTCTGACTTAAAGATTTTATTATCTCTGCTTAACACATGAAAATCTACCTCAGAATTTAAGTGGCTTACCCAATATTATTCAATAAATAAGGTTGCAAAGGTCTACCAGCTCTAAATACCATGCTCCTTATTTATTTTTAATAAATGTAATAATTTCTTTTGGATCCTGATTAAATCTTTGTCATTCCAGCAGACTAGGACTTCCAGGATTCTTGCTGTGTGGATTCTGGTCTAGGTCTGAAGTTACCTGGGAAATGGTTTTTGTTTTAATAAAATTGACAAATGTAGGGTTCAAGAAGGCCTTCTTGTCTCTTTATGTTTCTGCCCACATTTCCCTTCAGATCTACTCCCTACCTTGTGAAATCTCTTCCTCCTTGATCTCTTTCTTTGTAGGCAGTTTTTCAAGAAACAACTAGGCCAAGCCCTTTGCTTTCATCTGTATCCTTACTGCTGGCCCTCTTCTGTATGCCTGCACTCATTCCATTTGTCCTACTTCCCATTCGTTGATCAGATTCGTTGATCTGAGTGCACCACTTTCTTCATTTAGGGAGCCTTCCCAGATTCAACTCATTCTGGGCTGACCCTTCCATGGTTTTAGATTCCCTCAGAATGTATGCATAAAGTAATCCTTCTTTGTTATATTCATGCTTGTATTTCCACGTGTGCAACATCCATTGGTTGACCAACGAAATTTCTGGACGGCAAAGACTGTATTCTCTATTCTTTGTTTCTTTGATAATTCATAACATGGTAGTCATGGAGCTGCATCACCCAGATCTTCTTCAAGAAGCATAGTTAAATGATAGCCCCAGCTACCACTCCTTTGGATTTATTGTTGCATTCATGGTGAGGCCATGCTTCTCCTGGGCCTGCTCCCACCTAATGACATGACAGAGTGCTGTGCTGGCCCATTCCTGTGGGATGCAGGCCCTCTCTAATGAGCAACTTTGACTTAGTATTCTAGTTTCCTGTGGCTGCAAATTGGATGGCTTAAAACAACAGAAATATATTATCTCACAGTTTGGGGGCCCAATGTCTGAAATCAAGGTGTTGGCAGGATTGGATCCTTCCAGAGGTTCTGAGGGAGAATCCATTTCATTCTTCTTTCCTAGCTTTCTGTAGCTGCTGGCAATGTTTGTGTTCCTTGGCTTGTAACTATATATTTCCAGTATCTGCCTCTATTTTCACATGACCTTCTTCTCTGCGTATCTGTGTCTTTCGTTCTTATTAGGACACTTGTCATTTGATCTAGGGACTACATGGGTAGTCCAGAATTATCTCATCTTGGTATCCTTAATTATATTTGCAAAGACCCCTTTTCTAAATAAGGTCACATTTACAGGTTCCAGGCAGACATATCTTCTGGGGTGGGGAGGGGGCACCATTCAACCACTACACTCAAGGACTCCCGATTGACTTGGCTAAAACTTTCTCATGGTTGCAGTGTGGTCAGAGACCTTTACACCTAATCATGTTTCCTCCTCTTCTTTCACATGTGTCAGACCTGCATTGTTCTGAATGCTCTCCCTAGCTATTCCTACTCCCTTACCTTTTATACTTTATAACCATTTCCCCCAATAAATCTCTTGCATGTCTATTCCATCTTGGTGAATGCTCCTTCTTTAAAAATTTTTTCAATTTATTTAACCCAAAAACAACAGTAACAATGGTGCTCTGAATGTCAAAGTGAAGAAATTCAAGGAAGCACAGGTAAACAGCAGGAGTAACTATGCCTCTCTGAAGGTGAATGTTTCTTGTAGGACCTGAATTGTCTCACACAGTGTCTGATAAATCCTTAACTATTTCTGAATGAACATTGGAGCAAGAGTTTCTTTTTTCCATTGAACTTCAGTGCAGGAATAAATTGGATTTTACATACAACACCCTAATTTTTCTGCTTCATAATTCTTTCTTTTTGAAAGTGTAGGCCAGTCATTCTTAACAGTTTTTCCTACTCAGTTTCTTTCAACTACCTTCCCATGTGTCACACTCCCCAGACTGCTGTACAAAAATGTAGAGAGTAAGCTATGGCCAGTCCTGCCCTACTAGCTCAAAACCCATTCCTTTTCTCTCTCTTAAGAAAGCACAGCATGATAAAATGACTTGGATAGTCTAGAGCTACTCTAATTTATTTTAAAAAGTAAATAATTTGTAAACTTTGGACCCCTTTCCTATAATTAGTACCAACTTCTTTCAACACACTTCATAATCAAGCCTGACATACCAGTATGTTGCAACATCACAGTTAAGAATAGTGCTATAATCACAAGCAAACAGTCTACGAGTGTCCAACAGATGAGTGAGTGAACAAGAATAAAATCATGCTTTGTGAATGGAATCATAAACAGTTTTGCAATCAAAGTAATAAATGCAGTTCAGAAAATACTAATGCACTTCAGTTGGTAATTGCGTTTGTCATGATCAAGTGCTCTGTAATATTGTACTTAGCTATTCTAAAGTCACTCAGGTATATTAAACAATTAAACATGAGTCTGGGGAATAGCTTTATTTAGCCTTTTTCAATTATAGAACCATATATCATGTTCAGTGTTTTCTATATAAAGTCTATGAGACAATAGTATTTTAAAGCAGAGTGTTGGGAGTATATAAAATAACCACTATCTTACAACAGTTGTAATAGAACAGTTGTTTTAAATTTTTTCCCCTATATGTTTCACAAACCTTATATAATATCTTGCTGGACTTGTTTTAAGGAATAAGTTAAAATATTTAAACCTTAGATGTTGATAAAACCTATTTTTGAATTCAAGAAAGTCCAGCTTTGAACAGTCTTGTGTTTTTTGAATGGTGACCACTGGCCACCATGGCAACAGCTTCATGACAAAAATGTGAAGCTCAGACCATTTATAGATTAAATCATTAGGTAATATTATTTAGTTACATAGCTGAATAATACTGTGTGTATGTAAAAGCATTCCAATTGAATTATAGCACTTTAAATTGAAATCATCTGGTCCTGGATTTATAACACCACAGTCCAACCCCATCCCATCCCATCTATCTTTTTCTTTTTTTCTTTATTTTTTTAGGTAGAAAGAGCTAAATGAGCGTATTTGGAAATGGCAGTCATAAAAATTATATCTGGAAATGAATTTAATTTAGGAAAATAACCCCTGTGTCTTTAATGTGTGAAAGTATTTCTGGAAGGGTTTTGCTCTGGTCCTGGGGCCATGTACCTCCAAGATAATTCAAATATTAGCAACTTTAGGGCAGCATCTGATGAAAAAACTAAGATTTCTAAGATGGTGCTTTTAAGTGAGCCATCCTGTTTTGAGAAAAAAGGTCTGTCCCTTTCCATATTTATAAAAAAGACAAAAATTAAGGATTTCTTTGTGAAATTAGTGGGATTTAAGCCACCATCGCATGGCTGGACTTAAGCGATCTGCCTCTAGGTAAGTTTTTGCTGTTGGACATTCTTGGTTAGATCACAAATGTGCCCTAAAAATCTACATATCTGTCAGAGGCTCCAAGTCCTTCACCCTTTGACAGAGACTCTCAGTAGATATGGCACTCCAGCAAAGTCAAGTAGGGTGACCAGTGGTCCCAGTTTGCCTGGGACTGAGGGGGTTTTCTGAGACATGGGATTTTCAGTTCTGAAACCAGAACAGTTCAAGGCAAACCAGAACAAGTTGGTCAGCCTACCAAGCCTCAGGCTCCTGGACCTCACTGGTTGCTTTTCCAGCAGTCCATGTGGAGTAGTATTTTCAAGGACTGTTTTGGTTCAGCTGGAATGCATGACATCTTGCAGCAAGACTGATAACTGCCGTTCTCAAAGAATCAAAGGAAGAAAGTTGGAGCCACCAATGCTTTTCTAGACGGCCAAGGTTTCCTCTGGGGGCTATCAAAGCAGTATGATCTCTGAACTCCTAAACTATGTCTCAACTTCCCTCTCACCTGCTTGCCCCAGCATGACCTGCTGAGGTTCTGAGGCAATACCATGGGATTATGGAACTTGATCTGCCAGGCCTCTATTACTGCATGCATTTTATCTACAATGGGTCATTTGTTCATTTGTTTAATTCAACAAATATTTGTTGAATGTTAATATGTGGGAGCACTATTCCACTTGCTGCAGATACTATAATAAAACAGAGAAAGTACTTGTGCTCAAAGAGTTTATGTTTTAGAGAGGGAGGTGTGGTCAATTAAAAATATAAATGAATAAAAGAAGAGATATTTCAGTTGATCATAAGTGTTCTGAATTCAATAAAATTCAGTCATACTCATTAGCAGTCACTAACAAGTAGCAGTCAAATAATAAAATTCTAAAGTAGAGCTTCTCAAACCTTAATGTGCATGCAGTTTGCCTGAGGATCTTGTTAAAGCACAGATTCTGACTTAGTAGGTCTGGATTGAGGCTGGAGGCCCTGTGTTTCTAGTAGACTTCCAGATGATGCTAATACTCCCAGTTTGAGAACCATACTTTGAGTAGCAAGGTTCTAAAGGTATACTAGGGAATTATGCTTGGAATTATACTTGGAAGGGAATGCTCAAACTATGGACCCAACTTAGTGCAGATAGACTCAGAATGAGCATTGCTCTTGGTTTCCTGGAGAATTTTAGGTGTCAGAAGGGACCTAGGACTGCAAATTAAAAACACAGAAACTCTTGAGATGATAGGATGCTTTTCCAAAGAGCAGTAGAAGCCATAGAATATTATCCCATCCCATCTAGCTATAAACATTAAGTCTAATTCTTATATTGTTCATATAATGGCATTTGCTCCATTCAGGCTTCATCTTGGTTCTTTAAAACCACAGCTCAATATTAGAAAGTGAACCAAATACAATTTTCTTGTTCTCAACTTTGACCTAATATATCACTTACAAATAGAATTTTTATAAACAACAGGATTGGAGGGCATACAATTGGGGACTTGCTCACCAATCTCCACAGGACATGTCTTGCAAGGAACAACTTCCTTTGCAACCCCCTTTTTAACTGAGCTGTGAGAAACAGCATTAGAGTAGCAGTGAATAAGAAAGAATCCTATGTGTGTGGAAGATCCGGGCCCACTGTGGCTCATCTAGGTACCACTTTACAACTCCCATCATCGCATCAGCAGAACCACAACATGCTCTGTGCAAGCCAAAGGGGAAAGCGTCATTGTAAAACTGAAGACAGCTGCTTCCATAATAGAACTAATTGCACACTGCATCACAGAACTAAATTAGTAGTGAAAACAGTTATAAAAACCGACAGACAGTGAAGCATGACTCACTTAGGAACTGCTGCCAGTCAGGCACATTGTCATTGGCCACTGTTCAAAAACTCACACCTGCAGTTTTGAATAGTAAACATATAAGATGTAATTACTGGGAAAACATATGCCACTTTTCAAATGTGAAAACGCTATGTTTTTTCCTTGGAACCGTGAGTGGCATGGGACTAAATTGACCACAATACTATTCATCCCTAGGAGTCTTAGCGGATGAACGAAAGCATAACCATGTCTCCAAGCCCCTATTCATACATAAAAGACTGTCTTTAGCTTAAGCAGTTCTAAGGAATCAGTTTTGCTGACAGGATTCCTTGATCTCTTCTGGACTGTCAATCAAGGAATTAACATGGAGATATAAGAAACCTCAATTCTAAAATGCATGTGACTGTGTGGCTCAGTTTAAACATTCAAGCATTAGTGAGTTGTGGTGTCTTCCCTGGCTTCCCTCACAGCTATATACAGTAATTGCTGTCTCATTAAAAACCAGATGATCAGAGAAGACTTCATCAGTTCCTGCAGACTAAACTCACATTTCTGCCTCCTCCACTGCAATTGGCTTTAGAGAATTTGCAGCTTCCCCACACAGTACATATATACTTCATGCCAGGGACAATGAAAAGGATGTTCCCTCATGATGGAGCTGGTTACTGGTGATAGCAAATAAACTCCTTGGCTTCTGACCAACAAGGTAGAGGGTTGTGAGCCCTGGGGAAATGTGCTTTGGGCTAGGGTATGGCAGTTTATCCTTAAACAACAGCTCACACCCTCATCTGATGTTTTAAAATATTGAAATTGTGTTGAACCAAATTTATCAGCAAAGAAGGGCAGGTAGAATTTCATTCTGAAACAACTCACAGAACAAAATCTGTTCAATGTCCTCGTGAGGATCATGCCTGTGGAATGTTCCAGCTTTCACTAATGGAGACCTGGAGTTGCTGATGAGTTGTAAAACTATACAGTGACTAATCCTTCTTTCTCCTGCTCAGTTAATTAGTCAAACCTAAACATAAATCGAGAAACACTTCAGAGAATTCTGCTGGCTTTTGTCAGCACATAAGAGGTGGGTACTAAAAATGATCAGCATTTTCTTCATGTGAAAGTTGGTAGAGAACTACATAAATATTTTTCAAAGGTCATATTACTTCACAAGTTCTAGAGATGCTTGTGTAAGCAAAAGGAGGAATGTGATAATTGGTTTGAGAGTGTGAGCGGTGTGTATTCAGTTCTAGATGAGGAACCTGTGTGTAGCATTTATAATTTGTATTGCAATTGTTTTCTTATTTGCTTCCCCTCAAATAGCGAGTTCCTTGAAGACAGGAAATATTTTACTCATCTTTTTTTTTTCTTTTTAATTTGCAAAGCACTGAAATAGGCGCTGTAGGGGGGATAAAGATGAGTGAAATATAGTACTGTGCCCTTAAGAAGCTTACAATTGAATAGATAACCCCTCCCACTGATATTCTCTGACCTGTAAAACATTTCCCTTCATCTCCCATTGCCACGTCAAAACTTCTCATCTTTATTTTTTTAATTGACATAATGATTTGATATATGTATATATTGTAAAATGACCACCACGGTAAGTTTAGTTAGCATCCATCACCACATATAGTTACCAGTTTTTTTTCTTGTGATGAGAACTTTTAAGTTCTACTCTCTTAGCAACTTTCAAATGTACAATACAGAATTGTTAACTATAATCACCGTACTGTACATTATATCCCCAGAACTTATTTATATTATAACTGAAAATTTGTACCCTTTGACCACCTTCACCCATTTTGCCATCTTATTCATTTTATTTCCCATCTTATTCATTGCTGAATCCCTACATTTAGCAGTAGGTACAATGAATCTTGACGTTTGTAGGGTCTTCCTTATCTGAATTTGCCTCATTGGTCACTCTCAGGTTCAACGTGATTGACAGGCTTGGCTAAGGAGCAGCCCTCTGCTAGAGAAGCCAGAGCAAGCTGCTTCACAGAGAGACAGAGAAGTCTGCCAAGCAGCTGCTTATCCTACTGGCTGATTCAAAGGATAAAGCGCAAATGTGCAAGCTAATTAGATTCTCAGGTCTCATTCTTCAGGGGCCATTTCTGAAGGAGGCAGGAAGAAGATCTGTTAGGCTGAAGTGGCTCATTAGTCCGTAACATTGCTTAGACCAATCATTGAAAGCATGACAATTTGGATCCCAGATCTCTTTTCAGCTTTATCAGTTGTTGCAGAGTCAAAGTATTAAGCTGTAGGATTTAGAGCAGAGAATAGAAACATTCATCCTATTGTTTGCATTTATCTCATGGGCCAAGTGTGGCTAGCCTTTGGAACGTGTAAGTATTGAATAGTGAAAGTTCAGGGCTGTATGCATGGCTCTAAAATAACTAAGATAAATAGTTAAGAAACCTAGATTTTCTGGAAATATTTAGCATTGAAGTATCAGTATAAAACACTAAGGAGTGAATGTATTTGCCAAGCACTGAAAATCTTTCAGAAATCATGTTATCAGTTTCTTGTTAGCAATAACGAAACTTGGCTCCAGCCGAGTGCTAACAAACAGTCTTTTATTGCTGGCAGCACACTAGTTCCTCAGTCTTAATTTTTTTTTGCCTCATATGCTGGCAATATTTTAGCAAAGCTGTTGAGTTTTACTACTTCAGCTTTAGGAACTGCTACTTCCAAAGCGTCAGGGACTCTGAGCAGCTTGTGATTTCTTTCATTCGGTCTTTCTCAAACAATATGAATTGTTACTATTCTTTAAATAAAGTTAGTAAGAAAATTAGAAAACATTGCACTAAATTTTTGAAATATCAATTCAGTAAAAGAATAGCACCTCTGCCACCCCAGGATCTGAGAGTCAGATTTCCTTTTGGATCGTTAATAAAATGCCAGTTGAAGAGTCTAGAAAGGGGCATATCCACTTCCTAACGCTCCTCCATCCCAGAGATGCTGGTGGGACCAGCGAAGGTCCTACAAGAGAATGACCCCATGGTAACTTATGAAACAGACACAAGCAATACTAAGGCTAACACGGGGCTTGGGGTGGAGCCGGTGGTGAGCCTAACCACACAGACTGCTCAGCAGTGTTTCTGAAATCTGTCCTCTCTGTTCTGTTCCTGCCATCCGTGCCCTAGGTGAGTTATGAGATCCTTCTATCCCATTTCCCTGCCTCTGTCCTCCACTATGCCACCAAAACAGTCTTCCTAAAAGCAAGTCTGGCCATGTGTCTTCCTGGCTTAAAAAAAAAGTCCTCCTTGGCTCCCATCACCAAAAGGAAACTTGCAAGTTCCTGAGCATGGTGCAGGATTGGTCCAGGCCTCCCCTTTCCCCCATTGCCCAGGTCCTTTATGCTTTAGCAGTGAAGGCCTGCAGACTGCCCCACAAATTATCTTGCATTTCAGTCCTTATGGCTTCTCAGTGCTGTTTCCTCTGCCTAGAAAGGCCTTCCTCAGGAATCACCTCATCTGGGACGTTCTTGCTGAGACATACCCCCTTTCCTATCCCCCCACTCCTCTTCCCTCACCCACCTAATTAAATTAAACTCCACCTTTGTATATTTATCTATCGTAAAAGCTTCAACTGTTGCACTATCTTACTACTACTACTATTGTTATTAATACATGCTGTTCCTTTTCTAGAATAAGTTTCTGGAGGACCTTGGAGGCAGGTTTTTCCTGCTTCAATACATTCCCAACCTACCACAGTGCCTGAGATGAAGCAGCAACTCAGTGCATGTTTAAATCAATTTATAAAGTCCTAGAGTAACTCCATGGTGATCAGCCATCTAAAGGAATAATTTTATGCCATGCTATATAGGCCATAGGACATCTAGGTCAGCCTCACATTAGAAAATAAAACTTATGTGTTTCCTTTGTTAGCCAATGCAAAGTATCTAACGCAGTGTCTTTTCTAATTTGGCTGCCTTGAAACTCAATCACATAAATTTCATTTCTCCAAGGTTTTCTTGTTTAATTGAACCATTTTTAGCCCTTCATTATTTGGCCCTTGTTTTACTCTGTGTTATTGGTGTTTATGTATTTATTTTTATTATGATGCCTTAAATATTTTTAAAGTAAATCATTAAAAATCTGAGAAAGGGGAATTCCCTGGTGGCACAGTGGTTAAGAATCCGCCTGCCAATGCAGGGGACACAGGTTTGATCCTTGGTCCGGGAAGATCCCATGTGCCACAGAGCAACTAAGCCCGTGCACCGCAACTACTGAGCCTGCACTCTAGGGCCATGATCCACAACTACCGAGCCTGTGCACCACAACTACTGAAGCCCGCGTGCCCTAGAGCCCACACTCCACAACTACTGAGCCCATGCGCCACAACTACTGAAGCCCACACGCTCTAGGGCCCGCATGCCACAGTTACTGAGTTCTAGTGCTGCAACTACTGAAGCCTGTGTGCCTAGAGCCCATGCTCTGCAACAAGCAAAGCCACTGCAATGAGAAGCCTGCTCACCACAATGGAGTAGTCCCTGCTCGCCGCAACTAGAGAAAGCTTGCGTGCAGCAACCAAGACCCAATGCAGTGGAAAAAAAAAAAGAATAAAAAGATCTGAGAAAAGAATAAAGAAACCAAATAAAATTTCCACAAAGTGAGTTTATTTTAAAATACATATGAAGTATGAGTAATAGTTAAGAAAGACAGATAGAATGAAGCTGAACAGGGCAAGAAAAGGAAGAGAGTGGTACATTGGGAAAGAGAAAACAACAAAAATAAAATGTTTACTATCCCAAGTGGAATGTTTGCCTTCCATGGCGATAGTCCATATAGATTATAAAATAAATGTGACATAGAAAATTTATTAAGCATCTGGTAGGTGGGAAATACTGAGACCTGGACATACCAAGATCTTGATTGCGCAGATTCCAGAATGAGACGTAGAAGGAAATTTATGTTCCCTCTTTGTCAAGCAAGTAGCCCATGTCACTAACAGGACTAATAGGCAGTTTTGTCCCATCTGTGAAATTCAGGTCTTGAAAACCCCTTTGGTGAGGTTGAGTAATTAGGACTTTATACAGAAGTAGGCAAGAGTAAAGGATCATGAGCAAGCCTTCAAAATTTCATTAATTTCATTAATACTATTTTATATATAGTAGTGTGTGTATATGTTAATTACAACCTCCTAATTTATCCCCCCTCCCCACCTTTCCCCTTTGGTAACCATAAGTTGGTTTTCTAAATCTGTGAGTCTGTTTCTGTTTTGTAAATAAGTTCACTTGTATCATTTTTTAGACTTCACATATAAGTGATATCATATGATGTTTGTCTTTGTCTGGCTTACTTTACTTTATATGATAATCTCTAGGTTCATCCATGTTGCTACAAATTGCATTGTTTCATTCTTTTTATGGATGAGTAATATTCCGTTGTATATATGTACCACATCTTCTTTATCCATTCTTCTGTCATTGGACACTTAAGTTGCTTCTATGTCTTGGCTGTTGTAAATAGTGCTGCAATGAACATTGGGGTGCATGTATCTTTTTGAAGTATGGTTTCTCCAGATGTATACCCGGGAGTGGGATTGCTGGATCATACAGTAGCTCTATTTTTAGTTTTTT
This sequence comes from Lipotes vexillifer, assembly GCF_000442215.2. NCBI lineage: Eukaryota > Metazoa > Chordata > Mammalia > Artiodactyla > Lipotidae > Lipotes > Lipotes vexillifer. The sequence goes on from NW_006777108.1 coordinate 1,841,291, forward strand.
AAGGAATCTCTATAGTGTTCTCCATAGTGGCTGTACCAATTTACATTCCCACCAACAGTGTAGGAGGGTTCCCTTTTCTCCACACCCTCTCCAGCATTTATTGTTTGTAGACTTTTTGATGATGGCCGTTCTGACTGGTGTGAGGTGATACCTCACTGTAGTTTTAAGATTATTTATTTATTTATTTATTTATGTCTGTGTTGGGTCTTCATTTCCGTGCGTGGGCTTTCTCTAGTTGCAGTGAGCGGGGGCCACTCTTCATCGCGGTGTGCAGGGCTCTCACTGTCGCGGCCTCTCTTGTTGTGGAGCACAAGCTTCAGACGTGCAGGCTCAGTAGTTGTGGCACACAGGCCTAATTGCTCCACGGCATGTGGGATCTTCCCAGACCAGGGCTCGAACCCATGTTCCCTGCATTGGCAGGCAGATTCTCAACCACTGTGCCACCAGGGAAGCCCCCTCAGTGTAGTTTTGATTTGCATTTCTCTAATAATTAGTGATGTTGAGCATTTCTCATGTGCTTTGTGGCCATCTGCATGTCTTCTTTTTGAAAAATGTCTATTTCGATCTTCTGTCCAGTTTTTGATTGGGTTGTTTTGTTTTTTTGATATTGAGCTGCATGCACTGTTTATTTTCGAGATTAATCCCTTATTGGTTGGGTCATTTGCAAATATTTTCTCCCATTCTGTGTGTTGTCTTTTAATATTGTTTATAGTTTCCTTTGCTGTGCAAAAGCTTTTGAGTTTGATTAGGTCCCATTTGTTTATTTTTATTTTTATTTTCATTTTCATTACTCTAGGAGGTGGATCCAAAAAGATATTGCTGTGATTTATGCCAAAGAGTGTTCTGCCTATATTTTCCTCTAAGAGTTTTATAGTATCTGGTCTTACATTTAGGTCTTTAATCCGTTTTGAGTTTATTTTTTTGTATGGTGTTAGAGAATGTTCTAATTTCATTCTTTTATGTGTACCTGTCCAGTTTTCCCAGCACCACTTATTGAAGAGACTGTCTTTTCTCCATTGTATATGCTTGCCTCTTCTGTCATAGATTAATTGACCATAGGTGTAAGGGTTTATTTCTGGATTTTCTATCCTGTTCCACTGATTTATAAGTCTGTCTTTGTGCCAGTACCATACTGTTTTAATGACTATAGCTTTGTAGTATAGTCTGAAGTCAGGGAGCCTGATTCCTCCAGCTCTGTTTTTCTTTTTCAATATTGCTTTGGCTGTTCGGGGTCTTTTGTGTTTCCATACAAATTTTAAAATTTGATAGGGATTACATTGAATCTGTAGATTACCTTGGGTAGTATAGTTATTTTGACAATATTGATTCTTCCAGTCCAAGAACATGGTATATTCTTCTATCTTTTTATGTCATCTTCAATTTCTTTCATCGCTGTCTTCGCTGTACTCAGTTTTCGAAGTACAAGTCTTTTGCCTCCTTAGGTAGGTTTATTCGTAGGTATTTTATTCTTTTTGATGTGATGGTAAATGGGATTGTTTCCTTAATTTCTCTTTCTGAGCTTTTGTTGTTAGTGTATTAAAATGCAACAGATTTCCCTGTGTTAATTTTGTATCCTGTAACTTCACCAGATTCATTGATGAGCTCTAGTAGTTTTCTGGTAGCATCTTTAGGATTTTCTATGTATGCAAACCATGGCAGTTTTACTTCTTCTTTTCTAATTTGGATTCCTTTCATTTCTTTTTCTTTTCTGATTGCTTCAGCTAGGACTTCCAAAACTCTGTTGAATATAAATGGTGAGAGTGGACATCCTTGTCTTGTTCCTGATCTCAGAGGAAATGCTTTTAGCTTTTCAACCATTGCGTATGATGTTAGCTGGGGGTTTGTCATATATGGCCTTTATTATGTTGAGGTATGTTCCCTCTATGCCCACTTTCTGGAGTGTTTTTATCATAAATGGGTGTTGAATTTTATCAAAAGCTTTTTCTGCATCTATTGAGATGATCATATGGTTTTTATTCTTCAATTTGTTAATGTGGTGTATCACAATGATTGATTCACAGATATTGAAGGATTCTTGTATCCCTGGGATAAATCCCACTTGATCATGATGTATGATTCTTTTAATGTATTTTTGGATTCAGTTTGCTAGTATTTTGTTGAGGATTTTTGTGTCATATTTATCAGTGATATTGGCCTGTCATTTTCTTTTTCTCTCCTTTCTTTCTTCCTTCCTCTCTTTCTTTCTTTCTTTTTCTTTTTTGGTGGTATCTTTGTCTGGTTTTGGTATCAGGGTGATGGTGGTCTCATAGAATGAGTTTGGGAGTGTTACTTCCTCTGCAATTTTTTGAAATAGTTTCAGAAGGATAGGTGTTAACTCCTCTCTAAATGTTTCATAGAATTCACCTGTGAGGCCATCTGGTCTCGGACTTTTGTTAGTTGGGAGTTTTTAAATCACAGTTTCAATTTCAGTGCTTGTGATTGGTCTGTTCATATTTTCTATTTCTTCCTGGTTCAGTCTTGGGAGATTGTACCTTTCTAAGAATTTGTCTGTTTCTTCTAGGTTGTCCATTTTATTGGCATATTGTTGCTTATAGTAGTCATTTATGATCCTTTGTATTTCTGTGGTGTCCATTGTAACTTCTCCTTTTTCATTTCTAATTATATTGATTTGACCCCTCTCCCTTTTTTTTTCTTAATGAGTCTGGCTAAAGGTTTATCAATTTTGTTTATCTTTTCAAAGAACCAGCTTTTAGTTTCATTGATCTTTGCTATTGTTTTCCTTGTCTCTATTTCATTTATTTCTGCTTTGATCTTTATGATTTCTCTCCTTCTACTAACTTTGGGTTTTGTCTGTTCTTTCTCTAGTTGCTTTAGGTGTAAGTTTAGGTTGTTTATTTGTGATTTTTCTTGTTTCCTGAGGTAAGATTGTATTGCTGTAAACTTCTCTCTTAGAACTGCTTTTGCTGCATCCCACAGGTTTTGGGTCGTCGTGTTTTCATTGTCATTTGTCTCTGGGCATTTTATTTCCTGTTTGATTTCTTCAGTGATCCATTGGTTGTTTAGTAGCATATTATTTAGCCTCCACGTCTTTGTGTTTTTTACAGTTTTTTTTTCTTGTAGTTGATTTCTAATCTCACAGCATTGTGGTTGGAAAAAATGCTTGAAATGATTTTAGTTTTCTTAAGTTTACCAAGGCTTGCAGTCAAGTCCTCTTTCCTTGAGCCATACTCCTAACCAAGGCTGGCTTTATGGCCCAGCAAGTCTATCAGAACCATTTTTCCAATAGCATTGCTCAGTTTGTGTCTTTGCGTCACATTTTGCTAATTCTTGCAATAGTTCAAACCCTCCACCAGCAAAAAGGTTACCACTCACTGAAGGCTCAGATGACAATTAATATTTTTAGCAACAAAGTATTTTTTAACTAAGGTATGTACATTATTTTAGCCATAATGCTCTATGCAGACTTAGTAGACTACAGTATAGTGGAAACATAACTTTTATATGTACTGGGAAACCAAAAAAATCATGTGACTTACTTTTTTGTGATATTTGCTTTATTGTGGTGGTCTTGAACTGAACCCACAGTATCTCTGAATTATGCCTTAACAGAGAAACCTTTGAAACAAGTCAAAGGGTGGGGGAGGGGCACCTTACCTATAAAGGAATAAGAATAAGAATTATAGCATACTTCTCATCAAAAACCATGCAAGCAAGAAGAAAGTGGAGTTAAATATTTAAAGTGCTAGAAGGAAAACCACACCAACCTAGAATTCTGTATCCAGTAAAATTATCCTTCAAAAAATGCAGGAGAAATAAAAAGACTTTCTCATACAAAAACTGAAAGAATTAATCACCAGTAGATCCACCCTGCAAGAAATGTTAAAAGAAGTTCTTCAGGTCAGGAAAAAAGAAACTGATACAGATCAGAAACTTGGATGTATATAAAGAAAGGAAGAATGTCTAAGAAGGGATAAATGAAGGCAGAATAAAATCTTTTATTTCTCTTATTCAATATTGATCTAAAAGGTAACCAATTTTTAAAAGCAACTATGGTAACAGTGTATTAGGTGATTGTAGCACATGGATAGGAGAAATGAATGGCAGCAATGCCACAAGGGACAGTAAAGAGAAATTGGTAATAGTCTGTGATAAGACACCAGTATTAAATGTTAGTAGTAGTGTTATTTGAAGGTGGACTTATGTTGTTAAAAATGTTTGTTATAAATTCTAGGGTAACCACCAAAAGAAGTAAAATTGATATTCTAATAGACGAAATAAAATGGAATGATATAAAATTCTCACTTAAGATCAGGGAAGGCAGAAAAAGGGGACAATAAACAAAAAATGCAATTAATCTAAAAGTTACAAATGTAGTAGATATTAATCCAACTATATCAATAGTCACTTTAAATGTGACTTGTCTAAATACACCAATTATAAGACAGAGATTGTCAGGGTGGCTAAAAAAAAAAAAAAAATAGGACCCAACTATAGTGTCTACAAGAAATCCACTTTAAATAGAAAGACCCAAATGGGTTTAAAGTAAAGGGATGGAAAAACATATGCCATACTTACACTAATCCAAAGAAAGCTAGAGTAGTTATTTTAGTTTCACACAAAGCTGACTTCAAAACAAGGAAAGTTATCAGAGGTAAAGAAAGGTATTACATAATGATAAAGGGGCAATTCTCCAAGAAGATTTAATCCTTAATGTGTATGTACCTAACCAAAGAGCATCAAAATACATGAGGCAAAAACTCAGAAGTTCAAGGAGAAGTAGACAAATCCACTATTACATGTGGAGACTTTAATGCCCCTCTGTCAGTAATTGATGAATCAAGCAGAAAGAAAACAAACAAGGATTAAATGACTTGAACAGCATGATCAGTCAACTTGATCTCATTAACATATATAGAATATTCCATCCAACAGCAGCAGAATACATATTCTTCTCAAAATCACATGGCTTAAGATTTTAGAGCCTAAAAGAACTAAAAGTACAGAAATCATAAAAAGTATGTTCTCAGATCACAGTAGAATTAAACTAGAAATCAATAGCAGAAAGATAGCTAGTAAATATTCCTAAATGTTTGGAGAATTAATAATACACCTCTAAATATTATGTGGGTAAAAGAAGTCACAAGAGAAAAATTTCTTAATATTTTGAATTAAATAAAAGTGAAAATATGGCATCAAAATTTGTGATATACAACAAATTCAGGGCTTAGAGAACAATTTATAGCATTAATTTCATATATAAGAAAAGAGACCTGAAGTTAACTATATCTGCCTTCCTTAAATAAAGGATTTTTGTTTATAAGAATGATTTTTTTTTTTCTTTTTTTCCATTTGCGGGCCTCTCACTATTGTGGCCTCTCCCGTTGTGGAGCACAGGCTCTGGATGCACAGGCTCAGCGGCCATGGCTCACGTTCCGCAGCATGTGGGATCTTCCCGGACCGGGGCATGAACCCACGTCCCCTGCATTGTCAGGTGGACTCTCAACCACTGTGCCACCAGGGAAGCCCTAATTTATTCTTAAATAACAATAATAACCCCATGACTTGCTTTTTTTTTTTTCTTGAAACATGATATGCATTTAATGAATGTTTGTTAAATGAATGGATACGTTAATGACGTTCCCACTGGAATATTCTCTCCATGAGGGCAAGATTTAACCTTACTGGTGGTGGTGTTTTACATAGCTCTCAAAAGAGTGTTTGGCATATAGTAGACATTCAATAAATGTTCATTGTATTAAGTATCTTTTAATATACATAAAACTCTAAGACTTTGAGTACTATTATATGTCCATTTTTAAAATGAAGTAATAGGCTTAGAAACTTAAGTAATGTAATCAAGGTCAAAGAACTATTAGTTGGTGAAGTCATACTGTGAACATAAGTTATTTCCAAAACATGTACTACACATGTGGAAAGGTCTTCTTTAGTAAATCCCTGCAAACTCTATGAGATTTTTAACACATCATTATTTACAAATTATTTGCAAGTCTTCATAGCGACTTCCATTTCTATGTAAAATATCAATTATAGATCGTTTCTTCTCTTCCTCATTTACTTGCTGGTAATTCTGTCTTTAATTATATTTCCATAATTCAGGCCATACATTTTATATACCTAATAATACCATAGACACCTTGAGGATATGATGAGTCCCATGACTTGTTAATGTAACATATTTTAATACCAAGTAATGATATTTTCAAAAACAGTAAAACTTAATGAAAAGATTGACTTAGTTTTTGTAATCTTCAGTATCTGGCTAAGACAACTTGTATTAAGTTTCTTATATCTGTTTCTGCATTCAATCTGTTGTATATTGTGATTAAAGTGTATGAAGAAAATCCAGCTTCAATAGGTATGTATGTAGTTGGAAAAGGGAGGAATATTTTAATAGCCTTTTACAGTCATTGTGATTATTCTTTGATACTACTCCAAAACTCAACAAGCAACAGTTTCTTAAAGGATATTTGCAATGTGGAATCTGAAATTATATCAATGAACTTTCCCTGCTCTTCATACCATACTAATAAGTTAAAACCAGTTAGTCTATTTTGTACTTAAAAAAACCCAAAAATAAACCCAGTTTCTTCTATTAATAACATCATTTGTTAGTATAGTACATTTATTGCAAATAATGAACAAGTATTGATACACTATTACTACCTAAATACCATATTTTATTAAAATTTCCTTAGTTTTTACCTAATGTCCGTTTTTCTATTCCAGGATCCCACTGTGAATGCTACATTACATTTAGCTGTAATGTTTTTTCATAGGCTCCTCTTGGCTAATCAGTTTTTCAGACTTTTCATATTTTTATGACCTTGATAGTTTTGAGGAATTTTGTAGAATGATTCTCATTTGGGATATATTGATGTTTCTCTCATAATTTGCCAGGTTTCTCTACTGTAAACTCATTCCCCCTACCCTTCCCCATACTGTACTCTTCGGAAGGGACTCACTTTGCACAGCCCACACTTAAGGAATGAGGCGCTTAACCTCCAGAGGGTGGAGGGTTTTAATTTTTATAAGCCGAATTCCACTGTAATCCAGGACAACTCTATTTGAGAAAAGCGAGTGAATCAACTGGAAACACAAAGACTCTCCTTATTCTGTGAATAGTCATAGCTGTCAGAAAAGTGTTGAATAAGTAGGGTAAATTTAGATTTTCACTTTGGAGTGGGGGTGCTCATAGTTTTCCCTCAGAACAACAGTTCTGCTCAATTCTTGTGGTTTTTTTGCGAGGGGGAGGGGGGATGAAATCCTTCTAGGTTATTTTTTATTTTTAAAAATGATCATAGAAATAAAACAAAGTATTCATTTGAGTTGATCTGCAACTCAGATTTTTGACTTATTGCATCATGGACATGTTTCAAGTCAGAGAATGAAATGGAAGAGTATGGCTCTGAGACAATAGGTAAAGGACATGTTTTTTTGTTTTGTTTTTTGCGGTACGCGGGCCTCTCACTGTTGTGGCCTCTCCCGTTGTGAAGCACAGGCTCCGGACGCCCAGGCTCAGCGGCCGTGACTCACGGGCCTAGCTGCTCCGCAGCATGTGGGATCTTCCTGGACCAAGGCACGAACCCATGTCCCCTGCATCGGCAGGCGGACTCTCAACCACTGCACCACCAGGGAAACCCAGGACATGGTTTTTTTTTTTTTTTTTTTGCGGTACGCGGGCCTCTCCCTGTTGTGGCCTCTCCCGTTGTGGAGCACAGGCTCCAGACGCACAGGCTCAGCGGCCATGGCTCACGGGCCCAGCCGCTCCACGGCATGTGGGATCTTCCCGGACCGGGGTACGAACTCATGTCCCCTGCATCGGCAGGCGGACTCTCAACCACTGCGCCACCAGGGAAGCCCCAGGACATGGTTTTTGACAGAAGGAAGGCTAACTTCTCCATACCCTGAAATTTAGTATAGTCTCTGGTCCAATTCTGAACTTTGTTTCCCTGTCTATATTTCTATCAATATTTTGCAACCCATACTATCTTCTATTAATTCTTATAGAAGAATTTTCCTTTTTTGGTTTAATGATTGGCAGTATAAATTTTTTTCACTATTTATGGAAGATTTTTATGCTTATTCTTACCTATTTATGCTTCAAGATTAAATTTAAAATTTGATTTATTTTAAGAAAATCAGAATCCTAATTGGGATTAAATTAATTTCAGAAATTTATGTGGGGGTAATTTTCATTTTCCCTCTCTTTTCTGGCCATCAGGTAGAAAAAATTAAATTTATGTTACTACTCAGTTTCTAGCATATTGTTATCAATCCATGCCTTGCCTTTTCTTTTTTGATTTCATGGTAGTTTTTTTCTTCTTTTCTTCTTTATTGCTACTTCCATTCCTTTCTTCTTATAGGTACCCATCCAAATATGTTTGAACTATGACCTCAAATACATGTGTATACTTGTACATTTCTGGTGACATTATAGGTGTATGTGGTTTTTTAATTCAATTTATCTAAACTAAAAAAAAAATTCACACATTTCTCCCACCCCCCACTCCCCAGCTTTGGCAACTACCAATCTAATCTGTTCTCTGTATCTGTCATGTTGGTTATACCCCCCACACACACACACACACATATTTAGATTTCACATATATGAGATCGGACTTTCTCTGTCTGACTTATTTCACTTAGCATAATGTCCTCGAGGTCCATCCATGTTGTTGCAAATGGCAAGATTTCATTCTTTTTTATGGCTGAATAATATTACATTGTATATATATGTGTGTGTGTATATGTATATATATATATATATGTGTGTGTGTGTGTGTGTATCTATATCTATATTTATATCTATATATATAACAATTTCTGTATCCATAAACAGCACTTAGGTTGTTTCCATATCTTGGCTATTGTAAAGAATGCTGCACATTGTTGTATATATCATTTTTTTAAATTGAGGTATAGCTGATGTATAATATTATATGTTTCAGGTGTATAACATTAGTGATTCACAATTTTTAAAGATTATACTCCATTTATAGTTATTAAATATTGGCTATATTCTCTGTGCTGTACAATATATCTTTGTAGCTTATTTATTTTATACATAGTACTTTGTACTTCTTAATCTCCTACCCTTATCTTGCCCCTCCCTCCTTCCCTCTCCCCAGTGGTAAGCACTAGTTTGCTCTCTATATATGTTAGTTTGTTTCTTTTCTGTTATATTCACTAGTTAGTTGTAATTTTTAGATTCCACATATAAGTGATATCATACAGTATTTGTCTTTCTCTGTCTGACTTATCTCATTAAGCATAATACCTTCCAAGTCTATCCATATTGTTGCAAATGGCAACATTTCATTCTTTTTTATGACTGAGTAGTATTCCATTGTGTGTGTGTGTGTATATGTATATATATACACACATACACATATATGTATATATATATATAAATACATGGTATATATGTGTGTGTGTGTATATATATATATATATATATATATATATATATATATATCTCATTTTCTTTAACCATTCATCTGGTGATGGACATTTAGCTTGTTTTCATACCTTGGCTATTGTAAATATATTTTTTGAATTAGTTGTCTTTGGATAAACACCAGGAAGTGGAATTGCTGGATTATAAGGTAGTTCTATTTTTAATTTTTTGAGGAGCCTATTTAGATCTTCTGCCCTTTTTAATTAGATTGTTTGGGTTTTTGTTTTTGTTTTTTTTGCTATTGTATAAATTATTTATATATTTGGATATTAGCCCCTTATCAGACATATGATTTGCAAATATTTTCTCCCAATCAGTAGGTTGCCTTTTCATTCTGGTGATGATTTCCTTCACTGTGCAGAAACTTTTTAGTTTGATGCAGTCCCACTTGTTTATTTTGCTTTTGGTTTCAGATTCAAAAAGTCATTGTCAAGACCTATGTCAACGTCTTGCCTATATTTTCTACTAGGAGTTTTATGGATTCATGTCTTACATTCAAGCCTTTAATCCATATTGAGTTAATTTCTGTGTATAATTTCAGTTTCATTCTTTAGCATGTGGGTGTCCAATTTTCCTGACATCATTTATTGAAGAGACTGTCCTTTCCCCCATTGTATATTTTTGACTCCTTTGTCATAAATTAACTGACCATATATGTGTGGGTTTATTTCTGAGCTCTCCATTCAGTTTCATTGATTTATCTGTCTTTTTTAATGCTAATATCACTGTTTTAATTACTATAGCTTTGTAATATAGTTTGAAATCAGGGAATGTGATACCTCCATCTTTGTTCTTCTTTCTCAAGATTGCTTTGGTTATATGGGGTCTTTTATGGTTTCATACAGATTTTAGGATTTGTGTTTTATTTCTGTGAAAAATGCCATTGGAATTTTGATAGAGATTGCCTTGAATCTGTATATTGCTTTGGGTAGTATGGACATTTTTAACAGCATTAGTTCTCTGAATTCATAAACATGGAATATATTTCCATTTATCTGTCTTCTTTAATTTCTTTTGTTAATGTCTTGCAGTTTTCAATGTACAGGTCTTTCACCTCTTGTTTAAATACATTCCTAGGTATTTTGTTCTTTTTGATGCAGCTGTGAATGGAGTTGTTTTCTTACATTGATCTTTTCTATTTTCTCCTTAGTCTCAATTTTGTTTATTTCTGCTCTAATATTTGTTATTTCCTTCCTTCTACTAAATTTGGGTTTGTTTGTTCCTTTTTTAGTTCTTTGAGGTATAAAGTTAGGTTGTTTGAAACTTTTCTTGTTTCTTGAGATAGGCATTTAGCACTATGAACTTCCCTCTTAGAGCTGCTATTGCTGTATCCCATAAATTTTGTTATGTTATATTTCCATTTTCATCTGTCTCAAGGTACTTTTTTAATTCTCTTTAGATTTCTTCTTTGACCTATTGGTTGTTCAGTAGTATGTTGTTTAATGTCCACATAATTTGTGAATTTTCCAGTTTTCTTTGTGTAATTAATTTCTAGTGTCATACCACTGTGGTTATAAAAGTTGATTGTATATAATTTCGCTCCTCTTAAATTTATTAAGACTTGTTTTGTGACCTAACATATGATGTATTTTGGAAAATGTTCCACGTGCACTTGAGGAGACTGTGTATCGTGTTGCTTTTGGATGGAATGTTTTGTAAATATCTGATGAGAACCATCTTTGCACTCTCCCTTTGCCATGCTCCAGTATCTACTGTTACGCATCTGATTTTTGTGGCTGCCACCTAAGGGATGCCTCTTGATATCCTGGCTCTGGAAGCCAGGGGATCTTGCATTCCTGGTCCCATGGGACTGTAATAATTGGTATCACCCAGAAAAGAGCTCTTACCCCTTGCTGGTGCTCCAAATTTTGTGACTGCTGCCAGGACACACCTCTACCTTGCCTGGCTCTGCTGGCCAGTGGGGCTTATGTTCATGGATCCCACAGGACTATAACCAAAGGAGAAAGAGTTAGTAAACAGCTACCACCCCACTGCATCACAAGAGACAACAGACCCAGGAGCTTGGTTTTTCTATGAAGGAGGCGTATTAGCTAATTATCATGACCGTGGCCTGAGGGACAGGCTTCTAATTAAATACACATCTTGGGGTTTACTAATCATTTCCAGACATCTTGGAAGGTGTGCATTATATTTGCACTCACCCTCTGCCACACGCCAGAGCACGAGTGTCTCCTGCAGAGGAGATTTACATGTGTCTGGGGCCTTGGTTTTTATATCCAGTATCCTGGTTTTTGTGGCTGCTGCTCAGGGAATGTCCCTTGATCACCTGGCTCTAGTGGCTGGGGGTTGGGGAGGGCTTGCATTCTTGGGTTCCACAGGACTGTGGCAATATGAAAGATGGTTATTTGCAGGCTACCACCCTAGGGCACTACGCAAATAGTAGACTGGGGCACATTCGCCAGTCTTTCTGTGAAGGAGGCCTCTTTGCTTGTCCTGGAGCCTTGGCCTGAGGGGTAGCTCTTCCAGAGCTGCTCTCAAGGAATATAGACTATATATGTCATCTGGGCACTCTCCCTCTGTCTTGCTCCAGCTCACTGGTATCACCCAGAAAAGAGCTTATACACTTGTCTGGAGCCATGATCTCTGACTGCAACCCAGCAGATATTTGCATATTATCTGGTGCTGGTGGCCAGTGGGGCTTAGGCTTGTGCTGCCACAGAAATGTATATATTTGCATACTTTTAAAAGCTGATGCGTAAAGGTTTAGCTTCTAGTCAGCCTGAATCTAGGTGCTGAGATCCTCCTCTTTGGTACACTAACAGGTCTTGGCACATCCTCAACTATTGGGAGCTATTTAAAATATAATAGCCTGCTTGGACAAGTACAAAGGTTTGAGAAAAACCAAGAGCTAAGGCAGGGTTGGAAGACAAGTTTTATCTCCTACATGAAGCCATTCCTTCAAGACTAGGAGAGGTTGTTGTTTCATCTACTGTATAGAAACCAACTCAGAGAGTCAAGCAAGAAACAGAGGAATATGTTCCTAATGAAAGAACAACACACAGTCTCAGAAAGAAATCCTTAATGAAATAGAGTTAAGTAATTGATAAAACTTAAAAGTAATGGTCATTAAGATGTTCACCAAACTGGGGAGAAGAATGGTTAAACACAATGAGAACTTTAACACAGTGATGGAAAATATAAGAAAGTACAACACAGAAGTCACAGAACTGAAGAATACAGTAACTGAACTGAAAAATACACTACTGTAGAAGGGTTCAACAGCAGACTAGATGAAACAGAAGAAAGGACCAGTCAACTCGAATACAAGCCAGTGGAACTCACCTAATCAGAAGAGCACAAAGATAAAGTAATGAAGAAAAGTGAAGATAGGTTAAGATAGTTATGGGACAACATCAAATGAACTAACATTCACATCAGAGGGCTCTAGAGGGGGGAGAGAGAGAGAGAGAGAGAGAGAGAGAGAGATAGGCAGAGATCTTATTTGAAGAAATAATGGCTAAAAACTTCCCTAACCTGAGGAAGGAAACAGACACCGAGATCCAGGAATCCCAGAGAGTTCCAAATAAGATGAACACAAACAGACCCACACTAAGACATGTTATAATTAAAATGTCAAAAGTTAAAGACCAGGAGAGAATATTAAAAGCAGCAAAACAAATTCTTATATACAAAGGAACCCACATAGAGCTATCAGCAGATTTCAGCAGAAACTTTGCAGGCCAGTAGAAAGTAGCACAATATATTCAAAATGCTGAAAGAAAAAAAATGCCAACCAAGAATATACTACTTGGCAAAGTTATCATTCAGAAATAAAGGGGAGATAAAAATGTTTCCAGACAGGCAGAAGCTAGAGTTCATCACCACTAAATTGGCTTTACAAGAAATGTTAAAGGGACTTCTTTAAGCTGAAAAGAAGGGGCACTAGTTAGTTAAAGGAACACATAAGAAGAATAAATCTTACTGGAAAGGTAAATATATAGTAAAGGTAGTGGATTAATCATTTATAAAGGTAGTGTGACAGTTAAAAGACAAAATTAGTAAAAAATAATTATGATTACAATAATTAGTTAAGGGATACACAAGATTAAAAAATGTAAAATGTGACATCAGAAACATAAAAGAAGAGAGAGAATAATAATATTGAGCTTAACAATGGGATCAAACTTAAGTTGTTATTGACTTAAAATAGACTGTTATAGTTAATCATCATTATATGTAAGCCTCATGATAACCACAAAGCAAAAACCTATATTAAAGTCACAAAAGATAAAGAGAAAAGAATATAAGCATACCACTAAAGAAAGTCATCAAATCACAAAGAAAGAGAGCAAGAGAAGAAAAAAGAAATGGAGAGGAACTACAAAAATAGCCAGAAAACAACAAAATGGCAATAAGCACATACCTATCAACAATTACTTTAAATGTAAATGGACTAAATTCTACAATCAATCGACATATGAATGGATTAAAAAAAAATCTATGTGCTGCCTACAAGGGACTCACTTTAGATATAAGGACACTCACAGACTGAAATAAAGAGATGAAAAAGATATTCCATGCAGATAGAAACTGAAAGAAAGCTGGAGTGGCTATACTTTTTTCAAACAAAATAGACTTTAAAACAAAGACTGTAATAAGAGACAAAGAAGGGCATTACATACTGATAAAGGCGTTAATCCAACAAGAAGATTTAACATTTGTAAATATTCATGCACTCAACATAGGAGCACCTAAATATATAAGGCAAATATTAACAGACTAAAGGGAGAAATAAACAGTAATACAATAATAGTAGGGGACTCTAATACCACACTTGCATCAATGGATAGATCATCAGACAGAAAATCAATAAGGAAACTTTAGCCTTAAACAACATATTAATTCAGATGGACTTAGATATTTGTACTTCGAATGGATCTTTTACTCATGTCTTATTTTGTAACATCATGCATTGGTCATTTGGAAAATGTTGCTTTACTGAGTTATACAGAGTTTCTAAATGTTGATACATTTTATAATACAGTATCAACAAATCACATTCATTAATATCATGCCAGTCTTATCCAAAAAGCCTTTAAGTATTGGGAAGCTGTCAAGCTCACAGTGGCAGATACAAGTTTCCAAAATTCTAATTTTTGCTCGATAGCTCAAATTTTATTGTCAGCAACAAACACTGTCAGTAGTTTTCCTTGAAGTGACAAGCTCACTTTGTTCATTTTTGAACAAAATGTCTGCCAGATACCCAAGTCTGAATAAGCATGGTTTGTCAGTCATTCTTTCAAGCAAAAGTGGCATTCTATGGAAAAAAAAAACAAAACAGCTAGTTTAGCTCTCAACTCAGATATCTTCACAGATGCATAGTGTACTTCACTATGCAGCAAAAAGAGCTTTATATATACTTACCATTTTGTCACACTAAAAAGAAGCATATTCAAGACTTCCTTGGTGGCACAGTGGTTAAGAATCTGCCTGCCAATGCAGGGGACATGGGTTCAAGCCCTGGTCCAGGAAGATCCCACACACCGAGGAACAACTAAGCCCATGCACCACAACTACTGAGCCTGCGCTCTAGAGGCAGCAAGCTACAACTACTGAGCCCGTGTGCCACAACTACTGAAGCCCGTGCGCCTACAGCCCGTGCTCCACAACAAGAGAAGCCATCGCAATGAGAAGCCTGCGCATCACAACAAAGAGTATCCCCTGCTCGCCGCAACTAGAGAAAGCCCGAGCACAGCAACAAAGACCCAATGCAGCCATAAAGAAAGAAATAAAAGAAGCACAGTCAAAGGTTGAGATCTAATAAAATGATTTTTACTACTTCATCAAAGACATTCTTAAGTGACACTGGCTTTTTTTTCCTGCAAATGCATGGTAAAGGAAAATACAACTACTAGCAATTTGGTGCCACTGCTTCTATTTGGACTAAGGCACCGGCACTTATGCCCACCATTGCTTTTGTACCATCAGTTCAAAGGTCAGCAATGTAAAAAAGGCAGAAGATGCCTTAGTATTTTTATGAAAATAGCTTTGACCCCATGGGCCTCTTGAAGTGAACCCCACAGACTTTTAAAATTGCTGTCTAGGGAGATATATGAAGAAAATAAGAAGGCCTTTGTCACTCATGTCCCCAAAATTCAGTGCCTGATATGTCTGTCACCATTGTATGGATATGATAATCTTCTGAGGTAGCTGCTATAGGCATCGTAGAATGGAGAAGCTAAGGAGGAAGTAACCATAATACACAAATGTGGGGGATTCTAATTTTATCAGAGAGAAAACTGTAAATGAGTGTACAGGTATACCTCTGAGACAATTGCAGATTTGGTTTCAGACCACCACAATAAAGTGAATACAATAAAGCAAGTCACACGCAGTTTTTGGTTTCCCAGTACTTATGAAAGTTATATTTATAGCATACTATAGTCC
The DNA here is from genome assembly GCF_000442215.2 of Lipotes vexillifer. Lineage (NCBI taxonomy): Eukaryota > Metazoa > Chordata > Mammalia > Artiodactyla > Lipotidae > Lipotes > Lipotes vexillifer. Next base: position 1,857,138 of record NW_006777108.1, read on the forward strand.
ATTAAGTGTGCAATCGCATCATGTCTATACCTTAATTAAAAAATACTTTATTGCTAAAAAATGCTAACCATTCTGAGCCTTTAGCAAGTCATAATCTTTTTGCAATGGCAACATCAAAGATCATTGATCACAGATCACCATAACAAATATAAAAATAATGAAAACGTTTGAAATATTGTGAGAATTACCAAAATGTGACATAGAGACACAGAGTGAGCAAATGCTATTGGAAAAAGTGGTGCCAACAGACACTCGATGCAGGGTTGCCACAAACCTTTAACTTATAAAAACAAACAAGCAAACAAAAAACAAAACAAAAACCCCCCACAATTATCTGTGAAGCACAATAAAGTGAAGCGCAGTTAAAGGAGTTATGCCTGTAGTAATCTAAATAGCTTAGAGATTCAGGGTCACAAGTACGGTGATTTTGTAGGTGACTTTTCTAGAAGGTAGTGGGTAATGATAATCTTTCACTTTTGTAGATTGATGGAGATGCTGGAGGGAGAAACTGCTTTTTAGGGGAAATATGGGAAGGGTCAACTAACAATGGAGCTGAGACCAACACAGGTCCTGCCATTCCTGAATACTCAGCAAGCTATCAGTTAATGAAATGTTGGGCAAAACTTCATTTTGATGAAAAAGGAGGAGAGCACATCTCAGCTGACATGACGGTGTTAAGAATGTGGCTTGTTCAGACATCTGTGATTTGGGGGTATCAGTGTGTTTTGCTCTTACGGTCATGTTGCTGCATCTGTAAGAAACATAACCTTTGCTCAGGAAATGGTGAGTTAAAGGAAAGTGAAAGACATCCATACATTCTGGATGTCTGAGGAGTCTATTAATACAAATAGTAATACTAATCTCTACCAGTCATAAAGGCCTTTTCTTATTAACAAACATGGTTGAGGAGATATTAATCAATAACCACAGCCTGCTTCAGTTAACTGCTTTAGTTCTCCTTCTCAGTTTTATGGGGGGAAAAAAAAACACCAAAACCCATCTTCCAGGGTCTGAACTAAAAGTAGAAGTGGATGTAAACAAAATTAAAAAGTCAGGTTTTCAGGCTGTATCTGTAATAAGCTTTCCGCTGAAATGAAATGTAATTAGCAACCACGATAATGCAGTTTGCTTCATTTAGCTCTTCAGTGGGTTTATAAACAAATTCTGCCAGTTAACTTGTAAAGCAGATGCATCCACTACACTCTGGCAAAGCACGTTGGAGAGGACCGTCTCAAGCAGGTGCAAGGACAACGGGGTGATCCATTTATCTATTCACCAGTCGGGAATGCTGGCAACAATGAACATGCACCATTTTTAAATGCTCCTCTATAAAGAAGGTTAAAAAATATTTCATCTGAGGGATTAAGAAAGAAAAGCTGGGGAGCAGCACTCAAATTCTGAAAGTAAACATTAATGCTTACCTTGTAATGCTCCCATGGAGACAGACGTAAGTGTTATTTGGGGTCCAAGCGTACATTCAATAACTGAATGCTGGTTACTCTTACCAAAATATTAGCAGTGAGTATGAAGTGGGATCAAAGACTTTTAAAGCATTTCTGTAGTTTTACATTTTACTCATACCACCTTTACTATGCAAAAAAAAAAAAAAAAGAGTTTATTTGAAAAAGCGAGTAAAAACAAAATTTTGGGCTCATCCTAGAAAAGATTTCTTAGATACTAATGAATTATCCTTGAAAATATGCTTTAGTCTGTATTTGGGAGAATAAAATCCTTTCACATTTGGATGGTCACATGGAAGCCACTGAAAACAAATTAGTTTTGCCTTAAAATTCTATTTTTGATTAAAATGATATGATCAGCATACTTAGTTAACATGAGAAGAAATTCCAACTTTCCCAAATTAGAAATTTGTACCATGTAAAACAATTCATGGAGTCAGCACATTGGAGGCGGAGTGTACGCACAGCTATTTTGTAGGG
>NW_006777108.1:1859087-1862149 GCF_000442215.2 Lipotes vexillifer
GGGAAAAAAATCAAAAGGATTCAGACTGAAGATTTTACCCCCTGTAAACCAGAAGACCAGTTAGAAGATGCAGCTGGCTTAGAAGAAAAACTCTTTCATCTTCATTTTGTAAAATTCTTTCAAAATTTATATCAAATTTTAACTCCTCCAACATAATCTCCACAAACTCTCATTCTCACTTCTTCCCCTGAAATTCTATGGCTCTTTTATCTGCTCTACTCCTATGACCCTCAACCTGACTCCCCAGTGCTATTTATGGGTAGTTCCTATCACCCCAACAGGGTGGAGCAGAGACCACGATTGATCTCTTTCGACATTCTTAGTGGCTAGCACCATGCTCTGTGGTAGGGAACTCATATATATAGTGATGATGAGAGACATGGAAATTATTATTATTATTATTATTTATTTATTTATTTATTTTTGCGGTATGGGGGCCTCTCACTGTTGCGGCCCAGCCACTCCGCGGCATGTGGGATCTTCCCGGATCAGGGCACGAACCCGTGTCCCCTGCATCGGCAGGCAGACTCTCAACCACTGCGCCACCAGGGAAGCCCGTAAATTATTTTTGACAAAGTGGACTTCTTTACCAAAATTTCACAAAAGTTTAAGCGGTATAAATGCACATTCTTTCTCTTCGTCTTGATAGATTTAGCCTCAATAATGGCTGTAAAACAGCAAATACTAAATAATGATTTATATTGTACTTATGTAAAGGCCTTTGACTAAAATGGTTGGTGCAAAAACACCCTTACAAGAGAAAATATGGCACCCGAGGGTGTCAGCCTAAAAATTGTTCATCAGAAGTAACTATTATTGTTTGTTTAAAGCTGTATTAGAACTGGCTCTGTCCTATGAAACATCTTTATCAAAATACACTGCACTAGACTTGTAATGCCTCATGAGAGATGCATCATATATTCTGACACTTGATGCCCACATTGAAGGTCATAAGATAATCCTATCCATCTCTTTGTAACCCATAATGTGCAAGTCTATAAACTTATCTAAATCTTTGAGTCTACTTTCCCAGTCAACAAAACAAAAAACAAATGCTTTTGACCAGGTTTTTATTCATTAATACATTTATTCAACAAATATGCATTGAGCATCTACTTATGCTTCTGCTCCAGTTATAGGCATTCAGGATGTAGAAGTGAACAAAACAGAAAAAAAATCCCTCTTGCTCTCAGCTTTATATTCCACTGAGGAAGAAAAACAATGAGCAAACCTAATAAATACTGTTGGAAAAATAGAACAGGGTAAGAGAGGAATGGGAGTGCAGGGCCGGGGTGAGGAGTTCAATTTTAGTGGGGGTGGTCAAGAGAGCAAGATGATGACACTTAACAAATACTTGCAGGAGGAGGGAGTTACCCATGAAAATATCTCTTTCCCAATCTTCATAATATTGGAAACTTTCCAATTGATTCAGGCCTTGAGTCTATGCAGTTGGTTTCAATTAGCATACACATCTCATACTCTCAACTTGCTTTTTTATTCACTTATTTAACAAATATTTATCGACTACATAGTGTGTGCCACATACTGCCAGGCTATAAGGATATATTAACATAGTCCCTGTATCAAGCTGCTCAAAACCTAATGGGTGATGCACGTAGTGGGTAAATAACTTACAGTGCTCCAAGAGAGGGCTGAGCAGAGGCCATGGGACCCTGAGAAAGGGGAGGCTAACTTCCCAGAAGTAACCAAGTCTTCACAGAGGAGAGGATGGCATTTCAATTAGATCTGTAAAAACACTTAATAGAGATAAAAATCCAAAGTAATAAAAATATTAGGAATTAAATAGTACCTTGATTCTTACAGACATAAAAAGTATAAGATTGCCATTCATAATATTTTCTAGAAATGCACATAGAAATGCTGAAATGTCTAGATTCTTGCCATATTAACTAACAGTAATAATAGGGTAAATGTTAAAATTTCTTTAACACCGAGTATCTACGAGTTCTGATCCTTGTCATGTATTCTTATTTCAACTCTCAGGAAGTTTTCTTTCAAGGATTGATCGACATATGAACAATTATTATGCATTTTGAATGCAAAGCCACTAGACTGGATCTCACACACAAAAATCTTCACTTCTGTTTTTCCTATCACAGGATAAATTTTCATATATGTATCCCATATTTATAATTTTCAAGATGCTTTCATGTTGCATTACTTGGTCATCTTTTTATCCCTTATGACCATTTTATCCACAATCATATCTCCAACTTGTCTTTTAGCTCTAAGATACTAAAATCTCTAGAAGGCAGTCTTTCTCCCTACCCTCACAGCTAAGTTCTATGGTACAGATCAGGAATATTGCAACAGTTTTGCTTATTGTGGGCGTCTATCATGGTGCCTAAGAACAATCTGTGTGCTAAATAAATGTTCCTTTTTCCTTCTTCCCATGATTATCACATTCCTTAAGACCCAGCTCAGCTTAGCAGGACTAGGAATCTTTTTACCCTACTCTACCCCACATGGATTGTCCTTTTAAGTTTACATAGCCTCACCTCTTTGCATCTGCTTCTGCCCACCCCCAGTCCATTTTAGCTTTTTCAAATCTAGTCTTAGGTGTTCTGCAGGGTCTATAATGGGCCAGTATTTCTCCAGCTCCATTAGGAGTTCTGGTGGAATTCAAGAGGGTGGTGCCTGCTTAAGAGTACTACACTGAATTGTTTTCTGGCTTTTGGCCACTGGAGAAAAGGGGTCACTGAGAATGGGATTGTTTGTCCCTCAGTTAAGACCCTGATGTCTTATAACTCCTGAGCAACCTTCTGGGGCTTGTCATCCTTTTTATTCCAACCCATCCCCAACTAGGGAAATCTCTTATCTCCCTACCATGTTTCCTTGGACAGACTTCTCAGAACCCGCCCCTGTAATGGTGACTCTCATTCTGATTCCATTCAGCAGTCCTTGACCTAGATTTAGTTCCCAAGTTCCCTAGTTGAGACCTCAATGATGCCTTCACCTGTGGTAGATGTGGACGAGCTCTGAAACTTCCTGGGCGCTGTTTTATAGCCTACCCTAACCCCAACCAGAGCAGCAACTCTTTC
>NW_006777108.1:1862171-1895302 GCF_000442215.2 Lipotes vexillifer
CCCCATATTCCCTTAAGTTGTTGCTAATTTCCTCCCTTCTGCCTCCCGACAAACTTGGTTTTGCAGAGCCTTTCCTCACAGTTTTTTTTTTTTAAATATTATTTATTTATTTATTTATGGCTGTGTTGGGTCTTCGTTTCTGTGTGAGGGCTTTCTCCAGTTGTGGCAAGCGGGGGCCACTCTTCATCGCGGCGCGTGGGCCTCTCACTATCGCGGCCTCTCTTGTTGCTGAGCACAGGCTCCAGACGTGCAGGCTCAGCAGTTGTGGCTCACGGGCCCAGCTGCTCCGCAGCATGTGGGATCCTCCCAGACCAGGGCTCGAACTTGTGTCCCCTGCACTGGCAGGCAGACTCTCAACCACTGCACCACCAGGGAAGCCCACCTCACAGTTTTGTTCCTCCTCAGCTGTGAGCCCAGAGAATAACCCCACCCTGAACTTCATCTTCCCCATTGCCATGCTGCATCTGTAACATCAACTGGAGCCATGAAGAGCAACCATCTTAGAAACAATTCTAAAACAAACCAAAACATACTGTCCACAGATATCCATGAGTCTCAGTAGAGAATTTTTGCTTTAGTAAAGTACTGTCTTCTGCAAAGTGTTTCAGGGAGGAGCAGAACAACTATTTTTATGCTAGGAGCTAGGGATTCCCAGAGCTCTTCCGCAATAATTCAGAATGCATTAAGACCACGGTGAAAGCTCTTCCTGTTCATATCACCAAGGGATTTTTTAAACTCAAAGTGTGTATTTGTTTTTAGAAGAGGATCACAGTTACTATACATGAAAAAATTTTATTTGTATCTCCCTGAAGGTGGTTGAAGTTAGTATAAAACACCCAGAAAACTATTTCTGTAAAGTGATGGTCCTTTTTAGAAATGCTACTTTTTTGTGCTGAAAATAATTCTAAGCGAGAACCTTCCTCCAAGAACTAGAATTTTTTTTTTTTTTGCCAAGAACTACAGTGAGTTCTTTCCAATGCAAAACATTTTATCATACTTATGATTATTGAAATACCTAATTATTTGCCATGAATATTTTTATGAGTGAGGGAGAGAAAATCGATTTTTCTTAATTTGAGATGAAAATTAAAAAAGAAATGTCACTGTTATATGCAAAAGTTCTTTGTAACTGTGATCCACCAAATAAATATACAATGGTGTTATCAGTAGAAGTGGATCCTGGAATAAGCTACTTTTGTCATGGTATGAAATTCAAGGAAGCCTTAATGGTAGGGAAGAAAGTAGATTTGAAATTAACCTTTTCACTTTGCAAATTAATATGTTAAATATTTGAATAAACTTTTTAATGTTTATTTAATGCAATTTTTTATTCTTTTTTTTCTATAAAAGTTTTTTTGGGGAAAGTGGTGTCTTGCAGGCATCTATATCCTGATGACTTTTTCATTATGTAACATTAGCTCTCTATAGGGCATGGAGTTAATGGTGATTGAATCATAGGGTATGAGGTCAGTTATCTAATGATCATACAACACACTTCATTTTTTCCTCCAAACCAGCATGAGTTGCAGGTTAGACCATCTTGACAATAGATGTTTCATTAATGTTGTTTATTTTTTGAGATAGATACTGGGTAGATTGCATTAATTTCTTCATTATGGGAATATATATTAGAGTAAAATTTCTAAGTTTGTCAATGTAGTATATTTCAAGAGTTGCTGTAGGAAATCATAGTGGCAGGATGCTGCTGGTGGGGAGGGGTGGAATGAGAAGACTTATTTCTCTACTCCTCCATACTCTAGGAGCACTCCTCAAACTTCAATGTGCATGTGAATCAGCTGGGGGTGTTGATAACTGCAGTAGGTCTGGGATTGGTTTGAGATTCTGCATTTCTAACAAGCTCCAGGTGATGCCCGTGCTGTTGGTCCAGAGACCACACTTTGAGGAGCATGGCCTAGGAGTCAAAATTGTTTTATCCCAGAGTTAGGAATCATCTTTCACAAGGGGAGACGCTTCTTGAATCAAGAAGACTTGGCATGCTTGCCTAATATCTTTTATAGTTAAATTTTGCTCATTTCAGTTGTCTTCTCAAATTTGCCCCAGATTTGGGGGCAAATGAGCTTATATACAATTGGCAATTAATCTTTAATGACATGGACTGCAAAAACTCCTATATGTGTACCATAAATTGTCCCTAAGGAATAAAGAGCAGTTCTGATTCCACTGGATTTAAACCTGGAGTCTGAGTTTTGCAAATCAGCTAAGTGTAGGGAACCTACCCTGCAAGGAGCTGGCGTCATGAGCCATACTTATTTCTATCGTGAGAATTACTGGAAAAAGCTGAGGGAAAGTGAAAAGTACTGGTAGATTTTTATTATTTCCAAAAAGTAATACACAAAAATAACTCAGAACATGCCATCTGGGGACATGGGACTTATGACAAATGAAGTTTGCTTTCTGAGAATGGTACTCAGGAGAGAAACCAACAGCTAATCAGGGTATGTCTGAGAGCTAAGAGCCTGCACGTTTCACTTGCACATTTCACTATCTCATGAAAAGCATAATTTACAGAGTTGCAGTAATAATAACAATGATAACGATGTGAATTAATAAACTCACCAGTGAAACCACCATTCAAATACATGTTGGGTAATTTAATTAGCCTCGGCTGCACTTTCTCTGTCAATCCCAAACTTACAGGGATTGAATTGTTAAGTACATTTTTCACTCTGTGATTCTGAGAAGTTTATTTTTACCTGGCAAATTATTTTAAATGTGAGACAAAGCAGGGCTGCGGTGGTGAAATCACATAGGAAGTCTGTGTTGCTGCTCCCCAGGCCTGGCCCTGGCTGCCCCGGACCCTGGTGCACAAAGAGCTGGTGTGAATTTCAGATCCTGGGTCTGCTCTAAATCACGGGAACTGGAGAAATTAGAAATGACACCATTTACCCAGGGGCCTTTGCTGAGGAGTATTTTTTTTTTGAACTTTTACATCAGTCTCAGAACTCACTGGCTTCATTAAGTCATGTGTGTCATTGTGTTAGGAAGGAAGGAAAGAACATGTTATTAGCTAGGGATTTTTTTCCTTTTCCCTCTACCACCCTCCTTTCTCATTTCATTTCATTGCATGTGGTATTTCCCTTCCCTCCCAAGATATCTATTATATCTTTCCTCTGAAGATTCTTTATGCCACAGCCTGCATTAACCTTCCTGGTGCGTGCTCTGAGGAAATATATTTCTTCATGTACATATAGTTTTGGAAGCAAACTCCCTGGCATGGGTTAAGAGATGGTTCTAGGGTCATCATTGAACTTCCCAGACGATACAGTTTTTTTCTTCTCTCACCCTTATCTTTTCTCCTTTTTCTTTAAAACTTACATTTCAGAGCTAGGGAGGAAATCAAGAGAAATAACGTGTGTGTGTGTGTGTGTGTGTGTGTGTGTGTGTGTGTGTGCGCGCGCGCGCGCGCGCGCGCGCCCGCGCGTTTTAGGAGGATGATTGTCATTGAAATTGATATGTCTAGTCGATAACAAAAACTGTCCTAGCCTCCCGCAGAACACAAGCCCCGAGGGCTGGGAAGAACAAAGCCATCCTCAGAGATGAGTGGGGAGGGTGGGAGCTCATGTGCAACCTCTCATCCCTGTGGCACCAGCCAGAGCCCACAAACCATCTTATCATCCTCTGGCCCTAGGACATCAAGGAGGGCGCTGTTTGGAAAGTTCCCGTCAAGGCTGAGTTAAATATTCCAGTCTTTTGTTTGTCCTAGTGGCTTTCCTCTGCCCTTTTCTAGGATACTCAGCATAGTCTGAGTCAAAGGAAGTTTCTGGACTCCATTTTTTCCCCTTTTTTTTCTTTGGTTTGGGCGGAGGCCTTTCATTCAGCATTCCCTCACTTACTTCTGTGTAAATTTGGACCTATTACTAGTAGTTGGGAATAAGGAGATCCTTTTCTCTCTACAGTGAGGATCCAGTTCATCTCCAAGTTAAAAGCAGCTTTGACTATTGTTTGTAAAAATTTCGCACACTCTACATATTTTGAAAAGTTAAAGAAAAGTTTTAGGCCTAGGGAAGTAACTATGACCCAGAGACATTTTATTATTGCCAAAATTAATGTGAATGTCTGAAAAATATATTTTATGTAAATATATCATGGTTAATGGCATTATTTCTTAAACTGCTTATTACAAAATAAGAAATAATCTAAGTCCGAGAAATCTAAGAAATAATAAAAGTCTGGAGGGAGTTTGGTGGGCAGTTGGAGTGACTGCTAGTAGGTATGGGTTTTTTTTTTTGTGGTGATGATAGTGTTATAAAATTGATTGAGGTGATGTTTGCTCAACTCTGTAAGAATACTAAAAAGTATTGAATCGTGTATTTTATAGAATCACCTGGAGAGCTTTTAAAATTTACTAAAGTCCAAGCCCCACCCAAAACCAAATGGAACAAAATGGGGGTGGGGAAGAGCCCATCAGTGTATTGTAAATATTCTCCTCTTTTAAGAAAATTTTAGTTGAACATTTAAATGATTCCACAATCATAACAATATTAAAAAAAAAACTCACTTCTATCCTTCTTTCCATCCACTTTGTCTCCTGCCACCACTCTATACACTTTTATTAGTTTTAGTGTGTCTTTCAAGTACACTTTTCTATAAACCAGTGGTTCTCAAACTGTAGCATGGATCAGGATTACCTAAAGCAGCGATCCCCAACCTTTTTGGCACCAAGGACCTGTTTCGTGGAAGATAATTTTTCCATGGTTGGGGGGCGGGGGGAGGGATGGTTCAGGCGGTAATGCCAGCAATGGGGAGCGATGAGGAGCGGCAGATGAAGCCTTGCTCACTCGCCTGCCACTCACCTCCTGCTGTGCGGCCCAGGGACTGGGGACCCCTGACCTAGAGGGCCTGTGAAAACATAGATAGCCAGGCCCCACCCACAGAGTTTCTCATTCAGTAAGTGTAGGGTGAAGCTGAGAATTACACTTGTAACAAGTTTTCAGGTGATGCTGATGCTGTTGGCCTGTAGAGCCACTGGTACAAAAAGGAGAAGGAATCATGACAAGGAGGAATCATTGATGGGAATAAGAAGGGGGCCATCGGGATTAGTAAATTTAAATAAAATCCTGACGCTGGTAGGGAAGGTTTAGAGAAGCAGTGGGGATGACGGTGGTTAAGCAAGGTGCTACCTCCTTAGACAACCTAGTGAAGGAAGAGCAAGACCCAAGATATTGAGACTTAAGGCTGGAGAGAACATCAAACCGTCCTTTCTGCACTATCCTATATGGCAGCCACTAGCCACATTTGACAATTGAGCACTTGAAATGTAGCCAATGTGACTGAGGAAATAAATTTTTAATTTTATCTAATTTTAATTAATTGAAATTGAAAACAAAAAGTTGATACTTGATTAAATTAATGGAAAACTTTTAAGTATGTTTGGAACAACCTGGTATGTGAATCTATGTTTTCAACTGTAAATTTTATGAAATCTAATACAGATCAAATATTTTCCATGAAAATTTAGTATCTGAATTGAGATGTGCTAGAAGCATAAAATATATATCAGATATAGAAAGCTTGGTTTCAATATTAAAATATCTCATTAATAATTTCATATTGATTACATATTAAAATGATAAGATTTTCAAGTATTTTGTTGAATAAAATACATTAATTATATGAAAATAATATATTATATAAAATTTCTACTTTTTTAACTTTTTAAATGTAGTTACTAGACAATTTGAAATTATTTATGAAACTATTATATTTCTGTTGGACAATGCTGGTCTATATGGTGTCCAATAGTGTAGCCACTAGCTACATGTTGCTCTTTAAATTTTAATTAAAATTAAATAAAATTTGAAATTCAGTACCTCAGTCTCACTAGCCACATTTTCAGTGTTCAATAGCTGTACATGCTCAGTGGCTACCATATTGGATAGTGCAAATATAGAATATTTATATCAGCATAGGAGATTCTATTGAACAGCTTTGGTCTCCATCTTTTCAATGAGTTGAGAGGAAAGATTCTTTCTTAAAGGTGATATTGGGAATTTTGAGGAGAGGAGTAAAGATCTGAAACATAGATATTGGAAATGTTTCACCAAGTCTTCAAGAGATGAATAAAAGCATTGGAAGTGTAGATAATGAAGCCCTCACTGAAGCAAGGCAGTTGAAGGTTGACAGAGATATAATGGCAGCAGGTCAAGGGATTCTACCTGGCAGGAACATGCATTGTTTAGTAGGCTAACCAGAAACTCCAGGCTAAGGAAGAAAATAACTAAGGACAAAATTGGGGTGGAGGTTGTAGAAGATGGTGAAGGATAAAGGGGACAGAATGAAGATGACAGTGTGGACAAGAAGAAATTTTGTTAAATGTAAAATGATAAGAGAAATGAAAGAGGGGTGAGGGGCATCATACAACAGAAATTTCAAAGTCTGCATTATTGGAGTGGAACAATTTCAAGTGGTGATGTAGGCAAAGGTATGACTCTTTAAGTGGGTAAATGAGTTTGGAGTGGATAGTAGCGTACTACAACGTTAGCAACATGATTGTTAGAGTTTTTGAGGAGGATAGCTGGTAAAAGAGAGAGAAGATCTGCTAAGTGCTGAAGGTGGAAGAATGGCCAGGTGGGTGCTGTGGTCAGGAAAGGGAAAGGCTGAAATAAGCTGTTGGTCAGAACCTCCAAAAAATAACATTGTGGAGGAAAGTCATGGGAGTGATGATGATCAGAAGTGATGTGGGAAGCAGGCATATGTTGCTTCATAAAGCTGCTCTGAACTTCCTCAATCAAATGTAACCTTTCTCCTCTCTTGAACCCTGAGGCATTTTGCACTTCTTTGGTAAACTGTGGCTATTTATATACTCATCTAAACACTTCCCATGTCCCTCACCTCCCCGACTCCCCCTATCCCTTACCCCCGCCTGCATCTGATACACACACACATACCCTCATCTGATTGGAAGTTCTTTGAAGGTTGGAACAATGTTTTCCTCTTTTATTCAAGTTTCTGAATATCCATAAATTCACATTGAATTAATTTTGATTGAGATTCTTATAAACAAACAAAAAAACCCCACAGAGGCTGGATCTACATGTTTAGGTGGAAATTAGAACATCTGTAGTGAAACGTCACAGAGCTCTGTGATGTCTTCTTATTCATTATTTTGGTCAAAGATTTGAATGAAGCTATCCCTAGGCAAATAACACAAAGCTAAGCCACTGTACATCATTACAGACTTTTAAGCAAAAGAAATCTAGTGGGAACGTGCAGGATGGATTCTTGATAAAGATGGGACCCAAGAAGAAGGGTGTAAGCGTCTCAGTGTCATTCACTCAGCATCTTTTTTTTTTTTTTTTTTTTTTTGCGGTACGCAGGCCTCTCACTGTTGTGGCCTCTCCCGTTGCGGAGCACAGGTTCCAGACGCGCAGGCTCAGTGGCCATGGCTCACAGGCCCAGTTGCTCCATGGCATGTGGGATCTTTCCGGACCAGGACACGAACCCGCGTCCCCTGCATCGGCAGGCGGACTCTCAACCACTGTGCCACCAGGGAAGCCCCACTCAGCATCTTTTTGTAAGTGACACTGCGCTCAGCTCTGCATGTATACATGGCTATAGTAGTTCTCCCAGTGTGGAGTGCTAATGGTGTAATGTACAAATATGAGATACAAATCAGGAGGCAGGAAGGAGAGCAGTGAACCCCAATGAGTCCTCAGACCACTATTTGACTCGAGTGTTACATTGCTTAAGCAAACTAAAAGTCCAGGGACACAGCCAAATAGAAGTTAACATCCACCTACATAAGGACAACGGTTTAAACCCTGTGACTGATATTTTAATCCCTCAGCACCCAGAGGTCAGGGCTTTACATGCCAGGAATGGATCAGTTACACAAATATAATTGTAATGTAGAGCAGTGCTTGGAGCAACGTGTCAGTCCATGTCATCTTGGATGTCCCAGAGACCGCACGTGACATATGCCAGGATATCTGAAATGCTAACATTGACTTCCCCCTTACTGCACTTCACATCCTTTCAAGGATAATTAACAATTTGGCAAAATTGATTTTGAAAAGAGGGGAAACAAAGACAAAATTTTATTTACTCTTTTCCTTCTCTCTTCCTAAGATCTGTTTCCCTCTGTGCTCCTTGCAGTTCAAGTTCATTCTGTAAACAAATGAGTCTCATTTTTCTCTTGAATTTGGGGGTAACTTTATAGTTTAAGGGCCATCTGTGATTCCCCTATCTATATATGCATAACCTGGACCATCAACAGGAAAATGCAGCCTAGTGAATTCTGCGTAGGGCTCTGGAAAGAGCATGGCAGCCCTCTGGAAGTGAAATGGAAAAGATTAGTTGGCCCAGGGAGGCCTCCATTTGGACTGCAAATTTGGAGATTTAGAGCCAAATCCTCATTCCATGTGACTCCAGGGGAGCTTTGGTCAGTGTGTAATTCAGTGTGGGTTGGGCAAGAAGAAGACAGAAGAACATGAAATTGCCAAGTTTGAGGCCTATTACGCAGTTGTGACCTGACCTAGAATATGGTGCCGAGTTGTGTGTGGGTAACTCAACCATAAAAAGGCAGCTGTGGTCTTATTAGTCGTGAACTTGAGATCATTTTAGTAGAAGATGAATTGCCCCTAAATGATTGATCTGGTATTTAGAGGAAATGCTGTTCTCTTTGCTTCTCCCAAATGGAGACACTAACCAGATGCTTGTCCCACACCCAGAACATTATTTGTGGTGTGGCTCTTTCTGTGGCCTGCTGGGGAATGATGACCTTGGACTGACAGTTCCCCTTAAAGTAGCAAACTTATGTTTTTCATCTTAACATGATATGCCAGAGGCACTGAATAACAACCTACATCCTTTCACACACCACATGTCTGTGCCAGGTTAAAGCTGATAAAAGTTGGAGGGAGTGTATTTTGAGTGGTCTGACTGAGGCCAGAAATGGGGATATTCAATAAGAGACAGCCCTTCTTTTTTGCCCTTAGGCCCCCTCAAAGAAAATCATAGAGACACTCTGTGAGTTTGGACTCAAAGTAGCTTGAAATTTCAAGCCAAGAGAAATGTCCCTCCCCTTTCTTTGTGAGGTTTTGTAGCAAAATAACCTGTTTGCTTGAGAGATTAGATTTGTCAGCTTCAGCATTGCATGGGAAGGTCTGACCTTGAGAATTATGGGCAAACAGGAAAATCAGCAATGCAGGAGAAAGGCAACCCTGCAGCCGAGGTCACCTGGCCAAGCTCATATCTGATAAGAACCCAGAAGATGAGAGCTAGGGCAAAGGTGAACCCAGCCTAGCAGCCTGTCTTCTCCTGAGCCACAGAAAAATTAAAATCTGGGAGCGGATGCAGGAAGATTTCCCCTAAACAAAGACATGGCACCTTTTTATTTCTGTTCTAGAAGAAAAAGAGGTAGAGCATGGATTTTCTTCCTATGTTGCTTCTTAACCTATATGGTGGTACTAGATTTTCTTCTGAACCTTCTGCCTACCCTTTGGCCATTACCAGCTTTTGTGGATTGGACAGTAAACCAGCAGGACTGAGGTTACTTTCATTCTGAAAATGCAGATTATTTCCAGGTGTGAACTAAAGGGAATCAAATGTTATATCAGGAATTTGATGAGAATAAAAGCCTTGAGAATAATAATATCTTCTGTTTGGAGAGCATTTGATTACTTACAGGACAGTTTTCTCTGTTACCTCATTTCTCACAAAAGCCCTGTGGAGTAGGTGGGCCAGGTGTTATTTCCCAATTCTACAGATGCAGAAACTGAGCCCCACTGATTCTGTAACTAGCCAGAAATCACAGAAGGATGTGGCAGAGCAGGTGTGGTCTGGGGACCTTGTCATTCCACCCCGTCTCCTGCCAAAGTCTTATCTCAGGCTGCAAAATAACAGGTGATGTGAATGACCCATGGCATCCTCTGGCATCATGTATTCATCCATGACCTCCACTTCCACTGTGGTCCTCTCAACTAGGGTGATTATAACATCTTCCTTTTGGCTACCTAAAACTTCACCCCCAGCAATCCATCAAAATGCTTTCTAGCAGGATCTTCTTGGCAGACCATATTGGACTGGAGTGAGTTTCACTTTCCATAAGATAAAAGCCAAATTGCTCATTAAAAGTCCATCAATAGGCCCCTCCATGGCCACCTGTCTTCTTTCCCTGCAAGTACACAGCTGTCAGGTGATCCTTTTCACTATCAGTCACCGAATACCCTTGCTGTTTTTAGTCTCTGCATGTGATCTAAAACTCTAGGAATAACCGTCCATTACTTGGGTGGATAAGTGTATACCTTTACCTTTTCAGCCAGCACAGGGAGACTGGGGATTTTTGCAGAACAGTTTGTTTATTTTTAACACTTTCATATTCACAGCTACGCAGCAGTCTTGTACTTGTGGCTCTCCGGCCTGGAATGTTCTGCCTCCACATACCCAAAATTTTCCCTTTCTCACCTCCATCAGGTGTTCATTCCAGTGTGTCTTCTTAGTGGGCCCCTCTTCCCCACCACCAGCCTACTTAAAAATCTCAACCACCCACCCCCACTCGACACTCCTGATCCCACTTACCTTGCTCTACAGTTTTTTTTGCGTAGCATGTATCGCCTCGTGTAATCTACTTATTTAGTATGTTGGTTGTTTATTGTCTGTCTCTTTTGCCAGAATTAAGTTCTAAGAGGGGGAAAAAGATTTTTATTGCTTGTTGTTGTATCCCAAATGCCTGAATAAGTACCTGGGACATAGTAAGTGCTCAAAGAATTTTTGTTGAAACAATGAAATATCCTCCCTCTGTGCATCTTACCTCCCTTTCTCAGCCTTCAAGATTGTTCACATTACAGTCTTCACCAATCACTTGTTTCTATACATCAAATAACCTCAAATCACTGATTTGCCTCCACTTGTGAATATTCACATGTATTATTTACCAGGCCAATTACTCACAGTACCTTTAGGGTGAAGTAGGCATTTATGAGGGTTATCGAAGGACCAGAAAGTATCTCAGTTCTGCAGATGTAGGAATTTTTTATTGGGCCACATTTTCTTAGGCCTTGGTAAAACTGCTTATGGGGCCCCCAATCACGAGACCAAGAATTATTATTTATGTATTTCCAGTACATAAAAAACTAGGTGCAAGTTTTCATATCTTGATAAACTATGAAGTGCTTCATTTCCTCTGTCCTGCATGACCCTTCTCTCTCTTCTCTACTTTCTTTCACAGTAATCTCCAACACATATGTGTTACACAGAATGCTGTGTAAAAGTAAGAAAAAGAAAAGCTATTCAGCGTTTGTTAGCATAAGGACAGAATAATAGGTGATAGAGGCATATGAATGATAGAGGCACATAATGGACCATACGGGACATGGCATGAATTAACTTGTAAACTTCTCCCTACCAAATGACCCAGTCACTATGGGAAAAAAATTGCAGAGTTAAAAAAAAAAAAAAGATGATGCAACACATCACCTCCTTTACTAAAGGACTGAATAATTCACAAAGAGACACATATCTGCCAAGCTAATCAGAATATTGATACTGGTTAATTTGAGCACTGCCTTCCCAGTAGGGCAATCTACTTAGAAAACAAAATTAGGAGCTGAAGGTTGCATGATGAATATAAATTGAGAGCAAAGGAACTTGGTTGTGTCTGACTGGCAGCAGTGATATCTCAATTCCAATAACTAGAGGTATGGACAGTGAGCCAGATGTTCACACTAACAGTCACTTTGTTGTGTCTGCAGCTGCCACAGACATTGTGGCATTGGCTGCTAACTTTAACTCTTTTTTTCTTGACTTAATAACATGGCACTTTTGTTGTACTCATCATTCTGTCACTCTCATTTTAATATGTACATGGATTTTACTTACATATTTTAGTTTATAAGATCCCAGTTTACTATACAGGCTGATATAAACGTTATGCCTGTTGCTAACTGGTGACAGTAGGTAGTAGTAGATCCTTTCCTCTCAGCCCCTCATTTGAGAAAGGGGAATATGGGGTAGCTTTCTCAGTACATATCTTCAATACATGTATCCAATGACATTAAAGAATGGATTATTAATATACACTATACAGATTAGGTAAATTGTGATTTGCCTCAACCAGAGAAATCACCATTCTGGCACTACCCTACACTACGTTTTCTCTAATTTCTAACACCATTCTACATGATAATTGTCCCTGTACCACCTCATCTAATGCCTTCAGTTCCTTAAATATAGAACAAGTAGTTACACATTTAAGAAGTATGCAAGTGTGCCTTTGCCTCTATATGTATCTGTTTAAACCCTATGACATAAAATGTAAATATCACAAATTAAAAGATTAACAGGTGTGACTACTCTCAAATTAAATGTACTAGAGGCAGAAGACACTATTACAAAAGTTCACAAAACATTATGATGGGAGAAAATACCTTGCCATATATTTAACAGACTAAAATTAATAGATATGGGAGAAAATATTCATCTTGACTATTTGTTACTATCCCAAACATAAAAATACTTAATCAATAGGAAAAAAGAAAGCTAGTAAGGCATGAGTAGGCAGTTCTCAAAATAAGAACTTCAAATGGCCAAAAATATGAAAAGTTTCTCAATCTTACTAGTGACCATGGACATATAGTGTTAAAAATAATGAGATTCTCATTCTTTTAGGTTGGCAAAAATTTAAAGTAATTGATAATATATATGTGGAAAAGAGTGTGGAGAAAGGGCAATCTCATACCACAACTCAGGGTAGTTGCAAAAATTTTAAAGGGCATTTGACAATTCTTAATCAAGCTCTTAAGCACAAGAACATTTGACTTGGCAATTCTATTTCTATAATCCATCCTGGAACAACACTCTCAGAAGAGTATAAGGATATTTGAATAAATACATTAATTGAAGAATTGTTTCCACTTCCCCTAAATGTGTATGGTAAATCACATGATACATCCGTAAAATGAAATTCATGTAGCCATTAAAATGAAGGAGCAGATCTATATGGACTGCTGTGGGAGAATGTCCACGATATATTTACTGAATGAAAAAAAAAAGTTAAAGAATAATATTTATGGTATAATCTCATTTTTACAACAAACATATTTTTAGGTGCATAGAAAAAAGTCCTGAAATACCAACCCCTTCAGACTATCTGATAAGGACAAGAGTTTCCCCTTTTATTTCTGTACTTCATACTTCACTAGTGTTGGATTTTTATTTTTGTATAGTTACATATAATGCTTGTATGAGTTTCCTGGGACTGCCATAACAAACTGCATGTAGTAAACAACAGAAAATCGTTGTCGAGAGACCTTCAAGATGGCAGAGGAGTAAGACGTGGAGATCACCTTCCTCCCCACAAATACATCAGAAATACATCTACATGTGGAACAACTCCTACAGAACACCTCCTGAACGCTGGCAGAAGACCTCAGACCTCCCAAAAGGCAAGAAACTCACCAAGTACCTGGGTAGGGCAAAAGAAAAAAGGAAAAGCAGAGACAAAAGAATAGGGACGGGACCTGCACCAGTAGGAGGGAGCTGTGAAGCAGGAACGGTTTCCACGCACTAGGAAGCCCCTTCACTGGTGGAGACTGCGGTGGCAGGGGTGAAGCTTCAGAGCTACGGAGGAGATCACAGCCCCTGGGGCGCGGAGGGCAAAGCGGGGAGATTCCTGCACGGAGGATCGGTGCCGACCGGAACTCACCAGCCCGAGAGGCTTGTCTGCTCACCCGCTGGGGCTGGTGGTGGCTGGGAGCTGAGGCTCGGACTTCGGTCGGATACCAGGGAGAGGACTGGGGTTGGTTGCATGAACACAGCCTGAAGAGGGCTAGTGCGTCACGGCTAGCCGGGAGGGAGTCCAGGAAAAGGTCTGGAGCTGCCGAAGAGGCAAGAGACCATTGGTTGTTGGTATGTGAGGAGAGGGGATTAAGAGCACCGCCTAAACGAGCTCCAGAGATGGGCGCAAGCCACAGCTATCAGCACAGACCCCAGAGATGGGCATGAAATGCTAAGGCTGCTGCTGCAGCCACTAAGAAGCCTGTGTGCAAGCACAGGTCAATATCCACACCTCCCCTCCCGGCAGCCTGTGCAGCTCGCCACTGCCAGGGTCCCGTGCTTCCCCGGGAGAACACACGGTGTGCCTCACGCTGTTGGAATGTCACTCCGGCCTCTGCAGCCGCATGCTCGCCCCGCATTACATACCCCTCCCTCCCCTCCGGCATGAGTGAGCCAGAGCCCCCTAATCAGCTGCTACTTTCACCTCTACTTGTCTGGGCAGGGAACAGATGCCCTCAGGCGACCTACATGCTGAGATGGGGCCAATCCAAAGCTGAACCACAGGAGCTGTGTGAACAAAGAAGAGAAAGGGAAATTTCTCCCAGCAGCCTCAGGAGCAGCGGATTAAATCTCCACGATCAACTTGATGTACCTTGCATTTGTAGAACACCTTAATAGACAACTAATCATCCCAAAATTGAGGTGGTGGACTTTGGGAGCAACTGTAGACTTGGGGTTTGCTGTATGCGACTGACCAGTTTCTGGGTTTATGTTTATCTTAGTTTAGTAGTTAGAGTTTATTATCATTGGTGGATTTGTTTACTGATTTAGTTGCTCTCTCTTTTTTTTAATACACAGATATATATATATATATATATTTTTTTTTTTCCTTTTTCTCTTTTTGTAAGTGTATGTGTATGCTTCTTTGTGTGATTTTGTCTGTATAGCTTTGCTTTTACCATTTGTCCTAGGGTTCTGTCTGTTTTCTTATTGTTCATTTGTTTGTTTTAGTATAAATTTAGAGCGTGTTATCATTGTTGGATTTGTTTTTTTGGTTTGGTTGCTCTCTTCTTTCTTTCTTATTCTTTTTTTATTTGTAATTTTTAATATTTTTTTTATTTTAATAACTTTATTTCTTTTTATTTTACTTCTTCCTTTCTTTCCTCCCCCCTTTTCTTCTGAGCCATGTGGCTGACAGGGTCTTGGTGCTCCAGCCGGGTGTCAGGCCTGTGCCTCTAAGGTGGGAGAGCTGAGTTCAAAACATTGGTTCACCAGAGACCTACCAACTCCACGTAATATCAAACTACGAAAGCTCTCCCAGAGATCTCCATCTCAAACCTAAGACCCAACTCCACACAACAACCAGCAATCTACAGTGCTGGACACCCTGTGCCAAACAATTAGAAAGACAGGAACACAACCACACCCATTAGCAGAGAGGCTGCCTAAAATCATAATAAGTTTACAGACACCCCAAAACACACCATCAGACATGGTGTGCATGCAAGAAAGAAAAGATCCAGCCTCATCCACTAGAACACAAGCATTAGTCCCCTCCACCAGGAAGCCTACACAACTCACTGAACCAAACTTAGCCACTGGAGGCAGACACCAAAAACAACGTGAACTATGAACCAACAGCCTGTGAAAAGGAGACCCCAAACACAGTAAGATAAGCAAAATGAGAAGACAGGAAAAACACACAGCAGATGAAGGAGCAAGATAAAAACCCACCAGACCTAACAAATGAAGAGGAAATAGGCAGTCTACCTGAAAAAGAATTCATAGTAATGATAGTAAAGATGATCCAAAATCGTGGAAATTGAATGGAGAAAAAACAAGAAACGTTTAACAAGGACCTAAAACAAGCAAAGAGCAAACAATGATGAACAACACAATAAGTGAAATTAAAAATTCTCTAGAAGGAATCAATAGCAGAATAACTGAGGCAGAAGAACGGATAAGTGACCTGGAAGATAAAATAGTGGAAATAACTACTGCAGAGCACGATAAAGGAAAAAGAATGAAAAGAATTGAGGATAGTCTTAGAGACCTCTGGGACAACATTAAACACACCAACATTCGAATTATAGGGGTCCCAGAAGAAGAAGAGAAAAAGAAAGGGACTGAGAAAATATTTGAAGAGATTATAGTTGAAAACTTCCCTAATATGGGAAAGGAAATAGTCAATCAAGTCCAGGAAATGCAGAGAGTCCGCATACAGGTTAACTCCAAGGAGAAACACTCCAAGACACATATTAATCAAACTATCAAAAATTAAATACACAGAAAAAAATATTACAAGAAGCAAGGGGAAAACAACAAATAACATAAAACGGAATCACCATAAGGTTAACAGCTGATCATTCAGCAGAAACTCTGCAAGCCAGAAGGGAGTGGCAGGACATATTTAAAGTGATGAAAGGGAAAAACCTACAACCAAGATTACTCTGCCTAGCAAGGATCTCATTCAGATTTGATGGAGAAATTAAAACCTTTACAGACAAGCAAAAGCTAACAGAATTCAGCACCACCAAACCAGCATTAAAACAAATGCTAAAGGAACTTCTCTAGGCGGGAAACACAAAAGAAGGGAAACACCTACAATAACAAATGCAAACAATTAAGAAAATGGTAATAGGAACATACATATCAATAATTACCTTAAATGTAAATGGAATAAAACTCCCACCAAAAGACATAGATTGGATGAATGGATAAAAAAACAAGACCCGTATATGCTGTCTACAAGAGACCCACTTCAGACCTAGGGACACATACAGACTGAAAGTGAGGGGATGGAAAAAGATATTCCATGCCAATGGAAATCAAAAAAAAGCTGGAGCAGCAATTCTCACATCAGACAAAATACACTTTAAAATAAATACTATTACAAGAGACAAGGAAGGACACTACATAATGATCAAGGGATCAATCCAAGAAGAAGATATAACAATTGTACATATTTATGCACCCAACATAGGAGCACCTCAATATATAAGGCAAATGCTAACAGCCATAAAAGGGGAAATTGACAGTAACATGATAGTAGGGGACATTAACACCCCACTTTCACCAATGGACAGATCATCCAAAATGAAAATAAATAAGGAAACACAAGCTTTAAATGACACATTAAATAAGATGCACTTATTTGATACTTATAGGACATTCCATCCCAAAACAACAGAATACACTTTCTTCTCAAGTGCTCTTGGGACATTCTCCAGGAGTTATCATATCTTGGGTCACAAATCAAGCCTTCGTAAATTTAAGAAAATTGAAATTGTATCAAGTATCTTTTCCGACCACAACACTATGAGACTAGATAAGAATTCCAGGGAAAAAATCTGTAAAAAATACAAACACATGGAGGCTAAACAGTACACTACTAAATAACCAAGAGATCACTGAAGAAATCAAAGAGGAAATCAAAAAAATACCTAGAGACAATTGATAATGAAAGCATGACAATCCAAAACATATGGGATGCAGCAAAAGCAGTTCTAAGAGGGAAGTTTATAGCAATACAATCCTACCTCAAGAAACAAGAAACATCTCAAACAAACAACCTAACTTTTCACCTAAAGCAATCAGAGAAAGAAGAACAAAATACCCAAAGTTAGCAGAAGGAAAGAAATCACAAAAATCAGATCAGAAATAAATGAAAAAGAAATGAAAGAAACGATAACAAAGATCATTAGAACTAAAAGCTGGATCTTTGAGAAGATAAACAAAACTGATAAATCATTAGCCAGACTCATCAAGAAAAAAAGGGAGAACTCACATCAGTAGAATTAGAAATGAAACAGAAGTTACAACTTACACTGCAGAAATACAAAGGATCATGAGAGATTACTACAAGCAACTACATGCCAATAAAAAGGACACACTGGAAGAAATGGGCAAATTCTTAGAAAAGCACAACCTTCAGAGACTGAACCAGGAAGAAATAGAAAATATAAACAGACCAATCACAAGCACTGAAATTCAGACTGTGATTAAAAATATTCCAACACACAAAAGCCCAGGACCAGATGGCTTCACAGGCAAATAATATCAAATATTTAAAGAAGAGCTAACACCTTTCCTTCTCAAAATCTTCCAAAATGGAAGGAACACTCCTAAGCTCGTTCTACAAAGCCACCATTGCCCTGATACCAAAACCAGACAAAAATGTCACGAAGAAAGAAAACTACAGGCCAATATCACTGATGAACATAGATGCAAAAATCTGCAACAAAATACTGGCATAGATGAACATAGATGAGCATAGATGAACATAGATGCAAAAATATGCAACAAAATACTAGCAAACAGAATCTAACAGCACATTAAAAGGATCATACACCATGATCAGGTGGGGTTTATCCCAGGAATGCAAGGAT
This sequence comes from Lipotes vexillifer, assembly GCF_000442215.2. Lineage (NCBI taxonomy): Eukaryota > Metazoa > Chordata > Mammalia > Artiodactyla > Lipotidae > Lipotes > Lipotes vexillifer. The sequence continues at coordinate 1,880,294 of NW_006777108.1, forward strand.
TCTTCAATATACACAAATCAATCAATGTGACAAATGATATTAACAAATTGAAAAAGAAATACCATATGATCATCTCAATAAATGCAGAAAAAGCTTTCAACAAAATTCAGCACTCATTTATGATAAAAAACCCTCCAGAAAGTAGGCATAGAGGGAACTTACCTCAACATAATAAAGGTCATATATGACAAACCCACAGCCAACATTGTTCTCAATGGTGAAAAACTGAAGCCATTTCCTCTAAGATCAAGAACAAGACAAGGTTGTCCACTCTCACCACTATTATTCAATATAGTTTCGGAATTTTAAGCCACAGCAATCAGAAAAGAAGAAGAAATAAAAGGAATCCAAATCGGAAAAGAAGAAGTAAAGCTGTCACTGTTTGTAGATGATATGGTACTATACGTAGAGAATTCTAAAGATGATACCAGAAAACTGCTAGAGCTCATCAATGAATTTGGTAAAGTAGCAGGATACAAAATTAATGCACAGAAATCTCTTGCATTCCTATACACTAATGATGAAAAATCTGAAAGAGAAATTAAGGAAACACTCCCATTTACCACTGCAACAAAAAGAATAAAATACCTAGGAATAATCCTACCTGAGTAGACAAAAACCTTTATGCAGAAAACAGTAAGACACTGATGAAAGAAATTAAAGATGATACAAATAGATGGAGAGATATATCATGTTCTTGAATTGGAAGAATCAACAGTGTGAAAATGACTCTACTACCCAAAGCAATCTTCAGATTCAATGCAAACCCTATCAAACTACCAATTGCATTTTTCACAGAACTAGAACAAAAAAAATCACACTGTGTATGGAAACACAAAAGACCCCAAATAGCCAAAGCAATCTTGAGAAAGAAAAGCGGAGCTGGAGGAATCAGGCTCCCAGATTTCAGACTATACTACAGAGCTACAGTAATCAAGACAGTATGGTACTGGCACAAAAAGAGAAATACAGATCAATGGAACAGGATAGGAAGCCCAGAGATAAGCCCATGCACATATGGACACGTTATGTTTGACAAAGGAGGCAAGAATATACAGTGGAGAAAAGACAGCCTCTTCAATAAGTGGCACTGGAGAAACTGGACAGCTACATGTGAAAGAATGAAACTAGAACACTCCCTAACACCATACACAAAAATAAGCTCAATATGGATTAAAGACCTAAATGTAAGGCCAGACACTATCAAACTCTTAGAGGAAAACATAGCAGAACCCTCTATGACATATATCACAGCAAGGTCCTTTTTGACCCATCTCCTAGAAAAATGGAAATAAAAACAAAAATAAACAAATGGGACCTAATGAAACTTAAAAGCTTTTGGACAGCAAAGGAAACCATAAACAAGACAAAAAGACAACCCTCATAATGGGAGAAAATATTTGCAAATGAGGCAACTGACAAAGGATTAATATCCAAAATTTACAAGCAGCTCATGCAGCTCCGTATCAAAAGAACAAATAACCTGATAAGCCTCTTAGATAGCCTCATCCACCAGAGGGCAGATAGCAGAAGCAAGAAGAACTACAATCCTGCAGCCTGCGGAACACAAACCACATTCACAGAGAGATAGACAAGATGAAAAGGCAGAGGGCTATGTACCAGATGAAGGAACAAGATAAAACCCTAGAAAAACATCTAAATGAAGTGGAGATAGGCAACCTTCCAGAAAAAGAATTCAGAATAATGATAGTGAAGATGACCCAGGACCTCAGGAAAAGAATGGAGGCAAAGATTGAGAAGATGCAATAAATGTTTAACAAAGACCTAGAAGAATTAAAGAACAAACAAACAGAGATGAACAATACAATAACTAAAATGAAAATTACACTAGAAGGAATTAATAGCAGGATGACTGAGGCAGAAGACCAGATAAGTGACCTGGAAGACAGAATGGTAGAATTCACTGCTTTGGGACAGAATAAAGAAAAAAGAATTCAAAAAAATGAAGACAGCCTAAGAGACCTCTGGGACAACATTAAATGCAACAACATTCACATTATAGGGGTCCCAGAAGGAGAAGAGAGAGAGAAAAGACCAGAGAAAATATTTGAAGAGATTATAGTCAAAAACTTCCCTAACATGGGAAAGGAAATAGCCACCCAAGTCCAGGAAGCACAGAGAGTCCAATGCAGGATAAACCCAAGGAGAAACACGCCGAGACACATAGTAATCAAATTGGCAAAAACTAAAGGCAAAGAAAAATTATTAAAAGCAGCAAGGGAAAAATGACAACATAAAAGGGAACTCCCATAAGGTTAACAGCTGATTTCTCAGCAGAAGCTCTACAAACCAGAAGGCAGTGGCATGATATACTTAAAGTGATGAAAGGGAGGAACCTACAACCAAGATTACTCTACCCTACAAGGATCTCATTCAGATTTGACAGAGAAATCAAAAGCTTAACAGAGAAGCAAAAGCTAAGAGAATTCAGCTACACCAAACCAGGTCTACAACAAATGCTAAAGGAACTTCTCTAAGTGGGAAACATAAGAGAAGAAAAGGACCTACAAAAGCAAACCCAAAACAATTAAGAAAATGGTCATGGGAACATACATATCGATAATTACCTTAAACGTGAATGGATTAAATGCTCCAACCAAAAGACACAGGCTTGCTGAATGGATAGAAAAACAAGACCCATATATATGCTGTCTACAAGAGACCCACTTCAGACCTAGGGACACATTCAGACTGAAAGTGAGGGGATGGAAAAAGATATTCCATGCAAACGGAAATCAAAAGAAAGCTGGAATAGCAATATTCATATCAGATAAAATAGACTTTAAAATAAAGAATGTTAGAAGAGACAAAGAAGGACACTACATGATGATCAGGGGTTAATCCAAGAAGAAGATATAGCAATTATAAATATATATGCACCCAACATAGGAGCACCTCAATACATAAGGCAACTGCTAACAGCTATAAAAGAGGAAATTGACAGTAACACAATAATAGTGGGGGACTTTAACACCTCACTTACACCAATGGACAGATCATCCAAAATGAAAATAAATAAGGAAACAGAAGCTTTAAATGACACAATAGACCAGTGAGATTTAATTGATATTTATAGGACATTCCATCCAAAAACAGCAGATTACACTTTCTTCTCAAGTGCGTACAGAACATTCTCCAGGATAGATCACATCTTGGGTCACAAATCAAGCCTCAGTAAATTTAAGAAAATTGAAATCACATCAAGCATCTTTTCTGACCATAACGCTATGAGATTAGAAATCAATTACAGGGAAAAAAACTAAAAAACACAAACATATGGAGGCTAAACACTACATTACTAAATAACCAAGAGATCACTGAAGAAATCAAAAAGGAAATCAAAAAATACCTAGAGACAAATGACAATGAAAACACAACAATCCAAAACCTATGGGATGCAGCAAAAGCAGTTCTAAGAGGGAAGTTTATAGCTATACAAGCCTACCTTAAGAAACAAGAAAAATCTCAAATAAACAATCTAACCTTACACCTAAAGGAACTAGAGAAAGAAGAACAAACAAAACCCAAAGTAAGTAGAAAGAAAGAAATCATAAAGATCAGAGCAGAAATAAATGAGATACAAACAAAGAAAACAATAGCAAAGATCAATAAAACTAAAGGATGGTTCTTTGAGAAGATAAACAAAATTGCAAACCATTAGCCAGACTCATCAAGAAAAAGAGGGAGAGGACTCAAATCAATAAAATTAGAAATGAAAAAGGAGAAGTTACAACAGACACCGCAGAAATACAAAGCATCCTAAGAGACTACTACAAGCAACACTATGCCAATTAAGTGGACAACCTGGAAGAAATGGACAAATTCTTAGAAAGATATAACCTTCTAAGACTTAACCAAGAAGAAATAAAATATATGAACAGACCAATAAGTAATGAAATTGAAACTGTGATTAAAAATCTTCCAACAAACAAAAGTCCAGAACCAGATGGCTTCACAGGTGAATTCTATCAAACATTTAGAGAAGAGCTAACACCCATCCTCTCAAACTCTTCCACAAAATTGCAGAGGAAGGAACACTCCCAAACTCATTCTATGAGGCCACCATCACCCCGATACCAAAACCAGACAAATATACTACAAAAAAAGAAAATTACAGACAATATCACTGATGAATATAGATGCAAAAATCCTCAACAAAATGCTAGCAAACAGAATCCAACAACACATTAAAAGGATCATACACCATGATCAAGAGGGACTTATCCCAGGGATGCAAGGATTCTTCAGTATACACAAATCAATCAATGTGTTTCAGCATACTAACAAACTGAAGAATAAAAACCATATGATCATCTCAGTAGATGCAGAAAAACTTTTGACAAAATTCAACACTGTTTATGATAAAAACTCTCCAGAAAGTGGGCATAGAGGGAACATAATAAAGGCCATATATGACAAACCCACAGCAAGCATCATTCTCAATGATGAAAAACTGAAAGCATTTCCTCTAAGATCAGGAAAGAGACAAGGATGTCCACTCTCACCACCATTATTTAACATAGTTTTGGAAGCCCTAGCCACAGCAATCAGAGAAGAAAAAGACACAAAAGGAATACAAATTGGAAAAGAAGTAAAACTGTCACTGTTTGCAGATGACATGATACTATACATAGAGAATCCTAAAGATGCCACCAGAAAACTACTAGAGCTAATCAATGAATTTGGTAAATTTGCAGGATACAAAATTAATGCACAGAAATCTCTTGCATTCCTATACACTAATGATGAAAAATCTGAAAGAGAAATTAAGGAAACACTGCCATTTACCATTGCAACAGAAAGAAGAAAATACCTAGGAATAAATCTGCCTAGGGAGACAAAAGACCTGTATGCAGAAAACTATAAGACACTGATGAAAGAAATTAAAGATGATACCAACAGATGGAGAAATATACCATGTTCTTGGATTCAAAGAATCAATATTGTGGAAATGACTATACTACCCAAAGCAATCTGTGGATTCAGTGCGATCCCTATCAAATTACCAATGGCATTTTTTACAGAACTAGAACAAAAAATCTTAAAATGTGTATGGAGACACAAAGACCCTGAATAGCCAAAGCAGTCTTGAGGGAAAAAAACCGAGCTGGAGGAATCAGACTCCCTGACTTCAGACTATACTATAAAGCTACAGTAATCAAGACAATATGGTAGTGGCACAAAAACAGAAACATAAATCAATGGAACAATATAGAAAGCCCAGAGATACCCCCACACACCTATGGTGAACTAATCTATGACAAAGAAGGCAAGGATATACAATGGAGAAAAGACAGCCTCTTCAATAAGTGGTGCTGGGAAAACTGGACAGGTACATGTAAAAGAATGGAATGAGAACACTCCCTAACAACATACACAAAAATAAACTCAAAATGGATTAGAGACCTAAATGTAAGACCTGACACTATAAACCTCTTCGAGGAAAACATAGGAAGGACACTCTTTGACATAAAGCACAGCAAGATCTTTTTTGTTCCACCTCCTAGAGTAATGGGAATAAAAACAAAAATAAACAAATGGGACCTAATGAAACTGCAAAGCTTTTGCACAGCAAAGGAAACCATAAACAAGACGAAAAGACAACCCTCAGAATGGGAGAAAATATTTGCAAATGAATCAACGGAGAAAGGATTAATCTCCAAAATATGTAAACAGCTCATGCAGCTCAATATTAAAAAACAAACAACCCCATCCAAAAATGGGCAGAAGATGTAAATAGACATTTCTCCAAAGAAGACATACGGATGGCCAAGAAGCACATGAAAAGCTTCTCAACATCACTAATTATTAGAGAAATGCAAATCAAAACTACATGAGGTATCACCTCACACCAGTTAGAATGGGCATCATCAGAAAAGCTACAAACAATAAATGCTGGAGAGGGTGTGGAGCAAAGGGGACCCTCTTGCACTGCTGGTGGGAATGTAAATTGGTACAGCCACTATGGAGAACAGTATGGAGGTTCCTTAAAAAACTAAAAATAGAATTACCATATGACCCAGCAATCCCACTACTGGGCATATACCCAGAGATAACCATAATTCAAAAAGACACATGCATCCCAATGTTCATTGCAGCACTAATAGCCAGGCCATGGAAGTCACCTAAATGCCCATTGACAGACAAATGGATAAAGAAGATGTGGTAAATATATATAATGGAATATTACTCAGCTATAAAAAGAACCGAAATTGAGTTATTTGTAGTGAGGTGAATGGACCTAGAGACTGTCATACAGAGTGAAGTAAGTCAGAAAGAGAAAAATAAATACCATATACTAACACATATATATGGAATCTAAAAAAAAGAAAAAAATTGGTTCAGAAGAACCTAGAGGCAGGACAGGAATAAAGACACAGACATAGAGAGTGGACTTGAGGACACGGGAAGGAGGAAGGGTAAGCTGGCACAAAGTGAGAGAGTGGCATGGACATATATACACTACCAAATGTAAAATAGATAGCTAGTGGGAAGCAGCCTCATAGCACAGGGAGATCAAGTCGGTGGTTTGTGACCACCTAGAGGGGTGGGATAGGGAGGTTGGGAGTGAGACACAAGAGGGAGGGGATATGGGGATATATGTATATGTGTAGCTGATTCACTATGTTATAAAGCAGAAACTAACACACCATTGTAAAGCAATTATACTCCAATGAAGTTGTTAAAAAAATGAAGAGTAAACAGTGATGACAACAACAACAACAAATCATTGTCTCACAGTTCTGGAGGCTATAAATTCAAAATCAAGGTGTTGGCAGGGTGGGTTTCTTCTAACAGCTGTGAGGGAGCATCTGTTCCTTGCCTCTCTCGTGGCTTTTGGTAACCTTAGGCATTCCTTGGCTCGCAGATGGCTCTCTCCCTGTGTCTTCACATCACCTTTTCTCTATGTGTGTCTGTCTCTATATATAAATTTTCCCTTTTTATAGGGAGAGAGCCATATTGGATTGGGGCCCACCCTAATGACCTTATCTTAATTTGATCATCTGCAGAGACCCTATTTCCAAGTAAGGTCACATTCACAGTTACTGGGAGTTAGGACTTCAACGTCTTTTTTGTGAAGTCAGGCGGAGACACAATTTGATCCATAGTGCTGCTTATGTAATGAAAGCAATTAAGAAAATCCAGTTTATGCTCTTCACTCCCATTCTGACTTCTTCGCCTTCCTTCTATATTTCTGTTAATGGCTCCTTGTGAGTCAGTATCAAAATCTGGACACCCTCTCTGATGCTCCCGCCCTTTCTACCCACCAGCTGCCCATTCCATTTATGCTTTTTCACTAGCAACTGCTTGACCACAAGCACCTAAGTGTGCAGGACACAGGGATTTTTAGAAATAATAATGGCGGAAGTTAGAGCATCCGGACTTCTTTTAAGGGTATCAGGTCAAGAAATAATACATGTATTATAGCTCCTAGGGAGGCTTTACTCAAGCCTGTTTCCCTTTTCTCAGTAATCCTTCATAATGCCCCAGTTTCGTAATGTGATTTAGTGAAATTAAACTCAAACAGCCCAAATTTATAATTATATTTGGCCTCAATTACATTGACTAATTGATCCAAGCCTGCTCACAGGCTACCTGCAGGCTGAGGTGGAACGAGGCAGGTGGTGAGGGTTCATTAGCATAGGAGTTCATGTGTGCTAGCTAATTTGATATTTAAAATTGTTATAAATCTCAGATGTATCGTACCATAAGTCAGGTGAATCTCACCTCTTCCAAGTATCCCATGTTATAAGTGTTTCTGCAATCCCTCATCGAGGGTATCCAGGTGTCTCCTCTTACCTGGACAATAGTAGCCCCTATGGTCAGGCCTTTCCTACTCTAATCCCTTCTACCAAAGCCCAATTCATTTTCCTGCAACAGAACACACTAATCAATAGTGATCCTGAGTTGGGAATGAGGAGAGGGAGCAGTTGTGCATGTAGGAGCAATGAATGTGTGCCCCATGAGCACAGTCTGCAAAATTTGTGTCTTTTCAACAATTTATAAGGGAGTATGAGGCTGAGATGGTTGCTGAGAACTTGATTCTGATGATATGATTTTAAAGCCTGGCTACTCACTGTGTTCACCAATGAGCCACAGCAGCAGCACCTGGTAGCTTTCCAGAAATGCAGAGTCTTGGGCCTTGCCCCAGACTATTGAATCAGAATCTGAACTTTAACAAGATCCTTGGGTGATGCATTAAAAAAAATTGGGAGAAGCCCTGTTTTAGAGGAAAGCCTTGTTTTGTGAAAGCAAGGGTCAGTCTGTTCAACATGTGATTCTCACATCAGTAGTCAGACTGAGACACAGAAAGGAGGTAATCAAAAGAGTAATGTCCCCCAGCAATCCCACTACTGGGCATATACCCAGAGAAAACCATAATTCAAAAATACACATGCACCCCAGTGTTCATTGCAGCACTATTTACAATAGCCAGGTCATGGAAGCGACCTAAATGTCCATCAACAGAGGAATGAATAAAGATGTGGTACATGTATATAATGGAATATTACTCGGCCATGAAAAGGAATGAAATTGGGTCATTTGTAGAGATGTGGATGCTGTCATACAGAGTGAAATAAGGCAGAAAGAGATATACAAATATCGTATATTAACACATATATGTGGAATCTAGAAAAATGGTAAAGATGCTCTTATTTGCAAAGCAGAAATAGAGACACAGATGTGGAGAACAAACATACGGATACCAAGGGGGAAAGGGGGGTAGGATGAATTGGGAGATTGGGATTGACATATATACACAATTAATACTATGTATAAAATAGGTAACTAATGAGAACAGACTGTATAGCACAGGGAACTCTACTCAATGCTCTGTGGTGACCTAAATGGGAAGGAAATCCAAAAAAGTGGGGATATATGTATATGTATAACTGATTCAGTTTGCTGTACAGCAGAAATTAATTTAACATTGTAAAGCAACAATACTCCAATAAAAATTAATTTAAGAAAAAAAGGGTAATGTCCATTTTATGAACTAACTCTCTATGCCACCATCCATTTACAACGCCTTTTCGAGGTTTGTTCCCTGATACAAGAACCTGGCTACACCTTTGGCTCTAATCACTCCTCTTTTCACAAACTTTGCACATTCCTGAAAAACTTTCAATTCTATGTCCCCAACCTAACTTTCTAGCCATACTGCCTCTTCCAGATTTACTGTCTACTTCAGTCCATAGGTACATTCCTCGGACAACTTGGATGAACATCATGTATTCTTCCTTATTGGATTTCCTGGGGGTAGTCTTCTCACACTCTCTCCTAATTGCAATGGCCCTTTCCATGAAGCCCTTTCATAATTCCGCAATCAAAAATGATCTCTCTTTGAATTCTTATAAAATGTTACCCCTCTCTTAAACTGGTTATATTATCTTTATTATAACCATTGTCTCCCCACTAGGCTGGACCAGCACAGTGCCCAGTACATAGAAGGTGATTAATAATAATCAAACGACTGACTGACAATGACTCTGTAAAGTCAGGGCCTCACCTCACCAGATTATTCCTTGAGATCAGTTAAGTTCTAAGAACTATGATTCTACTTGTTTTCTAATTCCTGAGGTGTTGATCTTCAGCTCCTTCTCACATAACACTCTCAGGCAGCAAACTCTACCAAGGACACTTGCTTGAATCAAAAACACAGGATAATGTCAGTCTTTCTCAGTCTATATGTAGCCGAGACTGATGGTGGCTCCAATGGCTACAGGCGCTCCTAAGCTGAGGTAATCTTCTCATGATTTGTGAACTGAGAGCCCTTTTAGCTCATCCAGCTACTTCTGGCTAATCAGCTTTTAGGACATAAATTCATCCAAACAATACTCTTCTTAATTCAGAAAACATCTCAAAGGAGCATTGAGGGGAAGAGGTCAAGATATTTCTAGCCAGAGCCAGAAGATGAAATACCCTATCTATTTGCAATGACCACTTCCAAAACTTCCCACCGGGACTTTAAAAATATCATTTCCAGGCAAGAACCTCAGAAACAGACCTTATGTTATAAAATTACATCTTAGTAATTTCACCTTCCTTGATATTGGCATGCTATGTGGTGGTCCAGATTATATCATTTGAGTTCTGACCCAACTCCCAGCTTCTCTTTTAAGATTTATTAAGTACTGGTTTTCTTTGCATAAGCAAAAAACTTCAAAGGCTATGTGCCATTGAGAAACTATTTGTAATATGAATATCAATATGATAAACAGCTAAATCAAATTTCCTGTGGCCAACTGAAGAGCTTATATATTTAAATTAAAAACGATTGATAAAATGTACTTTAGGGTTTTTTAAATTGCAGTAATGTATCCATAACACAAAATTTACCATTTTAACCATTTTTAAGTGTACAGTTTAGTGGCATTAAGTACATTCACATTGTTGTGCAACCATTACCGTCATCCATTTCCAGTTTTTCATCTTTCCCCACTGAAACTCTGAACCCATTAAACACTAATTCCCCAGTCTCCTCTTCCCAACCCCCTGGAAAACACCATTCTATCTTCTCTCTATGAATCTGTTTACTCCAGGTACCTCATGTAAGTGGAATCATATAATATTCATCCTTTTGTGACTGGCTTATTTCACTTAACATAATATCTTCAAGGTTCATTCGTGGAGCATGTATCAGAATTTCCTTGCTTCTTAAGGCTCAATAATGTTTCATTTTATGTATATACCACATTTTGTTTACACATTCATCTGACATGGACACTGGGTTCCTATTGTAAATAATGCTGCTATAAACATGGGTATACAAATTTTAATTTAGGTTTTTAAGGCAATCTAGCATTTTAAACACAGAGCCAAAGTGTTTGGAGGGGAAACACAAGCCATAGAGTTTATTATTTCATGTCAAAACTTGCATTGATGCTGATCACTCATGATACATCGAATAACAAATTCTGATCATCAGTTCTCCAGTGTATGTGGCATATAGTACCCATTAATGTGAAATGGAACTCTAAGCAATATAACTGGGGGTTGTGTGGACTTCACTTGCACACTGAAGATAGTAAAAGATTACCTCTTATAGTAAAAATAGGCATTTAATTAAAAAAATAGACTTCTAGTCAAATCATTACACTTAAAAAAATCTCGCCTGATTTAGAGTTACCAAAGCTGAACAAATCTTAAATTTTCCGTTTTTCCCTTTGACTTCCCCAAGTTTCTCCACAGTAGCACTACCTGGGAGCTTCCTCTCATGTCTTGTGGTATTTGGAATGAGGATGATTTCCTTTGACCACATTCTATGTTGTATTTATGCACTTTATGCCACTAGATTTATTGCCAAAAAAGTGAACTGGTATTAATGGGATGCAGTCCTATTGACAATAATAACAGCATGGATTGCTAACCACATGATAAGATCAAGATGCATATTTGAATTGGCTGTATTTATGTTCCAGATGCAAGATGATTATCTGACAGCAGAAGCAACATGATTTAATACATAAGGCCCAGGGCCAGGAATCAGGAAATCTGGGCTTTATTCCTGGCTTCATCACTTCGGCCATGTATGCGTGAGTGGAGTGTTTTGTAATTGCACTGTTCTTATTGACCCCAAACTGTTTCCCACACTGACCCTGCCACCAAAAGTGTTTTACAATGTTCAGTTTTAATACAAATGCCTCTCTTCCTTTTCCTTCTACTTCTTTTCTCTTTCCTCACCTTCCCTATTTCTTACTAAATTGTATTAACTTTGTATTATATAAATAATACATAACACATTTTATTATTTTTTTTAAAGTTACAGATAATGTTGATTCTCCCTTAATATTCATTTTTCCAATCCGAAGCACCTCTCCATCTCTTATTTCTAATCTAGTTCCTTTTCCCTTCTGCTTTTCTTTCATTCATTTTCTGATTGTAGAGACCCCACTCATGCATACATGGCCTAAATGATGAAGCCACCTTCTTTTTCATATCTACACTATCTTGAGTTCCACATACCACCATAAAATACTCTTCTAGAATACACCATGGCAGACTTCCAGTTTCTAGTCTGGCATGCAAGAAAGCTTGTAAGTTGCCACCCCTTCCTAACAACAAATAAGTCAAAAGCTAAGCAAACTGAAAAATCAATAACTCTTCTTAGATTCATCAGAGAAACCAACAGGCGAATACAGAGAATCCCAACTTATGGAAGAATCCCAGAAGTAGCATCCTCTACAGAAACCAGGGCCAGAGTAGGGAAACCTGTACTGTAATTGATGAATCGCTGGAGGCTCAGTGTGAACAACTCTGAGAGTTAAACTCCAGGGGGGCCCAGTCATAGGGAAGCCCCCATAATTTTATGAGTTTTACCCCCAGGAACTTTATTAGGTCCACACAGGGAATTTTGGAGAAAAATCCCCTCAAGTTTTCAGCGGGGGGAGAGGAAAAGGAAGCGTTTTGTAATATTCCAGAGCATTCTCCTCATCTTAACGAGGTCTGCCCACAGTAGAAACTATTTAACCAGAAACTAATATGCTAGGGTTTTATCAGTGACTAGCCTACATGGGGAAATGGAAGTAGCCAACACCAGCTGGATCTAGATTTCAACATGGGGTAAGGGAAATACTAGTCTTCCATGTAGGAGAAGGGAAGTACTCGACTCCAGCCCATGCTGGCCATCCTCTCCCACCTAAAGGGAGGGAGAGAACTAAGAAACATGTAGAGTTCACAGTCCAGAGGTACAGGCTCACGAAAATACTGAGACCTAATAATCATAGGGCTGTAGAAACCTCCCTTCCTCCTGCATCTCACATTACTGAAGTCTTATTTACAGCAATTCCTTTTACCCAGTATAACATATCTGGCTATCAAGGGAAAATTACAAGACATACAAAAACGAAAAACAAAAAACAAGAAGACACAGTTTGAAGAGACATAGGAAGCATCAAAACCAGACTCAGATATGGCAGAAAGTTTGGAATTATTGGACCGGGAATTTAAAACATCTATGATGAATATGCTAAGGGCTCTAATGGATAAAATGGATTTCATGCAAGAACAGATGAATGATGTAAGGAAGAGATGGAATGTATAAGAACTGCAAAGGATCAAAAACACTATAACAGTAATGAAGAATATCTTTGATGGGCTTATTAGTGGACTGGACATAGCTGAAAAGAGAATCTCTGAGCTTGAGTACAGGTCAATAGAATCCTCCAAACCTGAAAAGCAAAGAGAACAAAAAGACTGAAAACCCAGAACAGAATAGCCAAGAATTGTGGGACAACCACAAAAAAGTGTAACATACACATAATGGAAATAGCAGAACAAGGAAAAAGAGAAAATAGAAAAGAAGAAATATTTGAAACAATAATGACTGAGAATTTCCCCAAAATTAATGTTAAACACCAAACTGCATAGCCAGGAAGCTCAGAGAATACCGAACAGGATAAATGACAAAATACTACATCTCTGCATATAATTTTCAAGTTACAGAAAATCAAAGATAAAAAATATTGAAAGAGGCCAGAGGAAAAAACACCTTACTTATAGAGGAGCAAAGATAAGAATTGTATCTCACTTCTCTTCAGAAACCATGAAAGCAAGAAGAGAATGGAGTGAAATATTTACAATGTTTAAAGAAAAATACTTAGAATTTTGTATTCTGAGAAATTATCCTTCAAAACTGAAGGAGAAATTAAGACTTTCTCAGACAAACAAAAGTTGAGGGAATTTGTTGCCAGTAGACCTGCCTAGCTATCACAAAATGTTAAAAGAAGTTCTCTAGAGAGAGGGAAATAGGTATAGGTAAAAAATAGATATGGGTAAAAAAAAAAAAAACTCAGATCTGCATAAAGAAAGGACTGCATAAAAAAGACATAAATGAAGGTTAAAATAAAAATTTTATTTTTCTTATTCCTAATTAATCTAATAATTTGTTCAAAATAATGATAGCAACTATGTATTTGATTGTCATGTTTATATGTATGCTTATGTATGCTGATGTATGTGAAGTGAGAGACAAATGATATAAGGGATAGGAGAAAGGAGTAAGTTAGGATTATTTTGTTATTTTAAGGTATTCACACTACCTGTGAAGTGGTATCATGTTATTTGAAAGTGGACTTGGATTAGTTGTGAAAGTATATTGAAACTCTAGGTTGACCAATTTAAAAAGTTAAAAAGGGGCTTCCCTGGTGGCGCAGTGGTTGAGAGTCCGCCTGCCAGTGCAGAGGACACGGGTTCATGCCCCGGTCCGGGAGGATCCCACGTGCTGCGGAGCGGCTAGGCCCGTGAGCCACAACTACTGAGCTTGCGCGTCTGGAGCCTGTGCTCCGCAACGGAAGAGGCTGCGACAGCGAGAGGCCCACGCACTGCAATGAAGAGTGGTCCCCGCTCACAGCAACTGGAGAAAGCCCACACACAGAAACGAAGACCCAAGGCAGCCAAAAATAAATAAATATATAAAAAGTTAAAAAGAAGTACAACTGTTATGCTAAGAAAGGAGAGTAAATAGCATCACATAAAGTCTCAATTTAAAAAAACAAGAGGCATAAAATAGATAACTAATAAGGACCTACTGTATAGCGTGGGGAACTCTACTCAATACTCTATAATGGCCTATCTGGGAATAGAATCTAAAAAAGAGTGGATATATGTATAACAGATTCACTTTGCTGTACACCTGAAACTAACACAACATTGTAAATCAACTATACTCCAATAAAAATAAAATAAAATAAAATAAAAATGTTGCTGTCACACACACACACAAAATCACAAGAGGCAGGAAAAAGTAGAAGGCAAAATAAGAACGAAGAAAAAGGGCAACTAATAGAACACAGTAACAAATATGGTAGATGCTAACTGAAGACAGACAAAGAAGACCTCATAGCAAAAAAAGTTATCAGGGTAGAAGAGGGTCATTACATAATGATAAAGATGTCAATTCTCCAAGAAGACATAACAATCCTTAATGTGGACACCCTAAGAGGGGAAATGAAATAAACTGCAAGCTCCACGGCAAACTCAGCAGGA
>NW_006777108.1:1895312-1905279 GCF_000442215.2 Lipotes vexillifer
GGGCAGCTGTGGGCACTGCAGAAACCTTGTGAATTAGATACTTGGGCAGTACCCACAGGCAGTATTAATGGTCAATTCCCACCTTAGTCGTCTTGCAAAAGAAAAGATCATGGTGAACCCTGACCCAGTGCAAGCTTATCAACAACCATTTTCGGTGTTCATGCAGCTGTCACAGTAGCAGTTCTCATTTAAGGGAATTTTGAGGTAAGCACTTTCAGAATAGCTATTGGCCCTGGAATTTTCTAATGTTCTTGAAGACCCTAGTCATTAAGGGTCCTTCTGACACTAAAAAATGATGCTAAAAGTTTAGAAAACACTGCATTCTTTCAGCACACCAGAAACCTAAGAGAAAATGAAGTAGAAATCTCCAGGGAGATTTACATTGGCTAGGCTATCTCGATTTATTTGTCTCAATGATTCATGCAACCAGTGATATACTTTTTCCCAGATGAAAACAAAAGTGGTGAGTTTCCCGAGACTAGTCCTTTTTCTCCTACAAAAGGTAACTAGGGCTTTAAAAGAGTGGCAGTAGTGATATGGGCAACCAGCATGAATATGCTTTCCAAACAGCAAGCAGGTTTTCACTTTCAAGTCTGTGCTGTAACATTCAGTGGACACAGAGATCCAGAGCTCACTTAGGCACCAAATGCTCGTTGTTCAGGACCAATAATAAGGCAGAACAGCGCATAGATCGATTAGTCCTTGGAAGTTATAATTGGGATCAAAAAGTTTACTTATTAGGCATTTTTTTTAACATCTTTATTGGGGTATAATTGCTTTACAATGGTGTGTTAGTTTCTGCTTTATAACAAAGTGAATCAGTTATACATATACATATGTTCCCATATCTCTTCCCTCTTGCGTCTCCCTCCCTCCCCCCCTCCCTATCCCACCCCTCCAGGTGGTCACAAAGCACCGAGCTGATATCCCTGTGCTATGCGGCTGCTTCCCACTAGCTATCTACCTTACATTTGGTAGTGTATATATGTCCATGCCTCTCTCTCGCTTTGTCACAGCTCACCCTTCCCCCTCCCCATATCCTCAAGTCCGTTCTCCAGTAGGTCTGTGTCTTTATTCCTATCTTAACCCTAGGTTCTTCATGACATTTTTTTCCCTTAAATTCCATATATATGTGTTAGCATACGGCATTTGTCTTTCTCTTTCTGACTTACTTCACTCTGTATGACAGACTCTAGGTCTATCCACCTCATTACAAATAGCTCAATTTCGTTTCTTTTTATGGCTGAGTAATATTCCATTATATATATGTGCCACATCTTCTTTATCCATTCATCCGATGATGGGCACTTAGGTTGTTTCCATCTCCGGGCTATTGTAAATAGAGCTGCAATGAACATTTTGGTACATGACTCTTTTTGAATTTTGGTTTTCTCAGGGTATATGCCCAGTAGTGGGATTGCTGGGTCATATTGTAGTTCTATTTGTATTAGGCATTTTTAAAAAATTTTATTGAAGTATAGTTGACTTACAATGTTGTGTTAATTTCTACTGTACAACAAAGTGATTCAATTATATCATATTCTTTTCCATTATGGTTTATCACAGAATATTGATTATAGTTCCCTGTGCTATACAGTAGGACCTTGTTGTTTATACATCCTATATATATAATACTTTGTATATAATAGTTTGTATCTGCTAATCCCAAACTCACAATCCTTCCCTCCCCCACCCCTCCTTGGCAGCTACAAGTCTGTTTTCTATGTCTGTGAGTCTGTTTCTGTTTCGCAGACAGGTTCGTTTACATAGTATTTTAGATTCCACATATAAGTGATATCATATGGTATTTGTCTTTCTCTTTCTGACTTACTTTGCTTAGTATGATAATTTCTAGGTCCATCCATGTTGTTGCAAATGGCATTATTTCATTCTTTTTTATGGCTGTGTAATATTCCATTATATGTTTATGCCACATCTTCTTTATACATTCATCTGTCGATGGACATTTAGGTTGCTTCCATGTCTTGGCTATTGTAAATAGTGCTGCTATGAGCATTGGGGTGCATGTCTCTTTTTGAATTAGAGTTTACTCCAGATATATGCCCAGGAGTGGGATTGCTGGATTATATGGCAACTCTATTTTTAGTGGGGTTTTTTTGAGGAACCTCCATACTGGTTTCCATAGTGGCTGCACCAATTTTTATTCCCACCAACAATGTAAGAGGGTTCCCTTTTCTCCACACCCTCTCCAGCATGTATTATTTGTAGACTTTTTAATGATGGCCATTCTGACTGGTGTGAGGTGGTACCTCACTGTAGTTTTGATTTGCATTTCTCTAAAAATTACCAATGATAAGCATCTTTTCATGTACCTATTGCCCATCTATATGTCTTCTTTGGAGAAATGTCTATAAGATCTTCTGCCCATTTTTCTATTGGGTTATTTTTTTGCTGTTGTTATTGAATTGTATGAGCTGTTTGTATGTTTGGAAATTAAGCCCTTGTCAGTCACATCATTTGCAAATATTTTCTCCGAGTCCATAGGTTGTCTTTTCATACTGTTTATGGTTACCTTTGCTGTGCAAAAGCTTTTAAGTGTAATTAGGTCCTCTTTGTTTATTTTTGCTTTTATTTCTCTTGTTATTAGGCATGTTTTTAATAAGTGAATTGATTATAGCCATTTGGGGGACCCTGCTTTTCTAATGATAATCTTATGCTTCTAGTAGGGAAATAATGATCAACATATTCTACTGATGATTATTCTGGGTTATTTAATTCAGCATTTGATCAATGCTTGGGTATTGGAAGAATTTGCCAATCTGTTATTTAATGGAATTACCTCTGCTGGGTCTTAGATTGGCCTAATAAAGGTAGGAGACCATAGAGAAACCAAGAAATCCAAGCCATTTCTAGGGCTGAATCAGAATGAAAACACCTACTATAGAATATCTCTTATGGTGAAGTAATATAGCTAGTCCACATTCATTTGGCCCCTAACTTGGAACATGGTGGCAGTGCTAGGCACAATGTCTTACACATAGAAGGCACTCAAACATGTGTTGCATGAATGACTACAGCATGCCAATGAACTTGAGCATGAATCATGGCTTAGAGAACTTTTCTGTTGACCTGGAATTCATTATATCATTGGAAAATACGGGAGTGGAAAACATATCAGGATATTTGATATAACTCAAATAGTAGTTGCTGGTGTTTTTTTGCATATTTGCTGTAAGCCAGGTATTATGCTAAACATTTTACAAGTGTTATATGTTTACGTGTTTTGAGTTTACGTGCATTTACATGTGTTAATTAATTTTACATCTTAAATGGATCTCACAAATCTATGATCCATTTTTACACATAGAAAACTGAGGCACAGGGAATTTAAGACATTTGCTCAGAGTCACATAAGTAGTAAGTGACAGAGCCTGGATTCAAACCCAGACTGTCTCACTTTAGGATCTGCAGACTTAACCAGTATTCTAAACTGCCTCTACTTATTCACAGCAAGAGAATAAAAGCCTTGTTTAAAAAAATCTACATTTACTTTTTAAAGCCACTTCAAGGAAAATTTTCTTTGTGATACAGATGCAATATTGTACATGGCTTAGAGCATAGGCATTGGAATCAGGGGTTTGAATTATGGTTCTGCCAGTGACACTGAGAGGTTCTTAGTCTCTCTAAGTTGACTTTAAACTGGAAGTAACAGTACTTGTTGGAGGGAGCATTTCTTAGGATTAAATGAAATAATCCATGTAAAGCCCTTAGTGCAATGTTTGGCACACACACAAAATTATAATAGTAATAATATAATTTACACTCATTGAGCATTTACTATGTACTTATAAGTTTTAGTTAAAATAGTTCAGTGACATCTCAATGTCTACCATGTTTGGATGGTTTTCAGTCTTTTTTTTTGCGGTCCGCGGGCCTCTCACTGTTGTGGCCTCTCCCGTTGCGGAGCACAGGCTCCGGACGCACAGGCTCAGTGGCCATGGCTCATGGGCCCTGCCGCTCCGCGGCATGTGGGATCCTCCCAGACCGGGGCATGAACCCACGTCGTCTACATCGGCAGGCGGACTCCCAACAACTGCGCCACCAGGGAAGCCAGGTTTTTAGTTTTTTCGAACAATGGGGTGCGCTTGTCATCATTGAATTCAAGGACTTTATGGAATGATCCTCATTAACCTCAAACTAAAGGTTAATCTAAAACAATGATTCTTTCCGTGAAAGGTCTATATACTACTAAGATGCCCTAATCAGAGAGTTGAAGAAAGCTAGCCCATCAAACTTTGCTCAGACCTGCTCCCTATTGACTAGGAGTTACTATTGCTAAATGACTGGCGAGGAGACATCTCAAGACTTGTGCTATTTCTTTCCATATAAACAAGTGGCCATATGTCAACTCAGATGTTGTCATAACTGTCAGGCATGCCGGACTTCTATGGCAAGAAAGGAGAGAGAAAGGTCTAAATCAGGACTAGAGGGGACAAATTTGCTTTACCAAGTACCTGAGGATCTCTGCCAGTTCTTAAATTTAGGATGTGCATAGGAATAATAGTGACCTCAGGTCTGATTCCAACTTGCAATGACATTCAGGAAGTCTGATCTCAGAGTAGGAGCACCATGGCAATAGTTTTGAGGCAGCAGTAATATGTAAAGGTCAGTTGATAGTATCTTGGTTCTCTGAGTTCCATAGTAAGAGGCAGACTATTCTTTCACACCATCCAGTTGCAGTTGGCTATAAACCCGCGGTAAGGGGAACAGGAGCAAGATGCAGACATTGAGGAGAAGATAGTAAGAGTTAGTTGTCAGGGCCCCAGCCAAATACAATCCAGGCCTGGCAGGGAGCTGGAAGGAGTGCAAACTGGGAGCCAACATAAAAATCTAATCTCCAGTCCAGGAAAATGTTTGGGGGGATATGAGGGAAGTCAGCAGCAAAAAGCCATTTATAACCACTGGTGTGAATGAAGTCCATATGGACTTTCTAATTTGGTAGTTATACTAATGAGGTAGAAATATACCCATATTTACCTACTTTTTAACCTCACGAATAACACAGGTAGTGAATAATGAAATCATAGCACTTCTATATGTTGCTGATCTTCATTTCCAAAGAGGACCCATCTGGTCGTGACAGCCACCTGCCTTTAGTTACACCACCAAAGGGGCAACACTGTGTGTCCTTCAAGACTGCCCCCTGGTGTGTGGCTGCACATCTCTTTTCTTGTTAAAATGTTGTTCATAACACTGATATTAAAATGCACCCACAGAAATGCTTCTTAAACTCCTATTTTCAAAGAGGTGCCAGTCTGACAAGGTTTTCACTGGCCTACGTTAAAATGAGAACAGGGAAAATGTAGTGAATTTTCTTTCACAGAGCTAAATTTATCCAATTTAAATAACTACCCTTTATTCTGATATGGACAAAAGATTATGTCCTTACTACTTGTTTGATGTTACTAACATCCTTTCTTGTGTGTGTTTGTTGATGGTGATAGTTGACGGTGGTTTGCTCTTTGGTTTTTATTCTGCTTGATCTATGTTAAGATCCTCAATTAAAAAAAAATTTCTAGCCCATGAAATCACATTTGTGGGAATTGGTTCCTGATCGACTCAACAGGAATGCATCTAGTGTACAAGTCAATGCTAAAATCAGATCAAATTGTTGTTTTTTCTACTCCACACCTCCTGACTATTCATTTGACTTGTTTTCCAGAGTAGAGTTGGAACTAAAGTAGGCATTATAGCCTGGTTTGTTTATTTGTTGAGTAGATATCTGATTAGAAAACTAGAATAGCATCTGGAACTTTGTAGGTGCTCAGCAAATGCTTGTTAAAGTGGAATTAAATTGAATTGTGCAAGGTATAGAAGAAGCCCTCACTCAGTTCCCTTCTGAACACTGTGAGTCATGCCAACCCAGCAAAGGGCTACTCACCTCCTGTGAGTGGAAAGTGGCTTATACGAAGGGCTGAGGTATTAGAGTGAGACCCATTTATGAGAATCTCAGTTCTGATTTTATTACAGACTTACTTATTCTGTGACATGACATTCAAGTGGACTTTCTGTCCTACTTGCAAGGAGTGAAAGTGTCAAATTGTCTCTGTTGACTAATAGTCTTGGTATAAGGACATAAGGGTTAATTAAGTATGTGGGCATTATTCAGGGAAAAAACAATTCCTTGACATAACTATGGACTCCAGGAATTGTGGAGCCAAACCATTTTTATCTTCTGATAGATTGACCTGTGTATTTAAGTTAATATACTTTTGAGAATAAATATGATTACTTAATTGATGGAATTCATACCAGTATATTAAGACGTGTTTTTAAATCTATGTGCTTTCATTCTTTATCAGTTGGATAGTGTATTGATTATAGTTAGGGCTAGCTTATTAAATAGTCTTTATATAAAATCATATTATAGGGAAAACATTAAAGTAAATGTCTTATACAAAAAGTTGTAATGGAACAGAAACTTATTAAACTCCCTTACATAGATGATTCTATACAAGAAATACTTTGCATGACCTTTGTTGTGTAACCTTGGACAAGTCAGGTAACCTCTCTCTGCTCCTCAACTCTATAAATAAGAGTAGAATCTACCTCAAAGAGTTGTTGTAAGGATTAAATGTGGTAATACATGTACTGTAGTACAGAGCAAGATACATGACAGTCATTTAATAAATTTCACCTAATATCACTATATTCATCTTTTTATTACTGTCACACTTTAATTGAAGTACCAATTGTAGAATACTTTAACAGCAAGAAAAAGAGCTGTGAATAATCTTAACATCATTTTGTTCTACTATTAAGTTGCAATTTCCATTCAACTCATCTCTTATCTTTTTGAGAAAATGGCAGGATATAAATAAATTCTGTCATTCTCCATCTCAAATCTCATAGCACTGTCAGAAAAATCTATCTGATCTCCAACAAATCTACACCTAGATCATGTAGGCATGTGTGCACCTATGCACACACACACACACACACCAAATGTCATGTTTAATAAGATCCTTTAATTTCAGTAAACTTCCACAGATGAGGTTCATTCTTTAAACTGAATTATATTTTATTACAAACAGTGCTATAAACAATATGGAATGTTGCTTAAAAGCATGAGTCTTGGAAGTAGACTGCATGGTTTCAAATTTAAGCTCTATGGTTATCTACAATTATTTTTTCTAATCCTTAGTTTCCTCATCTTTAACATCTGCTTTATAGAGGTGAGGCTAAAGTTAAATGTGAGAATTCATGTGTAATACTCAGCCCAGTGTCTGGCATCTAGTAAATGCTCAGTAAGTTTTAGCTATTATTACTTTTCATTATAGATGTTGTATTTTCGTATCTAGAAGCTCTATTTGGTCTTTTTCTTTTTTTTTTTTTTTTGCGATCCGCTGGCCTCTCACTGCTGTGGCCTCTCCCGTTGTGGAGCACAGGCTCCGGATGCGCAGGCTCAGCGGCCATGGCTCACGGGCCCAGATGCTCTGCGGCATGTGGGATCTTCCCGGACCGGGGCACGAACCCGTATCCCCTGCATCGGCAGGCAGACTCTCAACCACTGTGCCACCAGGGAAGCCCTATTTGGTCTTTTTTTATACCTTCTATTTCTGTCCTCATCATGCTTATGTTTTCCTCCAAATTCTTGAGCATATGGAGAATATAATAGTTGTTAAAATCCTTGTCTGCTAGTTCCATCATCTTTGTCATTTCCAAGTTTGTTTCTACTAATTGATTTTTTCCTAGTCATGGTTCATATTTTCCTGGTTTATTGCACACCTGGTTAATTTTTATTACATGCTGGGCATTGCAAATTTTGTCTCTGATTGCTGGGTGTTGTATTCCTTAATTAGTTTTAGATTTCAAACTAGCATGCAGCTAAGTTACTTGGAATAGGTTGGGTCTTTTCAAAGTTTGCTTTTAAACTTTGTTAGGGTGGTTCAATGAGACTTTGGTCTACAGCTAATTTAGCCTCTACTGAGGCAATAGCTTTCTAAGGATTCTATCTCCTATGTTATGAGTTCCTTCTACTTGGTTGGTGGGAACACAACTATTCCCATCACTATTGGGCTCCCTACTCCTTTTCAGCGTTTCTTTCCTTGGTGCCAGGCAGTTTACTCTTACACATGCACAAATCAATTCTCAACCAAAGACTCATGGGGACCCCTTTGCACATATCCGGAGCTCCCTCCCTTCCCCTCCCATTCCCTCCCCTCTCTCCTCTCCTCTTCTCTCTCTGGGGTAACTGTCTTGTGCTGCCTGTCATCCAATGTCAGAAAATTGTTTCACATATTTTGTCCAGTTTTCAGTTTGCTTGAGGTGTGAGGTAAATCCACGCCTTGTTACTCTATCTTGGCCAGAAATCCTTGGCTATTACCATCTCTGTAAATGCCAGTTTAGGAATAAAACAGTCCTCAGGTACAAGTTGGTTTACAAGGAGTAGCAAATGTACAAGTTTATGTATGTGGTTACAGGGTGTTATTGAATACACAGCACAAATATAGGTCTGCAACATCTTGTTTTTCTTTTTCACTTTTTATAACATTCGGCTTTTGGATTATTGGCGATGGCCCGATCTTTACGTAAAAGCCACAAAATAGGAAGCTTTTATATAATCTAAAATCTGGTTTAAGGTATGATTAAGCCTTTGGTGAGTGACTTGATAAATTAAATTTTTCCCTAAAAGCAGAAAATTTGATTTCTTAAAAAATTTGGTTTTACTCTGAATATTGATACCACATGAAGATTAGATTGCTCTTACATAAATAGATTATGATAATAATTAAATATACATATAAAACTAAAGTATGGGAATCCTCCCCATGCAAGGTTTAATTTTTATTACACAACCACACACTAATATTAAGCAGTATCACATTTTCCAACATTAGATGAATGAACTTGCGGTGTGTGTGGGTATGGGTGTGCACACATGCACTGGAGACATAGAGAAAAAACATTCACACATTATGGGGAGTGCATTAAACTAAATTTATTGTTTAAATAAATATTTTATACTTGTATGTATTTAATCTGCAGACCGAGGATTATAAATCCATAATGGAAAATGAGGAATTTAGACGTAACAAAAAGTACCCTAGGAATTTAATCACTACAGTTTGAGGCATATAAAATATGCTACAATGAGTGAGACAGCTCTACAAAATGTTCATTACATAGAAGTTGTTCAAATGAGAAACACCTCCCATATCCACAAACTGTAGTAGATGTGTCTTATAAAAATTACTCTTAAATCTTACATTTCCCCTTTGAGACATTTATTGTTCCTGGGGAAAACAGTATTTTTTTCTCCCTATTCCTAAATCTGTCTTAGATTAAACTAGAGAACTCTATAAATCAATAATAACCTTTTAGATATCAACCCCTTCATAATTATGCCCTCCAAATCCAGGTAATTGTTTGCATACTTTATACAGAAAAAAATGGGGGAAAAAATATGTTCCATTTGATTTGGGGGGGGGTATAAAGATTTAGATTGTTTTTTGTATTTGTGAAATTTGACTTTATCCTCTTTTATATTACATTTGAAAAATTAATTTATTTCACATGGAGAAACAAATAGATCAGGTGATGTTATAAAGCTCTGGAGGGAAAAAAAACCTGCCTGTTAGAAAGTGATACAGATTTTATCATAATATGGCTTTCATTAAAGATAATACTATACAACCAGTGAGTTTAAAGGAATGTTTTATCTTAGTCAAATCAATCTCTGGGTATCTTTCTGAGGCTTCTCGTACATTTCCCAACTGGAAGTGGATAAACAGCCAAACGGGAGTGATCTCAGATTAAGAGACAACACAGGCATCTTGAAGGCTCTTTACTTGTAGAATGAAATGACAGCAACCAGAGAGGCCTGGGGCTGTTTTCCTAGATGCCTACTCTGGGTGCCAGCCATCTGTGTTCATTTAGATGGTGTGTGTGTGTGTGTGTGTGTGTGTGTGTGTGTGTGTGTGTGTGTGTGTGTGTGTGTGTGTGT
>NW_006777108.1:1905289-1928117 GCF_000442215.2 Lipotes vexillifer
TGTGTGTGTGTGTGTGTGTGTGTGTGTGTGTGTGTGTGTGTGTGTGTGTCTTTAGGAAGGAGGGGGGGTGAGGGACAGATCTCAAGTTGCAGGTCTGAGTGTGGGCTCTGATACAGAATGCAACCTTCTGCCTGGTGCTTCTCAAACAAGACCCCTCATCTGCTGGCCTCTCCAGAGAAGTAATTTCACCAATACCAGCTGCAAGGGGAATGTTTTGTGTTTTCTTTATTCAAAGTGAAAGATGTTAAACAGAAATTTTCAGAAGCACTTTTGTTTGGAAAAGGGGAAAGGAAGATCACGGAAACTGGAAAACATCCATGAAATTAGCTCCAAATCATTGCCAATACTGGTCATTTCCTGACAAGCTGTCTATCAGCAAACCCACAACAATAGTTTATTCAGGGCTTTCTGGTGCCAACAGTGATGTGACATTGCTAATTAAATATTTGTGCAATTTGAATATTTTTAAGTTTTAGCTTTTGTTATTACAACATTGAGTAGAATAGCCCTTTACTATCAGGAGTCCTCTAAACACTTTTTAAATATGCCTCTCTCCCAGATTGCTTTAGCAGGAATTAGAGGAATATCAGGGTTTTTATTAAACTTTTTATTTTATATTGTAGTATATTTGATTAACAATGTTGTGACAGTTTCAGGTGTACAGCAAAGAGATTCAGTTATACATATACATGTATCTATTCTTTTCAAATTCTTTTCCCATTTATGTTGTTATATAATACTGAGCAGAGTTTCCTGTGCTATACAGTAAGTCCTTGTTGGTTATCCATTTTAAATATAGCAGTGTGTACATGTCAATCACCAACTCCCTAACTATCCCTTCCCCCCATCCTAACCTCCTGGTAATCATAGGTTTGTTCTCTAAATCTGTGAGTCTGTTTCTGTTTTGTAAATAAGTTCATTAGTATCGTTTGTTTTAGATTCTGCATATAAGCAATTTCTCTTTCTCTGTCTTACTTACTTCACTCAGTATGATAATCTCTAGGTCTGTCCGTGTTGCTGCAAATAAAGCCCCTACATGCCTGTTTAACTCACCTAAAGTTAGTGAAAACAAAGAGAACAGAAAGTAGGGATGCACTTAGCCATATTAGCTCTGAATTTTGTATTTATTTGTGAAAAACCTATTTAAATAAATGTCTATAAATAAGAGAGGGAAATGAGCTAATTTGACTGTATGATTTTATTTATTCATTATTCATAACCAAAATATCCTGGCTGCCTTTAATTTATGTACTTATCTATAAAATTTCTCAACATTGCTATGGCCTGAGATATCACTGCAATTTTTTTCCAATGTTGTATTCTCTCTTTTCTCTCACTCTCTCTCTCTGTCCATCTCTCTACCTCTCTATGTCTATCTCCCTCTTATTTACTCTAATTCTTGTTTATCTGACCTTCTTTGACATATTCTGTTCTGAAACATACATTAATTAATGTTGCAATTCTAACACTCATGTCCTAATGCAAGAGGAGGGCATACCAGATGCTGGGTTAACCTTCTGGATGTCACATTTGCTTACAGCAATATGATTTGCATTCCCAACATAGTGTAAAATTATCCATTTATGTAACTATTATAAGGTGTGAAACTGTCCCTGTTAAGCCCTCCTAAAGGGGAAAATTTGTTTATTAACTGGACTTAAAAGCCCGTTTTGAAAATAACTCCTAAACTTAGTAATAGTATGAATATTTCACATATCCTGGACCAGTGTGTATCTAGGGTTTGGACATCATCTGGACCCTTAGGAGAAGAGGGAACACTTATTGAGTATATCACATATTTTGAGAATTATTTAAAATGAGAAACAGACTCACCTGGGTCGCATTTTGCCCTGAAAATACACAGGCCTGAGTTTGCACACCACAATGTAAAAGATGCATAAGGAACTATTTAAATAGCCCCACTCTTGCTATTCTGGAAAGATTCTTACAGAATCTCTTCTGTAAGAGATTTCTTCCTGGGTGCAAAGCATTTTCTTCCTAAAGGCTCTGATAAAAATCTATCTCCACATTTTGAAATGTGTGTGTTCTTGTTACATTGCCTTATTTCATAAACCAGCAAGCACTTATCTGCCCTAAATCATAGGATTCTCACAAAATTACAAGACAAAAATACTGTATTCAAGAAACTTAGCATGTGGTTTGGGCGGTGGGGAGGGGGGGAGGCAAAAACTCATAAACATAGGAAATAAATGGAGACCATATATGCTTTGAAGTGCAATAGGAAATGGCTTTGTAAGGGATTAGATGGATGAAAATCAGTAGGATAGATTGGAGAAAGAGCATGCCTTGTAAGGCTAACATTTTTTTAATCATTGCCAAATTAATTTATTCATATTTCTTCTTGGCCTTGTAAAAGTGGAATCGTAAATGAACAAATAGATGCATAGGTAATTACACAGATCTAGTTCCAGATTCTAGCAGAGCCGTCGACACATATTTAGAAGCACTCACAGGGCCCTGGTAGACACTTTCCTATTTCCTGTGAGGTAGCGCCACCTTTTTTTTTAACTGATCCCACCCTACCCCCCATTAAAACAGAAGCTGTACTTCCTGACAACACTAAAAACATCTTAACTGAAAAGTGACTCAGATGGCATAGTGTCCCTTTTAAATAGCATATCAGTCACATGATATAGAAAACAAATATATGATCATTGAGCATGTACAGTTATACCAGCTGACATAAAATATAAAACAAAAAGAAAGTTTGATTTGAAAAGAGTGGTAAAAGTGGACTTGCTGTGAGGCTAGCACTGATGAGAGCCCTTGGAGCAGAGAAGAATGCAGGGAGGAAGCACAAAATAAGGTCACACAGATAAGAGGAAATCAGGTAGTTTACTGTTTTTAAAACAGACAAAGCAGCCCGAATTTAATGCCACTGTAGGATCTTCAGCAGTGACATAATGAAATTGGTTTTTTAGGAATACCACTCTGACAATGACGTTGGAGGGTTGGTGGGGGAATGGTCTGGAAGCATGAAGCTCTATCAGGCAGCTGTTGGAGTAATCCACAGTGATCAGACCAGAGTGAAGTAATGGCAGATTAATGAAAGGAACCCAATCTGCGGACACGTTGAAGAAATGAACAATGGTAATAACAGACTAAATATAGGAGGATATCAATGGCAAAGAGATCAAGATGACATGCACACAATGGAATATTATTCAGCCTTAAAAAGGAAGGAAATTCTGATGTGTGCTACAATATGAATGAATCTTGAAGACATTATACTATGTGAAATAAGCCAGATACAAAAGGACAAATATTGCATGATTTCACTTAGATTAGGTACCTGGAATAGTTAAATTCATAGATTAAAAAAGTGAAATAGTGGTTATCAGGGGCTGGTTGGGGAGGGGAATGGAGAGTTATTTTTTAATGGGTATAGAGTTTCAGTTTGGGAGGATGAAAAAGTTTCATGATGGACGGTGTGATGGTTGCACAATGATTTGAATGTACTTAGTGCCACTGAACTGTACATTGAAAATTGTTAAAAAGGTAAAATTTATGTTATGTATAGGTTACCACAATTTTTAAAACTCAATATCTTAAAGAAAGAATATGCAAACCCTGAGAGCTAATGAAAGAAGTGTTCCAGGAAATAAGAAGAATCTATATGCCTGGGTTCAAATTTAGACTCTGCCACTGAACTAGCTGTGTGCCTCCTTTCCTCATCTGTAAAATGGGAACAATAATGAAGATTAAAAGAAATAATGTATGTAAATCTCTTCAGCATTTAGGAGGTGTTCCATAAATATTATTTTCCTTTTCAGTTAAAAAACCACTCTACAGTTTGAAATTTTTCCCTCAGAAGAATTAGACTTCGGATGGATTAATGGACATCTTTCTCCACAAACAGAGATAACTTCAAAGATGACATAGGGTGGCTATCAGTGAGCAAGGAAGTGCCAGGCTTGTGCAGGAAGGGTACCCCCTCCCTGAAGCAAAGACTGAAAATACACAAAATGCACCAGTAAACATGAGGCCGCCTCTGACTGGCAACTACCCCTGCAGCATAGGTCTACTGCCCAAATCCCAGAAACATCAAACATCATGATTGTGTTTGATTTTTACCTTAAAGAATCTTTAAAACTAAACAAAGTATTAAGGCACAAGAACTAAGGTAGAACTTCCAAGTTCTCAGAAAACTGAGTCTGCTTAGAAATGGACAGATGATTCAGTCTCTCTCAGTGGAGTTCACTAGCAGAGAAAATGGTTCAAAGCAGATGTAAGACAATGTACTGCTGGAGAGCTATCACTACCACTGGTTAAAAAAGAAAATGGAAAATTATTATAACTATTGAGTGTGTGACTATAAAGATTTTTTAAAACATCATAAACATTAAAAAAGCACTTGGATATTCTCAAAATTTCTAAGCATTGTCACGTTCCTGGTTTATGCAAGATGTAATTTTCTATCATAAAGGGTGTCAAAACCCTAATGGAAAAATACTTGCAAAATTAAACAAGTGACCAAATCTCCTCATCGCCTTCTTTTAAGATACCTGTATCATGCAGACACAGCAATGCAAAGCAGGATACACAAGCTCAGATATGTTATTAATTATACTGCATCCCACACATCTACATATTTTAAAACTGCAAAGAGCTTTAGAGATTATTTATGGTAGAGCTGAGACAGGAATCCAGGGCTCCAATTCTCCGTCAGTACATGTCCCAGTATATGCACTGCTGCTCCAAGGGGGTCACAATGTAGAGTTCATAGAACCCCATTAGGCCCCCATAACTGATATCAACATAACAGAGCCAATGTAAACTCAGAGCTATTAGGACAACTCTGACTGTGATCCTCAGTTGCCACTTCATCCAATACAAAACTTTGTCACCCCCTGATTTCCACCTGCTCTTAGAATACACAACTCTTTTCCCAACATGTGACCATATTTTGCTTAGCTTTGTTGCCTGGTTGTTCGTCAATCCCCATGCCAACCCTGTGAATAACAGCCTCCAATGATGAATTCAGACAACAGGTAACTTGTCTCCTGCTTTGCATCACAGGCATTCTAAAGAGACACCCCCATGGTCTTAATTCCTGGAAAACAATCATCTCCACTGTACCAAATTCAAAACCCAAGGGAGGCAGTTTGGTAATTTAGCATTTTTGTTTCATGTGAAAATATTATTTCTAGTTCATAATGGGAAGTTCACAAACATTGTGTCTTACCATTAAAAGCTTTCAGAAGTGTGTAATCTAGGCTCTTTATAGGTGTGTTCCCTATAAAATGCACAGAAGAATAACATACCATTCTGTCTACAAAGAAATACCTTCAATATCTTCTGTTGCTTAAGGAAAAGTGTCTTTAATTTAGAGCTGAATTAGTCATACAGATAAACACTTTAAAGTCCTTGGAATCTGCAGTTAGTTTTAACAAGCTTTTAAGATAAATTAAGAGGGTGTTGTACCTGTTGTGCTGTGATGACTGTAGATTAGAAGAAGAAGACACACAGGCTCATCCATTCAGGAATATTTTTTTTGGCATCATATTCTGTGCTAGACTCTTTATGGAAGTTCTATATTATATGGACCTTGCCTTCAGGGATCTGAAATGAGGGCCCAGTATTGAACAGTGTTCCCCCTCCCCCAAATTCACGTCCACCTGGAACCTCAGAAAGTGGCCTTGCTTGAAATAAGGTCTTTGCAGATATAATTAAGATGCAATTTAAGATGAGGTTATACTGGATTAGGGTGGGCCCTAAATGCAATCACTGGTTTCTTTATAGGAAGAGGAGAGGACACACAGACATATATACACTCAGACACACAGGAGAGAAGCCCTCGTGAAAGTGAAGGCAGAGATTAGAGCGATGCATTTACGAGTCAAGAAGTGCCAAGGATTGCTGGCAATGACCAGAAGCTAGGAGAAGCTCCCTCCCTAGATCCTTTGAGGGATCATGGCCCTGCCAACCCCTCATTTGGGACATCTGGCCTCTAGAACTATAAAATAATTCATTTCTGTGGTTTTAAACCACCCAGTTTGTGGTAATTTGTTACAGTAACCCTAGGAATCTAATGCAAGCCCTCATCTCCAAAGAGTCTAGCTTAATTGGTGAACTTGGGCATCAGTACTTTTATAAAAGGTCCTCAGGTGATTCCATGTTTGAGAACAATCATTCTAGTTTGGTGATTTTCAAAGAAGCAGCAGCAGCAGCAACTGGGAACTTAACAGAAATGCAAATTCTCTGATCCCACACAGCCCTAGCAGATTCTGGGGGTGAGGTCCAGCAATTTGTAGCTTATCAAGCTTTCCAGGTGATTGTGATGCCACTAATGTTTGAGAACCGCTGCTCTTGTTGGTAAGGGAGGCTACAGAGCAATGGAAGATTATCAACAAATGGGAATGGAGAAAAGCAGTAGGCAGGAATATTTTAGAAAGTATGGGAAGAGTATTTGTATGTTGTCATGGGTGGCACTAAGACAGTGCATCTGAGAACCTCAACACCAGGCATTGCTTCGAAGTAAAGGTGTGTCCAAACAATCATCCAAGTTCAACGTTTGAAGGCAAGCTGTTTTCAAGTTTGGGGAGCTATCCTTATAATGTTGTTGATATTAGGCCACCCAAACTCTTCCTTAAGATTGCATGTGGGCCAAAAATGGCAGAGTAGGAGACCCCAGCCTCCATCACTCAAAAGATCAACAATTAGACAGCTATCCACAGACAAAACAGCTCTAGGAGAGTTCAGGAGACCACTTAAGAAATTTAGCAAAACAGTGGAACAAAAAAACCTGAGAATAACCTCACAAAAAAGGAAGACAGCTTCATTTTGCTTTCATTATCCCATTCCCCAGGCCAGCACTGCTCAGCACCAAGAAGGAATTCCCCTCCCTGGGAAAGTGAGAGCACAGTGAGCAACCAGCTTGCCCAGTCTTTTGATATATGGCATGAAGGATCTGCTTTGATTTCACACCACCCAGAGATTGGCAAACTTGAGACATAATAGAAACAGCTAGGAACAAGGAAGGGCAGGGGCTACCAATATCAGCCACAGAGCAGCAGTGACCATCGTTCCCAGTGATCATGTCATCTGCATATAATGACAATTTTACCTCTTTCCTACCAATTTGAATACATTTTATTTCTTTTTCTTGTCTGATTGCTGTGGCTAGGAATTCCAATACTATGTTGAATAGAACCAGTGAGAGTGGGCATCCTTGTCTTGTTCCAGATTTTAGTTGAAGGCTTTTAGCTGAAGGTTTTCAGCTTTTCACCATTAAGTATTATATTGGCTGTGAGTTTGTCATAAATAGCTCTTATTATGTTGAGATATGTTCCCTCTATGCCCACTTTCATAAGAGTTTTTATCATGAATGGATGTGAATTTTATTGAATGCTTTTTCTACATCTATTGAGATGATCATGTGGCTTTTGTCTTTTCTTTTATTGATGTGGTATCTCACATTGATTGATCTGCATATGTTGAACCATCCTTGTGACCCTGCAATGAATCCAACTTGGTTGCATGTATCTTTTTACAAGCAGAAATGTTAATGATCAGAGCTTCAAGTTCTTGGGACTCTCCTGGTGGTACAGTGGTTAAGAATCCGCCTGCCAATGCAGGGGACAAGGGTTCGTTCCCTGGTCCGGGAAGATCCCACATGATACAGAGCAACTAAGCCCATTCACCACAACTACTGAGCCTGCACTCTAGAGCCCACAAGCCATAATTACTGAGCCTGCACACCACAACTACTGAAGCTGGCATGCCTAGAGCCCATGCTCCACAACAAGAGAAGCCACCACAATGAGAAGCCCATGCACTGTGACGAAGAGTAGCCCCCACTTGCCACAACTAGAGAAAGCCCACGTGCAGCAACAAAGGCCCAATGCAGCCAAAATAAAAAAAAAATTTTTTAATTAAAAAAAAAAGAACTTCAAGTTCTTGTAGTGGTGACTGTGCAGTCATAGTCTGGGGCATCTGTGGCATCTGCCTGGAGTCCTGATAGAGCTGCCCAAACAGTGGTTCATGGCTCACTGACATCAAAATCAATATGTGTGGGTATCAAAAAATGCAGATTGTTGTGTTCTACTCCAGAGCTTCAGAATCAGAGTCTCTGTGGTTGGGAACTCAGGAACCTGGATTTTAACAATTTTCATAGCTGATATTTTGGTACATTGCATATTGAGATATCTGTCGTAGAGAAAGCCCTGGATTCAAAGTCAACAGGCCTGAATTTTAATCTCTTGTCTAACATGTACCATGTAGTCCTGAGCAGTCCTTGTCACTTGTTTTGCAACTTTGTTTCTTCACTGTCAAATGCAGATAATAATACTTGCCTTGCCCACCTTATAGGGTAATCACAAGGCTCAAAAGAGTTAAAACCTCCAAACTGCTGTAAATATTACAGGGCTGGGACCAGGGTGAGGACAGTGAGGGTGCAAAATTTAAAGGGGCACAAAACAACTCTGTAATCAAGATAAATAATATTTTAATGAAATATTTTTTAAAACTAAGAATTAATGCAAAAATATCCATGATAAACAAAACATCAAAATTTTCAATAAATACAGGATCAATGTTACCAAATTTTCCTTTGACCTCAATCTCTAATATAGTATAGCAACATCATTGCTGATCCCATCTTTATTTAAAATTTTGATGCTTTGATCATCTTGGAGATTTTAGTATTAATTTTGATTTTTAAAAATACATCATCGGGCTTCCCTGGTGGCGCAGTGCTTGAGAGTCCGCCTGCCGATGCAGGAGACGCGGGTTCGTGCCCCGTTTCGGGAAGATCCCACATGCCGCGGAGCGGCTGGGCCCGTGAGCCATGGCCGCTGAGCCTGCGCGTCCGGAGCCTGTGCTCCGCAAGTGGCAGAGGCCACAACAATGAGAGGCCCGCATAACGCAAGAAAAAAAAAAAAAAAAAAACATCATCAAAATGTTATTTTTTTATTACTTGAGGAGTGATTGGCACCCGCTTAAATTTTGTGCCCAAGGCAAGTACCCCACAGGCCTCACCCGCCTCATCCTAGTCCGGGCCCTGTGGTTGTGCACCTGCAGGTTATCTGGCTCTGACTCTTCCAGCTCCAAAGTTCTCTCACATAGTTGTATAGACATGTCAAAGGCCCTGCTGGCATCTTGGCTAAATTCCAACTATTTTTTTTTATAAGGATGATCTTGGTTTTTGTTCTGTTTTGTTTGTTCTCATTGTTGCTGTTATTTTGGCTGCATCACGTGGCTTGCGGGAACTCAGTTCCCCAACCAGGGATTGAACCCAGCCCGGCAGTGAAAGCGCTGAGCCCTAACCACTGGACCATCAGGGAATTCCCTAAATTCCAACTATTGAATGGTGTGAACAGGGTCCCAAGAGCAGAGGGCAGGCATGCATTCAGCACTTTTCAGGGGGCTTCCCTTCCCAGGGGCCGCTGGAGGAGAACTCTCCATGGGGATATTTGGTGTGTGAACCAGTCTAACTCGAGTAACCAGAAAATCTCCTCTACCAGCTACACACCCATCCCAGGGAAGTTTGGATTTACAGGTTGCCTCATCCATAGCTTTCTATTTCAGAGGCTATTATGTACCAAGGGCTAACTTCTGTTCCCTTGTGCTGGAGACAAGAATAAATGACACCTGGCCTGGATAGCTAGTGACCAGGGCATGGAATAGTATATAAGGGGCCTAAAAGTGAGGGAGAGGGGTCTATGATCTGAGAAGAAAGCAGCCCCATCCTCTTCATGCTGCTGCAGCTGGTTCTCCCCATCACTCAAGGTGGTAACTTAAAATTCAATGATAGGACACAGGTCAGGTGGAAGTCAGGTGTCTACCTTCTTCCCTTCTGCCAGCCTGAGAGATCTGGGATAATGCCTTTAACTTTTTTTTTTAATGACTTTGTTGTTGTTTAAGATTTTATTTATTTTGTTGCGCCAGGTCTTAGTTGAGGCTCACAGGCTCCTTAGTTGTGGCATGCGAACTCTTAGTTGCGGCATGCATGTGGGATCTAGTTTCCTGATCAGGGATCGAGCCTGGACCCCCTGCATTAGGAACATGGAGTCTTATCCAATATGCCACCGGGGAAGTCCCCAATGCCTTTAACTTCTTTCATGGGACTCTGATATTTGTGTGATGTCTGCTATACAGGGAGGAAAAGGAAGGGCAAGGATGATATAAAAAGGGAGAGGGCCAGGCATAAGACACCCAGCTGGGCAGCCAGGAGGACTCAGGGACCATAAAAATAAGCATCTGGCCTTTATAAAGCAGCAAATATACTTGGATCTGCCCAACTCCAGAGCCACCACTGAGTGAACATGGATCTGAGAGCAAGTGAGTGACAGCCCCAGAAGGAACGGCAAGTAAGGAAAAAATTAACTCCTCAAGTCCTTGACACCACACACTGAAACTAGAGACAAACAATATTATGACATTCTCATCTGTGACTTTTCCACCTGATATTTTCCTTTCTTGCAATGCTTCCCTGGCCCATGTGTAATGATTTTTTAGGGTAAAATGTTCTGCAGCTTATCACATATCTGGAAAACTTTGGTGCGTGTGGTAGGCTGAATAATGCTCTCCCCCCAGAATGTTCATGTCCTAATCCCCAGGAACTGTGAGTACTTTACCTTATATGGTAAAAGAGCTTTTGCCGATGCGATTAAGTTAAGGATATGGAGATGGATAATTCCTCTTTAGTTTCTTGGTTAGCCACTTCCTGCTGTTTTCCCTTTGCTCTTCTCTTCCCTTTTGCTTACACTTTTTGTCTGAAGATTTATCCTTTCCTGTTGCCTTTTGGCAGCTACGTTTCTGCTTTTGCAGGAACACGTTTAGCTGACAACTTTGCTGATTTCCACTTGCGCTCCTCCTTCGCTGCCCCTTCAGTGGAGCTGACCTTCCTCTTGGGCATCTTGGTGGCAGGTAGGGCACGGGCTGGGTGCCTGTGGGCTGAGACACATGAGAGCCTGTGAGAAGCTGGGCTGCCTGGCTGCTCCTCCCACCACACAAGGGTCTTTATAAGAGGGAGGCAGGAGGATGAGAGGAGGAGGAGCTGTGAAGACAGAAGCAAGAGGTCAGAGAGGTATGTTGAAGGGGCCTCTAGAAGCTGAAAAAGGCACGGAAACAATTTCTCCCCGGAAGCCTTGAGAAGAAACACAGCCGGGCTGACACCTTTATTTTAGACTACTGATGTCCAGAACTGTAAGAGAGTAAATTTGTGTTGCATTAAGCCACTAGCTTATGGTAATTTGTTACAGTAGCAATTGTTAACTAATGCAGTGGGTAATAGGGTAACACCAGTCATTCTGATTTTTTTTAATTGTGCCTAGAGGTAAGCAAGCAATGATCCTGCCTTGGGAATAATTTGGTGACAGATGTTCAAAGCTAGCAAGACATTTCTTTTCCTTTGTACGTGGAGGGCCTCAAAGCTTATTTGTGCTGAACATGGCATAGTGCATAAGCCTGACACTTTGACAGCACTCACGACAATGCTATATACAATTAGGCACTTAATACATGTTTTGTCAGTCTTAATAGGAATAACAACTGATTGTGGGTCAACTGGTCTTTGACAAATGAACACAGAGAATACATGGAGCAAAGATAGTCTTTTAACAAGTGGTGCCCGAACAACTGGACAACCACTTGCAAAATAATAAATATACATACAGACTTTACACACTTTACAAAAATTAATTCAAAATGGAACTCAGACCTAAGTGTAAAACAGAAAAATATAAAACTCCTGGAAGATAACACAGGAGAAAATCTAATGACCTAGGGTTTGGTGATGACTTTTCAGATATAACACCAAAGGTTCAGTCCATGAATGAAAGGATTGATAAGCTGGACTTCACTAAAATTAAAAACTTCTGCTCCGGGAACAACAATGTTAAGAGAACGAGTAGACAAGACACAGACTGGGAGAAAATATTTTTAGAAAATGTATCTAATAAATGATTGTTACCCAAAATATACAAAGAACTCTTAAAATCCAATAAGAAAACAAACAACCCAATTAAAAAAATGGACCAAAGACCTTAACAGACACCTTAACAAAGAATATATATATAGATAGCAGATAAGCATAAGAAAATGTTCTCCACATCATATGTCATCAGAGAAATACAAATTAAAACAATGAGATACCACTACACACCAATTAGAATGGCCAAAATCCAGAACACTGGCAACACCAAAAGCTGGTGAGGCTGTGGAGCAACAGGAACTTTCATTCATTGCTGGGAATGCAAAATGGTACAGCTATCTTGGAAGATACATCAACAGTTTCTTACAAAGCTAAACATACCCTTATCATATGATCCAGCGATTGTCTCCCTGGTATTTACCCAAAGGAGTTGAAAACGTATGTCCACACACAAAAAAAAAAACCTGCATAAGAATGTTTATAGCAGCTTTATTCATAATTGCCAAAACGTGGAAGTGACCAAGATGCCCTTCAGTAGATTATTGGATAAACAAACTACAGTACATTCAGACAATGGATTATTATTGAGTGCTAAAAAGAAATGAGCTGTCAAGCCATGAAAAGACATGGAGGAAAATTAAATTCATATTACTAAATGAAAGAAGCCAATCCGAAAAGGCAACATACTATATGATTCCAACTGTATGACATTCTAGAAAAGGCCAAACTGTGGAGTGAATAAGTTAAATGGTTGCCAGAGCTTGGCCAGTAGGAAGGATAAATAGGCAGAGCACAGAGAATTTTTAGGTTAGTGAAACTACTCTGCATGATACTATAATGATGGATACATGTCATTATATACTTGCCTAAACCCATTGAATATACACCACCATGAGATAACCCTAAAGTAAATAATGGACTTTGGGTAGTTATAATGTGCCAATGTAGGTTCATCAGTTGTAATAACTATACCACTCTGGTGGGGGATGTTGATAATGGGGGAGATTGTTCACATCTGGGAGAAGTGGGTATATGGAATATCTCTGTACCTTCTGCTCAATTTTGCTCTGAATCTAAAATTGTCCTAAAAATATAAAATCTTTATTTTAAAAATTGGGGAGTAAGTAGTATAAGAAATATTCAAATATCAATTCAAATGAAATCTGAAATTCACATTTCAAGGTTAAATTTTAAATGAAATAATAGGTATAAAGTATGTAGTCTATGATATCCCCAGTAAATAGTAGCTCCTCGTACTAGTACAAGGGAAACTGACAGAGCCATGACATCCTCCTAAGCAGTGTCTGGGACTATATTACCTCTAAAAGGCCCAGCTTTCCATTGTAAATTTGTGCTAAAGTTTAGCCAGTTGTTTGGCAGAACAGGCTAGTCCATTTCAATGATCTGTTAATCCCTCTTGCTGAGAGTTTAGTCTTCAGTCATCTTTGTGCTGAGAACAAAGCCAGGCAACTGGTTTGTAAGCTAGCCCTCATGAAGATGGAAACTCTGTCTTATACTTCTTTGAATGCCCTCTGCTTCATCTAACACCGTGCTTCGGACATATTTCTGAATTTTTATTTATTTAATTTCTTCAAATGGGGTCTTATTTCTGCTGTACTCACCATACTGAGAACAGGATGATCCTTCCTCCAACTCCGAGGGTGTGAACTTCCATGACTGGGCAATATGTGCCTTTGTAGTATTTAAAGAACGCAGAAGTTAGACTGGTAACTTTTGTTTTATCAACAAAGCAGGATATAAGACTGCATATAAGGCATATTCTCTTATGTGAAAACAGGGATAGAAAATAGCTGGAAGGAAATACTCCAAAATGTTAGCAGTAGGTTCTCCTGGGCGAATCTGATTATGGCTGATACATACAGAACCTCCTTTAGACCTAAGTAAGGGGTATTTTAGAGTCGTCCACATACCACAATCACACACAGATCAATTTATTAAAAACACATGGGTAAAGTAGATGACTAATAAGAACCAACTGTATAGCACAGGGAACTCTACTCAAGACTCTATAATGGCCTACATGGGAAAAGATTCTGAAAAAAGAGTGGATATATGTATATGTATAACTGATTCACTTTGCTGTACACCTGAAACTAACACAACATTGTAAATCAGCTATACTCCAATAAAAATTAAAAAAACAAAAACATGGGTGCCTCTATCACTCAGGATCTGCTGCTCAGAGCTGGCACAGCACAGCTCATAGCTCTTAACACCCACCTTCATGACCACACTGTTCAGGCCCTAGGGAAATGCATTTCCACATCTCTTGCCCTATATCCTCAAAAGAAAAGTTGACAGGATTTGAAAGCTGTGAAAGATCGTGCGTTATGATGATGACATGGCTTTGGAATGCATGGACGATGTGAGGGAAAAAAGCATTGGGTTAAGAGAAAAGTCAAACATGTCAAATTCCTCCTTTAAGATAACATGAATGCAAGAGATTCTTTCATAACAAAGTATCATTTCTCAATAATGTCAAGAATCTTTTTTCTTTCTTCTCTTGTTCTAATACCTGTTTCCCATGGTATTTAATTCAATTAGCACAATATTTCACAAAAGTTGCAAATGGTGGCTTATGAGCATTTTATGATTTTAACATTTCATATTACTTTTAAATTTGCATTCATGTATCATGGCAGCAATTCTTTATATTGGCAACCTGATGAACATAAAATGTTTAAATTTTGAATGATTTTATCTTTATAAAATTAAATAAGATTTAATTAAAATATTAATATACCTAATGAAATGTTGGCATTTATTAATTATAATTTGTATTTTAATCTTTTAAAGTTATTAGGTAATTTTGCATATTTTGAAAGAAAACTTTTGGAAACATATAAAATAACTTTTATACTTAAAAGGCTGCCAGGACCAGCAGGGGCAAAGCTCCCGGCCATCCCTCAAAACATCAGGCTCCAGCTGTCTGAAGTCTCCCTGGATTACATAATGACAGAGGCCTGAGCAGCTCAGGCTTGGGATGTGTCTATTCAGGGGAATCTCCAGCCCGGGGACTCAGAAGGAGAAGTGGCCTGTGGAGAATGCTGTATGGTCCTGGTGAGGAAAGCTACTAAGCAGGGAAACCCCAAGATGAAGCTAGCTGGGCTTCTCCAGCCTTTTACCCCTCCTTTCTTGGAGCTTATCCGGGTAGCAAGCTCACTGCTGAAGCCAGATCTAGGCCCATGGATTTGTATCTTCTTCTGGTAGAGTCTTTTTTTGGGGGGGGCGGTGCTGCATGGCATGCAGGATCTTCCCTGACCAGGGATTGAAGCCATGCCCCCTGCAGTAGAAGTATGGAGTCTTAACCACTGAACCACCAGGGAAGTCCCTGTATCTTCTTCTGGGATCATGCTGCCAGGAAATGTCTCCCTTGAGAGGAAAGTTGGATTCCCTGGACTCCACGGGGTTCCAGATTGTATGGCACAGCCTGTTCTCATTAGTTATCTATTTTATACATAGTAGTGTATATATGTCCATCCTAATCTCTCAATCCATCCCACCTCCCCCTTCCCCCCTTGGTATACATATGTTTGTTCTCTACATCTGTGTCTCTATTTCTGCTTTGCAAATAAGCTCATCTATACCATTTTTCTAGATTCCACATATATGCATTAGTATATG
Organism: Lipotes vexillifer; assembly: GCF_000442215.2. NCBI lineage: Eukaryota > Metazoa > Chordata > Mammalia > Artiodactyla > Lipotidae > Lipotes > Lipotes vexillifer. The sequence continues at coordinate 1,920,831 of NW_006777108.1, forward strand.
ATATTCGTTCTTCTCTTTCTGACTTACTTCACTCTGTATGACAGTCTCTGGGTCCATCCACATCTCTTCAAATGACCCAGTTTTGTTCCTTTTTATGGCTGAGTAATGTTCCATTGTATATATGTACCACATCTTCTTTATCCATTCGTCTGTCGATGGGCATTTAGGTGGCTTCCATGGCCTGGCTATTGTAAAGAGTGCTGCAATGAACATTGGGATGCATGTGTCTTTTTGAATTATGGTTTTCTCTGGGTATATGCCCAGTAGTGCAATTGCTGGGTCGTATGGTAGTTCTAATTTTAGTTTTTTAAGGAACCTCCATACTGTTCTCCATAATGGTTGTACCAATTTATATTTCCACCAAAAGTGTAGGAGGGTTCCCTTTTCTCCACACCCTTTCCAGCATTTATTGTTTGTGGACTTTTTGATGGTGGCCATTCTGACTGGTGTGAGGTGATATCTCATTGTAGTTTTGATTTGCATTTCTCTAATAATTAGCAATGTTGAGCATCTTTTCATGTGCCTCTTGGCCCTCTGTATGTTTTCTTTGGAGAAATGTCTATTTAGGTCTCCTTCCCACTTTTTGATTGGGTTGTGTTTTTTTTGATAGTGAGCCACATGAGTTTGTAAATTTTGGAGACTAATCTTTTTTTTAAAATTTAATTTAATTTTTTATACAGCAGGTTCTTATTATCTTCTTCTCTTTTTTTTACTGTACGCGGGCCTCTCACTGTTGTGGCCTCTCCCGTTGCGGAGCACAGGCTACAGATGCGCAGGCTCAGAGGCCATGGCTCATGGGCCCAGCCGCTCTGCGGCATGTGGGATCTTCCCGGACCGGGGCACGAACCCGTGTCCCCTGCATCGGCAGGTGGACTGTCAACCACTGCGCCACCAGGGAAGCCCTAGTTATCTATTTTATACATATTAGTGGAGACTAATCTTTTATCGGTCACATTGTTTGCAAATATTTTCTCCCATTCTGTAGGTTGTCTTTTGCTTTTGTTTATGGTTTCCTTTGCTGGAACCACATTTCTTTAGAAGTGTGGTTCTCATCAGATGGACTAGTTAAGGTGCAATTCAGTTTGAATGGGGAGAGGGGGCTTTAACAATCTCTCTATGCCCCAGCCCATTGAGTCTATTAATTTAGTATTATAATTTTTTTTTTTGCCCCCCCACGTGGCTTGCGGGATCTTAGTTCCCAGACCAGGGATCCAACCCGCACCCTTGGCAGTGAAAATGCAGAGTCCTAACCACTGGACCAACAGGGAATTCCCAGGATTCTCTTCCTTGTGTTACTGTTTAAATCTAATCCTCCTGGAGCTGTTGTCCCCAGATCAAGAAGCTTGCACTAGTGAGTATACCTGGGGAGTGTACAGGGAATACAGTGAGGGGTTATGGAGGTAGGGAGTAGGCAAACCCATTTTTGATGATATGTTTTCTTAGGCAGTGTTACCAAGAAGTACAAATAGTTTTCTGTGAGCGTCCTAAATTTCCAATGTTATAAAACGCATTTGACACTGTGATTTTTCCACATGTAAGCCTTGCTCTGGCCCTGTGCCTCCCTTTCTCTGCCTTTGCTCACATATTCATTGCACTTTGAAATGTCCTCCCTTCCCTGTGCAGCCCTACTTCTTTCTGTTGACACCCTATTTATACACCCAAACCAGTAAAGTTTCCCAGTGGTACTGCTCCAGGATTCCAATGGTAAAACAACAACAACAATAAAATGTATAGCTAATTTTCACTGTGCTTTTATGTGCCAAGTTTTAATACTTTTCTATTTTATTTATCTTCATAATCTATCATTATGAGTCACTGAGATCAGGAGATTGGCCCAAGATCACATTGTCAAATCTCTTTGACCCCTCAGCCTATGTTCTGAGTCAAAATGCTGTGTAGCCTCCTCTAAGTGCCTCTAACACTGTCTTATGTCCCTTTTCTCATTCCTTATATTATTGATCTGTCTCTTATTTTGTTTCTTGATAAACCCAGCCACACTGTTGTTCAATTTCAAAGTTTCCTCATGGAACCAAACTTGACATTGTTGACTTTTTTCTATTTTCTTAATTTTCACCCTATCTTTATTATTTCCTTCAATCTGTTTTCTTTTTTATTTCACTATTCTACTTTTTAAACTCTCTAGTTTGATGATTAGCTCATTAATCTTTAGCTTTTGTCAATATGAGCACTTAGGAAATTCTTGTACTTAGGGAATCCCCTCTAAGCACAGCTTTTCTGCAAGTTTTGATATTTAGTATTTTTAAGTATTCAGTTCCAAGTGTCTTTTAGTTTCCATTAGGTTAATTTTATGATACATAAATTATTTGAGGTGGTTTTTAACTTTCAAGTACACACTTTATCTTTTTGATATCGATTTCTAACTTAACTGTATTGTGATCAAAGAATGCGGAATGTGTGATACCAGTCCTCCCTGTCCTAGCATGTGGTCATTTCTTATTAATTTCTGTGAGCTTGGAAAGAACATGTATTTGCCAGTTGTTGAGCAAAGTGTTCTATATAAGTTCATTCTGTCACGTGTGTTGTGTTGTTCAATTCTTCTATATACTTTGTAAGTTTTTTGTCTTTTGATTTATCAGTTGCTAAAATGGGTACATGTATTAAATCTCTCACTATGGAAGTGAATTTAACAGTTTCCACTTTTAGTTTTATAAAAATTTCCTTTCAATGAAACGAATGTATGTTTATATATATATATATATATATATATATATATATATATATATATATAGAGAGAGAGAGAGAGAGAGAGAGAGAGAGAGAGAGAGACAGAGAGAGAGAGAGACAGAGAGACAGAGAGAGAGAGACAGAGAGAGACAGAGAGACAGAGCTTTTCTAGTGAATTAATCACTAATTATGTAATTATCATTAATAATCACTAATCAGTAATCATTATCTATCTGGAAGGGGTAGAGCTTCCTAGTAGAACAAATCACTAATCATTATGTAGGTTATCTCTAGTAATACTTTTTACCTTCTCTTTAAAGTCTATTGTGTCTGATATTAATATCATGACACCAGCTTTCTCTTAAATAGTATTTGCTTGGTATATATTTTTCTATCCTTTAACTTTCAACATTTCTGATGAAATGTTTCTGTGTTTTAGCTGTGCCTTTTGGGAAAGCATCACTGAACTGGATTTCATTTTTAAATTCAGTACTATGATCATTACCTCTTAACTGGAGAGCCTAACCAATTTACACTTATTTTGAACTGTGATATATTTAGACTACCTTCTCATTTTGTCCATCTTATCATTTGGGTTTATTTTTCCTTTTTCTGTTATTGTTTTCTCCTTGCCTCCCTGAATTCAATCTTTTTTTCATTTTTTTTTTCCATTAGTATGAAAATTATACATTCTATTCCTATTCTTTTAATGATTTTCCTATAAATATTAACATGAATGTTTAAGTCAAAGTTACCTAATATCTTTGTGTTCTTTTAGAAGATCCTTATAATGTTTCCCTTCCTGATTATCACCACCCCACAGACAAAAGCTATGCTATTGCTGTATATTACCTTATTTCTTTAGCGCTACATGTTAAACATTTATAATTATTTTATGCAGTTGCTTTTTATTTTTTTGATTTATTGGCATGTTTGCATTTTCTTTATTTACAATTTCTTCTCACATTTCAGGCTTTCCTATGGGACCATATTCTTTCTTCCTGATGTAACTTTTCTAGAAGTTTCTTTAGTAAGATGTTGGTGATGAACTCATTTTTCGGTTTCAAAATGACTTTAATTCAGGATGATTTTACTGGAGATGCAGTTATTTTCTTCTTGAAAGATAATTTTGACTTACTTCTTGAAAGGTAATTTTACTGGGTATAATTATTTTCTTTCAGAAATTTTTAGATAATATTTCATTCTTTTCTGGTCTTCTTCTTGAGATGTCTCTACTGTATAAGTAATTTTTATCTTTATAAATATTTCAAGATTTTAATTAATGGGATATTTGCTCTTACAAATGCCTAAAGGGGGGAAGAGAATCCATATACTAAAAATTTTTTTCAGCTTTATTGGAGTACAATTGCTTTACAATGGTGTGTTAGTTTCTGCTTTATAACAAAGTGAATCAGTTATACATATATATATGTTCCCATATCTCTTCCCTCTTTCTCTCCCTCCCTCCCACCCTCCCTATCCCACATCTCTAGGTGGTCACAAAGCACCGAGCTGATCTCCCTGTGCTATACAGCTACTTCCCACTAGCTATCTATTTTACGTTTTGTAGTGTATATATGTCCATGTCTCTCTCTCACCCTATCACAGCTCACCCTTCCCCCTCCCCATATTCTCAAGTCTGTTCTCCAGTAGGTCTGTGTCTTTATTCCTGTTTTACCCCTAGGTTCTTCATAACATTTTTTTTTCTTAAATTCCATATATATGTGTTAGCATGCGGTATTTGTCTTTCTCTTTCTGACTTACTTCACTCTGTATGACAGACTCTAGGTCCATCCAACTCATTACAAATAACTCAATTTCGTTTATTTTATGGCTGAGTAATAATCCATTGTATATATCTGCCACATCTTCTTTATCCATTCATCCGATGATGGACACTTAGGTTGCTTCCATCTCCTGCCTATTGTAAATAGAGCTGCAATGAACATTTTGGTACATGACTCTTTTTGAATTCTGGTTTTCTCACGGTATATGCCCAGTAGTGGGATTGCTGGGTCGTATGGTAGTTCTATTTGTAGATTTTTAAGGAATCTCCGTATGGTTCTCCATAGTGGCTGTACCAATTCACATTCCCACCAGCAGAGCAAGAGTGTTCCCTTTTCTCCACACCCTCTCCAGCATTTATTGTTTCTAGATTTTTTGATGATGGCCATTCTGACTGGTGTGAGATGATATCTCATTGTAGTTTTGATTTGCATTTCTCTAATGATTAATGATGTTGAGCATTCTTTCATGTGTTTGTTGGCAGTCTGTATATCTTCTTTGGAGAAATGTCTATTTAGGTCTTCTGCCCATTTTTGGATTGGGTTGTTTATTTTTTTGTTATTGAGCTGCATGAGCTGCCTGTAAATTTTAGAGATTAATCCTTTGTCAGTTGATTCATTTGCAAATATTTTCTCCCATTCTGAGGGCTGTCTTTTGGTCTTGTTTATGGTTTCCTTTGCTGTGCAAAAGCTTTGAAGTTTCATTAGGTCCCATTTGTTTATTTTTGTTTTTATCTCCATTACTCTAGGAGATGGGTCAAGAAGGATCTTGCTGTGATTTATGTCATAGAGTGTTCTGCCTATGTTTTCCTCTAAGAGTTTGATAGTTTCTGGCCTTACATTTAGGTCTTTAATCCATTTTGAGCTTATTTTTGTGTATGGTGTTAGGGAGTGATCTAATCTCATACTTTTACATGTACCTGTCCAGTTTTCCCAGCACCACTTATTGAAGAGGCTGTCCTTTCTCCACTGTATATTCCTGCCACCTTTATCAAAGATAAGGTGACCATATGTGCATGGGTTTATCTCTGGGCTTTCTATCCTATTCCATTGATCTATCTTTCTGTTTTTGTGCCAGTACCATACTGTCTTGATTACTGTAGCTTTGTAGTATAGTCTGAAGTCAGGCAGCCTGATTCCTCCAGCTCCATTTTTTGTTCTCAAGATTGCTTTGGCTATTCGGGGTCTTTTGTGTTTCCATACAAATTGTGAAATTTTTTGTTCTAGTTCTGTGAAAAATGCCAGTGGTAGTTTGATAGGGATTGCATTGAATCTATAGATTGCTTTGGGAAGTAGAGTCATTTTCACAATGTTGATTCTTCCAATCCAAGAACATGGTATATCTCTCCATCTGTTTGTATCATCTTTAATTTCTTTCATCAGTGTCTTATAATTTTCTGCATACAGGTCTTTTGTCTCCTTAGGTAGGTTTATTCCTAGATATTTTATTCTTTTTGTTGCAATGGTAAATGGGAGTGTTTTCTTGATTTCACTTTCAGATTTTTCATCATTAGTATATAGGAATGCCAGAGATTTCTGTGCATTAATTTTGTATCCTGCTACTTTACCAAATTCATTGATTAGCTCTAGTAGTTTTCTGGTAGCATCTTTAGGATTCTCTATGTATAGTATCATGTCATCTGCAAACAGTGACAGCTTTACTTCTTCTTTTCCGATTTGGATTCCTTTTATTTCCTTTTCTTCTCTGATTGCTGTGGCTAAAACTTCCAAAACTATGTTGAATAAGAGTGGTGAGAGTGGGCAACCTTGTCTTGTTCCTGACCTTAGTGGAAATGCTTTCAGTTTTTCGCCATTGAGGATGAATGTTGGCTGTGGGTTTGTCATATATGGCATTTATTATGTTGAGGAAAATTCCCTCTATGCCTACTTTCTGCAGTGCTTTTATCATAAATGGGTGCTGAATATTGCCGAAGGCTTTCTCTGCATCTGTCGAGATGATCATATGGTTTTTTCCTTCAATTTGTTAATATGGTGTATCACATTGATTGATTTGCTTATATTGAAGAATCCTTGCATTCCTGGAATAAACCCCACTTGATCATGGTGTATAATCCTTTTAATGTGCTGTTGGATTGTGTTTGCTAGTATGTTGTTGAGGATTTTTGCATTTATGTTCATCAGTGATATTGGCCTGTAGTTTTCTTTCTTTGTGACATCCTTATCTGGTTTTGGTATCAGGGTGATGGTGGCCTCGTAGAATGAGTTTGGGAGTGTTCCTCCCTCTGCTATAGTTTGGAAGAGTTTGAGAAGGATAGGTGTTAGCTCTTCTCTAAATGTTTGATAGAATTCGCCTGTGAAGCCATCTGGTCCTGGGCTTTTGTTTGTTGGAAGATTTTTAATCACAGTTTCAATTTCAGTGCTTGTGATTGGTCTGTTCATATTTTCTATTTCTTCCTGGTTCAGTCTCGGGAGGTTGTGCTTTTCTAAGAATTTGTCCATTTCTTCCAGGTTGTCCATTTTATTGGCATACAGTTACTTGTAGTAATCTCTAATGATCCTTTGTATTTCTGCAGTGTCAGTTGTTACTTCTCCTTTTTCATTTCTAATTATATTGATTTGAGTCTTCTCCCTTTTCTGCTTGATGAGTCTGGCTAATGGTTTGTCTATTTTGTTTATCTTCTCAAAGAACCAGCTTTTAGTTTTATTGATCTTTGCTATTGTTTCCTTCATTTCTTTTTCATTTATTTCTGATCTGATCTTTATGATTTATTTCCTCTGCTAACTTTGCAGGGTTTTGTTCTTCTTTCTCTAATTGCTTTAGGTGCAAGGTTAGGTTGTTTATTCAAGATGTTTCCTG
>NW_006777108.1:1928544-1953796 GCF_000442215.2 Lipotes vexillifer
TGTTTCCTTATTTATTTTCATTTTGGATGATCTGTCCATTCGTGAAAGTGGGGTGTTAAAGTCCCCTACTATGAATGTGTTACTGTTGATTTCCCCTTTTATGGCTGCTAGTTTGCCTTATGTCTTGAGGTGCTCCTATGATGGGTCCATGAATATTTACAATTATTATATCTTCTTCTTGGATCGATCCCTTGATCTTTATGTAGTGTCCTTCTTTGTCTCTTGTAAAAGTCTTTATTTTAAAGTCTATTTTGTCCGATATGAAAACTGCTACTCCAGCTTTCTTATGGTTTCCATTTGCATGGAATATCTTTTTCCATCCCCTCACTTTCAGTCTGTATGTGTACCTAGGTCTGAAGTGGGTCTCTTATAGACAGCATATATATGGGTCTTGTTTTTGTATCCATTCAGCCAGTCTGTGTCTTTTGGTGGGAGCATTTAATCCATTTACATTTAAGGTAATTATCGATATGTATGGTCCTATTCCCATTTTCTTAATTGTTTTGTGTTTCTTATTGTATGTCTTTTCCTTCTCTTGTGTTTCTTGCCTGGAGAAGTTCCTTTAGCATTTGTTGTAAAGCTGGTTTGCTGCTGCTGAACTCTCTCAGCTTTTGCTTGTCTGTAAAGATTTTAATTTCTCCATCAAATCTGAATGAAATCCTTACTGGGTAGAGTAATCTTGGTTGTGGGTTTTTCTCCTTCATCACTTTAAATATGCCTTGCCAGTCCCTTCTGGCTTGCAGAGTTTCTGCTGAAATATCAGCTGTTATTCTTATGGGGATTCCCTTGTGTGTTATTTGTTGTTTTTCCCTTGCTGCTTTTAATATGTTTTCTTTGAATTTACTTTTTGACAGTTTGATTAATATGTGTCTTGGTGTGTTTCTTCTTGGATTTTTCCTGTATGAGACTCTCATACAGGATAAATGTGCTTCGTGGACTTGATTAACTCTTGGACTTGATTAACTCTTTCCTTTCCCATATTAGGGAAGTTTTCAACTATAATCTCTTCAAATATTTTCTCAGTCCCTTTCTTTTACTCTTCTTCTTCTGGAACCCCTATAATTTGAATGTTGGTGCATTTAATGTTGTCCCAGAGGTCTCTGAGACTGTTCTCAGTTCTTTGCATTCTTTTTTCTTTATTCTTTTCTGCAGTAGTTATTTCCACTATTTTGTCTTCCAGGTCACTTATCCGTTCTTCTGCCTCAGTTATTCTGCTATCGATCCCTTCTAGAGTATTTTTAATTTCATTTATTATGTTGTTCATCATTGCTTGTTTCCTCTTTAGTTCTTCTAGGTCCTTGTTAAATGTTTCTTGCATTTTCTCTATTCTATTTCCAAGATTTTGGATCATCTTTACTATCATTATTCCGAATTCTTTTTCAGGTAGACTGCCTATGTCCTCTTCATTTGTTTGGTCTGGTGGATTTTTATCTTGCTCCTTCATCTGCTGTGTGTTTTTCTGTCCTCTCATTTTGCTTATCTTACTGTGTTTGGGGTCTCTTTTTTGCAGGCTGTAGGTTCATAGTTCCCATTGTTTTTGGTGTCTGTCCCCAGTGGCTAAGGTTGGTTCAGTGGGTTGTGTAGGCTTCCTGGTGGAGGGGACTAGTGCCTGTGTTCTGGTGGATGAGGCTGGAACTTGTCTTTCTGGTGTGAGGTCCACGTCTGGTGGTGTGTTTTGGGGTGTCTGTGGTCTTATTATGATTTTAGGCAGCCTCTCTGCTAATAGGTGAGGTTGGGTTCCTGTCTTGCTAGTTGTTTGACATAGGGTGTCCAGCACTGTAGCTTGCTGGTCTTTGAGTGAAGCTGGGTGCTGGTGTTGAGATGGAGATCTCTGGGAGATTTTTGCCATTTGATATTACATGGAGCTTGGAGGTCTCTTGTGGACCAGTGTCCTGAAGTTGGCTCTCCCACCTCAGAGCCACAGTACTGACTCCTGGCTGCAGCACCAAGAGCCTTTCATCCACATGGCTTAGAATAAAAGGGAGAAAAGTAGAAAGATAGAAAAGAAAGAAAAGAAAGAAAGAAAGAAAGAAAGAAAGAAAGAAAGAAAGAAAGAAAGAGAAAGAAAGAAATCATAAAGTAAAATAAAATAAAGTAAGATAAAATAAAGTTATTAAAATAAAAAATAATTATTAAAAAAATTTTTTTAAGTAAAAAAAAAACGGACGGACAGAACCCTAGGACAAATGGTGAAAGCATAGCTATACAGACAAAATCTCACACTGAAGCATACATATACACACTCACAAAAAGAGGAAAAGTGGAAAAAATAATATATCTTGCTCTCAAAGTCGACCTCCGCAATTTGGGATGATTTGCTGTCTATTCAGGTATTCCATCGATGCGGGGTACATCAAGTTTATTGCGGAGCTTTAATCTGCTGCTCCTGAGGCTGCTGGGAGAGATTTCCCTTTCTCTTCTTTCTTCGCACAGCTGCGGGGGCTTACCTTTGGGTTTTGCCCCACTTCTGCGTTTAGGTTGCCGTAGGGCGTCTGTTCTTCGCTCAGAAAGGACTGGGTTAAAGGAGCCGCTGATTCGGGGGCCCTGGCTCACTCAGGCCGGGGGGGAGGGAGGGGTACGGAGTGCGGGGCGAGCCTGCTGCGGCAGAATCCGGAGTGACGTTGCACCAGCCTGAGGCGCGCCATGCGTTCTGCCGGGGAAGTTGTCCCTGGATCCCGGGACCCTGGCAGTGGTGGACTTCACAGGCTCAGGCTCCCAGGAGGGGAGGTGTGGAGAGTCACCTGTGCTCGCACACAGGCTTCTTGGTGGCGGCAGCAGCAGCTTTAGCGTCTCATGCCCGTCTCTGGGCTCCGTGCTGTTAGCCGCGGCTCGCGCCCGTCTCTGGAGCTCCTTTAAGCAGCGCTCTTAATCCCCTCTCCTCGCGCACCAGGAAACAAAGAGGGAAGAAAAAGTCTCTTGCCTCTTCGGCAGCTCCAGACTTTTCCCCGGACTCCCTCCCTGCTAGCCGTGGTGCACTAACCCCTTCAGGCTGTGTTCACGCCGCCAGTCCCCTCCCTGCTCTCCGACCGAAGCCCGAGCCTCAGCTCCCAGCCCCGCCCACCCCAGCGGGTGAGTAGACAAGCTTCTCGGGCTGGTGAGTGCCGGTTGGCGCCGATCCTCTGTGCGGGAATGTCTCCGCTTTGCCCTCCGCACTCCTGTTGCTGCGCTGTCCTCTGCGACTCCAAAGCTTCTCCGCTCTGCTACCCGCAGTCTCCGCCCGCGAAGGGGCTTCCTAGTGTGTGGAAACTTTTCCTTCTTCACAGCTGTCTCCCACTGGTGCAGGTCTGGTCCCTATTCTTTTGTGTCTGTTTATTCTCTTTTCTTTTGCCCTACCCAGGTACGTGGGGGGTTTCTTGCCTTTTGGGAGGTCTGAGGTCTTCTGCCAGCGTTCAGTGGGTGTTCTGTAGGAGTTGTTCCACGTGTAGATGTATTTCTGATGTATCTGTGGGGAGGAAGGTGATCTCCGCGTCTTACCCTTCCGCCATCTTCCCCCTCGTTCTGTATAAGTAATAAGAATTTAAAAAATAATAGCTAAAGCTTATAGTGTTACAATGTGCCAAGGACTATTTTCAGCTATATTTATGTACATTTAAATTCATCTACCACTTCCTCTACTGTGAGGAAGGTATTTACACTTTACAGATGAGGAAAGGAGGCAGACAGCTCATCATCTATAGAACCTAGCTTTGAACCCAAGCAGTCTGGCTGCAGACTCTACATTCTTGACCATTACACTGTGTAGCCTTTCTGATTTATCTCCTCTCTCTGCTTTTAAGATCTTCTCTTGCCTTTGGTTTTTCTGAAAGTAGAACTTTTTATTTATACTGCTTCGGATTTACTTTAACTCATATTTTATGTGACCTGCTATTCCACAATTCCGGAAGATTCTCAGATGTTGTCACTTCAGATGTTGCTGCTTCTCCACTCTCTGCCTGAAGCATCCAGTAGATGTGTGTCCGCACTTCTTACTCAATGCATCAAAGTTTTAATATTTTTAATCTATGTCCAATATGTGTTCTGATAGTCTTTTCAGTTGGTGTTTCTGTTTAATAATTTTCCCTTAATTTTTCCCAATCTAGTGGTTATTCCATTGTGTATCCAATTTAATTATTATATTTTTAGTTTCTATAAATTGTATTTGTTCTTTTTAAAATCAGCTTTTTAAAATCAGACTTTTAATAGTCTCTTGTGTTTTGGACCATAGTTTTAATAGGCTCTTTCATTTATTTACATGTATTTCACACAAATATTTTATACATTTATCCAGTAGTTTTAATATCTGTAATCTTTGTTGTTTCTGCTAACCTTCTAATGGTGACTTATTGCCGCATATATTTTTGAATCTTACATGTGAGCTCATGTTCCTTGGAATGGTAATTCTTTGAGGCCTAGGTTTAAGATGAGCTTCCTCAGAATACAGATTGACTTCTGCTGTGTGCCTAAAGGCACCTTCACAAGTGAACCATTTTAAACTAATTTCTCAACTTGAACAGGGCAAGTAACGTTTCCAAATCCACTTGAGGGCAACCTGCTGGTTATGAAATTTTAGAAAACATATTTTATCACCTCTACCTAGAACAGAGAAAGACAAGCAAGTTTACTCACTTTCTTTCTCTAAGGGGTGTTTTTTCCTCCTTTTCACCCAGTATTAGGAGGTCCAGGCTTTATACAGTTGATATCTGATTATACCTCCCACCTTGGGTGTGCCCTTGACTTTGTCACTTGTCCCTCATTCCAGCCTTTGGAAACCTAAGTTCTGACCCCACCCCCCCAGGCAACTACCTACACCAGTGTTCCCTCACTTCTCTGGACTTCTGCTTTTCTCTCAGGATTGTCTTTATGGTTTCGAGAGTTGAGCTATGCATTTTAAATTATTTTCTTTTTAATATTGTATCCAGCATTTTTAGTCATTCTTATCATAACTTTTAAAGATACCCACGTCTGCCATTTTATCAGAAACAGAAACCAAGAGTTATTATCTGTACTGTTCCTTTACTGTTTGTTTGCTGCTATGATTTGAATGTTTGTGTCTCCCCCCCAAATTCATATTTTGAAATTCTAATGCCCAGTGTAATGATACTAGGAGATGGAGCCTTTAGATTGTGCTTAGGTCATGAGGACGGGACCCCTTGTGAGTAGGATTAGTGCTCTTGTAAAAGAGACCCCCACAGAGCTCCCTAACCCCTTTCACTATGTGAGGACACAGCAAGAAGTCAATGGTCTTAATCCCTGGAGAGGACCTTCACTATAATCCAACCATACTGGCACCCTCATCTTGGTCTTCCAGCCTCTAGAACTTTAAGAAGTAAATTTCTGTTGTTTATAAGCCACCCCAGTCTGCGGTATTTTGTTATAGCAGCCTGAATGGACAAAGACATTTGCTATCTTATATTGAGTTATCTAGTTGTCTTTTGTCCCCATATCTTTTGAAGATCTTTATTTCATGCAAATAAAAATATTAAACTTCTGTTCATACAGATATTTCTAAATGATCTGTTTTCCCCTTAATTTTGGTTGCTCAAAAATACATGGACATTTTATCGACGATGAATGGATAAAGAAGATGTGGTACGTATATACAATGGAATATTACTCAGCCATAAAAAAGAACAAAATAATGCCATTTGCAGCAACATGGTTGGGCCTAGAGATTGTCATACTGAGTGAAGTAAGTGAGACAGAGAAAGACAAATATCATATGATATCGCTTATATGTGGAATCTAAAAAACTGGTATGAATGAACTTATTTACAAAACAGAAATAGAGGCACAGATGTAGAGAAAAAATTTATGGTTACCAAGAGGGGAAGGAAAATTGGGAGATTGGGATTGACATATGTACAATATATAAAAAATAGATAACTAATAAGAACCTACTGTATAGCACAGGGAACTCTACTCAAAACTCTGTAATGACCTATATGGGAAAAGAATCTAAAAAAGCGTGGATATATGTATATGTATAACTGATTCAGTTTGCTATACAGCAGAAACTAACACAACATCATAAATCAACTATAATCCAATAAAAATTAACTTAAAAAAGATTAAAAAATACATGGACATTTTAGGCTTATTGTAGTGATCATTTCACACTATAGACAAATATTGAATCACTATATTGTACACTTGAAACCAATATAATGTTGAATGTCATTTATATCTCAATTTTTAAAAATACATGAACATCGTGGAATTCTAACCCAACAGCCAGAATCTGAATGGTAATCTAATCTTCATAGCTTTCTCTAATCCAAACAATATTACACAAAATGTTGAGTCCAGTTTCTACCTCCCTAACTGCATTCTACTTCAAGCTAAGTTTAATTTTTTTATTATTATTAGTCTTTTTAAATGGAAGTTTAATTGATTTACAATATTGTAATAAGCTACAGGTGTACAATATAGTGATTTAAAATTTTTAAAGGTTATACTCCAAATATCAAAAAAACAGACAACCCAATCCAAAAATGGGCATAAGACCTAAATAGACATTTCTCCAAAGAAGATATACAGATTGCCAACAAACACATGAAAGGATGCTCAATCACTAATCATTAGAGAAATGCAAATCAAAACTACAATGACGTATCACCTCACACAAGTCAGAATGGCCATCATGAAAAAATCTACTAACAATAAATGCTGGTGAGGGTGTGGAGAAAAGGGAGCCCTCTTGTACTGGTGGTGGGAATGTAAACTGATACAGCCACTATGGAGAACAGTATGGAGGTTCCTTAAAAAACTAAAATTAGAAATACCATACAACCCAGCAATCACACTACTGGGCATATACCCTGAGAAAACCATAATTCCAAAAGAGTCATGTACCACAATGTTCATTGCAGCTCTATTTACAATAGCCAGGGCATGGAAGCAACCTAAGTGTCCATTGACAGATGAATGGATAAAGAAGATGCGGCACATATATACAATGGATATTACTCAGCCATAAAAAGAAACGAAATTGAGTTATTTGTAGTGAGGTGAATGGACCTAGAGTCTGTCATACAGAGTGAAGTAAGTCAGAAAGAGAAAAACAAATACTGTATGCTAACACATATATATGGAATCTAAAAAAAAATGGTTCTGAAGAACCTAGGGGCAGGACAGGAATAAAGATGCAGATGTAGATAATGGCCTTGAGGACACAGGGTGGGGGAAGGTTAAGCTGGGGAGAAGTGAGAGAGTGGCATGGACATATATACACTACCAAATGTAAAACAGATAGCCAGTGGGAAGCAGATGCATAGCACAGGGAGATCAGCTCAGTGCTTTGTGACCACCCAGAGGGGTGGGATAGGGAGGGTGGGAGGGAGACGCAAGAGGGAGGAGATATGGTCATATATGTATATGTATAGCTGATTCACTTTATTATAAAGCAGAAACTAATACACCATTGTAAAGCAATTATATTCCAATAAAGATGTTAAGAAAAAGTTATACTCCATTTATAGTTATTATAAAATATTGGCTATGTTCCCTGTGCTGTACACTATATCCTTATAATTTATTTTACACATAATAGTATGTACCTTTTAATCCCCTACCTCTGTGTTGCCCCTTCCCCCTTTTCTCTCCCCAAGGTAACCACTAGTTTGTTCTCTATACCTGTGAGTCTCTGTTTTGTTATATTCACTAGTTTGTTATATTTTTAGATTCCACATATAAGTGATATCATACAGTATTTGTCTTTCTCTGTCTGAGTTATTTCACTTAGCATAATACCCTCCAAGTCCATCTGTATTGTTGTAAATGGCAAAATTTCACTCTTTCTTATGGCTGAGTAGTATTCCATTGTATATATGTGCCGCATCTTCTTTATCCATTCATCTGTCAATGGACACTATACACTACCTCTTCTTTGTCCATTCGTCTGTTGATTGACAGTTAGGTTGCTTCCATATATTGGTAATTGTAAATAAGTTTGGTATGAACATTGAGGTGCATGAATCTTTTTGAATTAGTGTTTTTGGGTTTTTTGGATATATACCCAGTGTGGGGTCATACGGTAGCTCTATTTTTAGTTTTTTGAGAAACCTTCCTACTGTTTTCCACAGTGGATGCACCAATTTACATTCCCAACAACAGTGCACAAGTGTTCTCTTTTCTCCACATCCTCACCAACATTTGTTATTTGTGTTCTTTTTGGTGATAGCCATTCTGACAGGTGTGAGGTGATATCTCTTTGTGGTTTTGATTTGTATTTCCCTGATGACTAGTGATGTTGGCCATCTGCATGTCCCTTTGGAGAAATATCTGTATGAGCTGTTTATATATTTTGGATATTAGCCCCTTATCGGTCATAACATTTGCAAATATTTTCTCCCACTAAGTAGGATGTCTTTTTGTTTTGTCAATAGCTTCCTTTGCTGTGCAAAAGCTTTTAAGTTTAATTAGTTCCTATTTGTTTATTTTTGCTTTTATTTCCTTTGCTTTAGGAGACAGATCCAAAAAAATATTGCTATGATTTATGTCAAAGAGTGTTCTGCCTATGTTTTTTTTCTGGGAGCTTTATGGTTTCCAGTCTTACATTTAGGTCTTTAATCCATTTTGAGTTTATTTTTTGTATTTAGTGTTAGAGAATGTTCTAATTTCATTCTTTTACATGTAGCTATCCAGTTTTCCTGGTATCACTTATGGAAAAGACAATCTTTTCTTTATTGTCTATTCTTGCCTCCTTTGTCATAGATGAATTGACCATAAGTGTGTAGGTTTATTTCTGGGCTGCCTATTCTCTTCCATTGATCTATGTGTCTGTTTTTGTGCCAGTACCATACAGTTTGATTACTATAAGCTAAGTCTATTTTTAAATCTTCCATATCTCCCTAAAGCAACAATATCCTATAAAAATCGACCAGTGCTCACATCAATTGAGAAAAAAAAATCTAACCAGAAATTCCTAGTAAGGCTTGGCAAAAATTATCTTGCCCTTCAGTCTAGGTGTCCCAAAGTTGAAAAATATTCCAGAAAAATCTGCAATAACGACTTGAACATATTTATAGGGTGTCATCAGAGGTTAATACCCATACTGTCCTTTTTCCCATAGATGGGTAACACCAGTTTATAGATGGATAAATTACAATACAAAAAGAGATCCAACTTGATTTAAGATCACAAACTATAATAGTGTCATGGACTCCCATAATAGAGATTGTAGGAATTCATCTTACAATCTACCCATGTTATGCTACTCCTGATGCATTTTAGCATTATCTGACTTGTACCTGTCAAATGTGAGATCATCTGACATTAGTCAGGTACTTTTCCTGTAGAAGCTGTATCGCTTATTATAAATCAATAAATTAGAGTCAAATAGTGTGTGTGTGTGTGTGTGTGTGTGTGTGTGTGCACGTGTGTGTTGTGTATAAGCATTGTTGATAACATTTTAGAGATCCTAGACTTGGATCCTTTTCTTCTTAATACTTATAGTTAGTTCACTGACCAGTGTTTGATAGAATAGGCAAGCATAATTTTTAATTTGCAAATAAAGCACTCATTCAGCAAACATTTTTAAGCACCCAGGCTACAAAAGCAGCTAAAACATTTCTTCCCTTGAGACACTTACAGTGTACTGAAAGAGAACATGTTAACAATACATTGCAATGCGATTAGTGTTATCACATAGAAATATTATCAAGTACTAGGAGAATAAAGTGAAAAAAGATTTAGAATAGAGTAAGAAGGGTACATAAAAGTCTTCACAGAGTCCTGAAGGCCAAGTGGGTCAAAATAAGGATAGGGAGGGAAATCTTGGCAGAAATTGTGAAAGAGCCCTGCATATTCTGGAAATGCAAATAGTCTAGATGGCTTAAGCGTAAAGGAAAACAGAAAGCATTCAGGTAAAGAGCAGTTCTTGTGAAAAGCAGTAGAGACAGAAAATCTTAAATTTTGGTTAGGAGATGGTGATAAAAATCAGTTTATTGGAAGGAGATGGTTTGCAGATGGGAATAGAGAAAAAAGAGAAGATATGATGACACATGATTATTGCAAAAAGAGCAAAGATGCAACATCTTCTGTGCCACAGATTTTTTATTTAGACCAATGCTTCTAAACATTAATGTGCATACAGATTCACTTGGGGTCTTGTTAAAATGCAGATTCTGATTCAGTAGGTCTGGGGTGGGCCTGAGATTCTGCATTTCTAACAAGCTTTTAAGTGATGCTGATGCTGCTTATCCACAGACCACACTTTGAATAGCATGGGTTAGAATATACCATGATTTATCCCAAGTCATTTATATGATTTTAAATGTAGACTTAGTGCCATCCTTCAAAACCCACCCCATATTACTAATGCTTTCAAAGAACCTAGTTTTTTAAACTTTATATAGGATGTTCCATATACATTTTATTGCATTTAAACCCTAGAATTCAA
Organism: Lipotes vexillifer; assembly: GCF_000442215.2. NCBI lineage: Eukaryota > Metazoa > Chordata > Mammalia > Artiodactyla > Lipotidae > Lipotes > Lipotes vexillifer. The sequence goes on from NW_006777108.1 coordinate 1,938,923, forward strand.
GGAGGAAAAAAATAAATGCCATGTCTTTCTCTTCTTTCAGGATGTATATGCTTCTAGGATCTCATTTCCTCTTTTACCAAAGGCAGCATTTCTTCCAAAAGAATACTTAATAACTTAGTTCTCTCATTTTATGAATATTTATGCCTACACCATGTATTCCCTTTAACAGAGAAGTCTTAAAACTAAGTAGGTTTTAAATTACTTGAAATCTGTAACTTGTGTAAAATCTGTAGTTTTCAGAGAATTTTCTGTCTCCCATAGTAGCTAGCATAGGACTTCGTACACAGCAAATGCTCATATATGTCTGTTGAAGGACCCACGTGTAACCTAGGTTCTTTTGAAAGAATTTCATGACTACATGGAAATAGATTGTACACATAATCTTTTTTCCTCAAGTGAATGTAAATTTTACATTTCAAAATACTGGACTTCCTTCACTTCCAATGGGAGTTTTGCACACGCCTATAAATCTTGCTGTTAAGACATTTTCCTTCATTATCCTAAATTTATCTTAATTTCAATCCAATTAAAAACTGTTTACTAGAGTCTTTCCCCCATATAATTGAGCACAGTGTAGTTGATTTTTTAACTGTAAACATACATCTGTGAATAATTCCTAAGTGCCACAGTATATAGGAGATCCTGCAGCATAATGGAAGTAATTTATTTCCAAATTGCTCCCATTTCTCTTATGACTAGCTTGCAAAGCTTTATTAAAATCAAGACCAGCAGGTATGACAAGAGGCTGACCTTGTTTCCTAAGCATTATGCATGCTGCCCACACAAAAGACTCCTAAGGCTTTTGCATGGCCCATAAATTCATATATCCCCAAATCGAAGTCCCTAGTTAGTTATCAAAGCAAAGAGCAGTGGCAATACAGCATAATATTTTAAAGCATGGAATCCAAAATAAGACTTCTGAGGTTCAGATTCTGTCTCTACCACTCTCCAGCTGTGTGACTTTAAGAAAGTTATTGAACTTTTTTTGGCCTCAGTTATTTCATCTGTAAAGTAGAATAATAACAGTTTCTACTTTTTAGAATTATTGTGAGGATTAATTGAGTTGATGCATGTAAAGGACATAGTAAATGCCTATTAGTAGGTATTATAATCAGAATTATGGTCATTTTTAATTCCTACCAATCCCTATAGTGACCAATTTCTAGGCAATAGATGGAGTTGCAAAACAGACAGTAAAAATCAAACACCAATATCTTCCAGATGATTTCAGCAACCATATCATGGTCTGCTTATTCTGGTCATCTTAGTAGTCAAATGTCATTGATCAGCAGAGTCAAATCCATTTTTCAGAAAATAACCTTTTAATAGTTCCTAAACCAGCTAATTGTGTTACTGTGTCTCAACAACCTGCATTTTCTATCAGATAATTTGAGCAATGTGTCAATTTGATCTGATTCATCAATTGCTATTGAGTATCCATTATGTACAAGGCACTGAGTCAAATTGTGTGGAAGGATAAAGGTTAATATTTCATTAAGTGGCTATTAAATGCCTTTCTGTGTGCCAGGCACTGAGCTAGGTGATGAAGATATAAGAGCAAAGTACATATACTTTCTGTGCTTGGGGAGCTCCTAGTCTAAAGGGGAACGAGAATAATAAAGTCTAAGTGCTGTGCTAGGGGAAGACAAAATGCTGTGTTAGAAAAGAACAAGATGAAATAGAGGTCAAGGATGCTGTCCAGGTAGAAGTTGTATCTAACGTGAGAACAAAGGCATGAGTAGGAATTAACCAGGTGAAGCGACAGGGAGAGTACTGGGGAACAGCATAGGCAAAGGCTCAGAGGCAAGAAAGGGCCCAACAGGGCTTCAAAGGAGGAACTAATAGGAGTTAAGTATCTCTGTAGTGTATAGTACAAGAGTTCGAAGGGAGAGATAGAACCTTGTAAGCCATGGTAAGGAGTTTAGATCTCATCCCTAGGACAATTGGGATGATACTAAAATTTTAAGCAAGGGAATGAGATGATCAGATAAATAGGCATTTTAGAAAAAATTCATTCTGGCTACAGAGCAAGAAATAAATGGGCAAGAGTAGGCAGACCAGGGATAAGACTTGAGTCAGGAAAACGTTTTAGAGTATTATGATGATAAAACAAGACCTGGAGGTAGCGCAGACTCAGATAGGACAGTGGGACTGTAAAGAAGTGAATGTTTTCAGGAGATACTGAGAAAAGAGAATCAGGAAGTGTTAATGATTGATGAGATGGAGTCACTGTGGGAGAAGAAAGAATCAAAGGTAACTCTGAGGTGAGACAGAGGATATAAAGTAGAGGGCAAAGCCTCCTGTTCCCTGTTGTGTGGAATAGGGGGTAGGACAGAATATGATCACTGACACAATAGAAATGCAAAGATGCAAGAGAGGCATGAGAGCATAGTTCCCTAGGGATAAGAGACTTGGAAACATCTTCAAGGTTAGGTGGCATTGGAGTTGGATTAAGATTAGCAGGGACTGTTTGTTTGGAAAAACCAAAAGGGTATTTTTATTCTTCGGTGATTTCAGTTCCATAGCTTGGATCTTTTGCAGTGGCCAGAGTCCCTGGAGCAGGCAGTGCTTTCAGGAAGCGGCACTGACAGTTGAAAGTCCAGAGGTACCTGTTCATCGGGACCTGGAATTCCTGACTGAAGTCATCTGTGGCTCCATGTAACACTTCTCAAGCTGCAGATATTTGAGGTCACGTCCAGGCCTTTGTCAGCTAGGGAATTGCTGCTCTGAAAGCGTGCTTAGTTTTTTTTTGTTTGTTTTGTTTTGTCTTGCTGTACGCGGGCCTCTCACTGTTGTGGCCTCTCCCGTTGCAGAGCACAGGCTCCAGATGCGCAGGCTCAGGGGCCATGGCTCACGGGTCCAGCTGCTCCACGGCTGTGGGATCTTCCCGGACTGGGGCACGAACCCGTGTGCCCTGCTTCGGCAGGCGGACTCTCAACCACTGCACCACCAGGGAAGCCCTGAAAGCGTGCTTAGTGAAAGCCTTGCCAAAGTTGTCAGAAACAAATCACTCTCCCTACCCCCTTAAAACTTCTTTAAAAAAAAAGATAAAAGACACACTTTCATATAATTTTCCAAAGCTTTGCATACCAGATTTTGTTCTGGGGTAGATATTGATGTAACATCAGACCTCAAAGAAATAAGCATTGCTTTTAGCCTGGAATCTGAGCACTGACCCTTTCTGCTTCAGCCCTACTCACCTGAGCTTTGCAATCAGAATTTTCAGCAGCACTGTGAAGGCTCAGAGAAGAGTTAACAGGCCTTTTAAATTGCCAGCCCAGCACATGTGGGATACATCTTTAACCACAAAATATGTTTTCTTTAAGGCCTTTCCTCAATAGTGAAAACTGAAATTTAATAAGGACTGAGGAAGCCTGTAAATCAAACACAATAAAATATTAAATTATGTACCTTACTCCAAGTGTGGTACATATATTTTATCATTGAAAAGTATGGGTCCGGGTATTCTGGAAATTCTGATTTCTTGGGCAGTTTGGGGGTGTGGAACAAAGCTGCATTAGTTTTCAATTTTCAGAACATGATGTTAGTGATTACATTAACTTAATCTAATATTATTTCCCATATTTAAAGACAGAATGAGAACCTTGTGTTTAGATTGTTGTTGGCTTTAAAAATATAAATGTGAATGTATGTGTGTGAGTGTGTGTATATGTGTGTACATACATAAAGAAATAAGGGCCTGGCTGGCTTTCCATATAATAGGCCGAGTTATTAGTACAGCTGCACATTCTGTGTCTCAGGGGATTAGAAGCTCAGCCTGAAATCTCATTTAATTACAGAGCATTGACTACCATGGACCTCTTGCATCTGGACCCAGAAATAATAGAGAGAATTTTGTTTGAATGGTTTGTAGTGTTCAGGCTAGAAACACATGTAGTTCAATTTCTAACGTTTGGTTAAGAACAAAAAGCAAAAGTTCACAGATGGTTAGCTTAGCCTATTATATTATTTTACTAAGGTTCCTTGACTTTCTTCTTCTTTGAAGACTTAAAAAAATGCAACCTATTCTCTTTTAGATGTGGAGGTAAAAGGGCACCAAATTACTCAGTTCATCTGTAAATGAATTTAACAATAATACCTACCTCACAGATTATCATGGGGATGATGCCAGGTAATGAAAGTGAAAGGACTCCACAAAATAACAAATGTGGTTCAATGTTAGTTAAACGCTATTATTACTCATTCATTCCTTTATTCATTCAGTAAAAACTTTTGAGCACCTAGTAGGTACTGAGCACTATTCTAGGAGAGAGAAATAGAGCGGTGAATAAGAAAGATATGATTTCAGCTCTACAGCAGTTTACACTGTAATGAGGCAGCCAGTTGACAAGATGATTTTAGAGCATAATGAGTGCTGTGAAAAATATGAAGCAGGATAAAGGGATAGACAGTGGCTATGGGGTTCCTTTGGAAAAGTAATCTTTGCGCTGGACACTGAATGAATTAAATGACAAGAAGTCAGCCATTGGAAGGACAATCCAGAAAGTGAGAAAAACAAATGCAGTGGCCTAAGCTGGGCCCGTTTGAGGACAAGAGAAGACCACAGTGACTGGAGTGTGGTGAAGAGGGAGAGGGATACGAGGTGAGTCGAGAGAAAGGCAGTGGCCCAGCCTGGTAGGCCTTGCTAGGGTTTGGAATTTTATCACAAGAGCTACGGGAAAGCATTGGAGGATTTTAACCAGGTAAGGAATATGTTGTGAATTGCATTTTTTTTTTTTTCCATCATCCTGGCTGCTGGGTAGAAAATGGAGAGAGGTGGTGTGGGGAGTGGCCAGAGTTGTAACGGAGACACTAATTAAGAGGCTATTATGATAGCAGAGGTAAGATGAATGACGGCTGCACTAGGGTGGTTACATGAGAACAGAGAAAAATAGGCATCCCAGCGGAAATGTCAAGCAGGAAGCTACAGATGTGACCTGGAGTTCAGGGGCAAGATTTGGGTTAGAGGTGTGAATGTGGTCATCAGCAAACCAAAGGTAGATAAATCCTTGGGGGCTGAATTGTCACATAGGGAGATCAGAGAGGGAGGAAGGGAGGGCCAGGACTGAGCTTGGGAATATCCCCAAATTTAGAGGAAAACAAAGGAGGAAAAGCCAGCAAAGGTGCAATCAATGAACAGAGCAGGGGGAAATTCAAGAAAGGATGGTGTTCTGGTAGCCAAGAAAATAAAAGTACTATGAAAAGGAAGGATTAGTCAATTGAGTCAAGTGCAACTGAAATGAAGAGGAATTCTTCCACTGAAGAATTCAGTGGATTTGATGACCTTGATAGGGAAATTAAAACCCGATTATAGTAGGCTGCAAATAGACTTGAACTTGAGGAAGTGAAGAACGATTTTAGGCAATACTTCTTCAAAGTTTTATAGGAAGGATCAAAGAAATGAGACTTGGGTCAAAAAATATTTCTTTAAGTAGCTAATACTAACTACTAGCTACCATTTTTTGCCCATTCACTATGTGCCAGTCACTATGTAATTTTATCTCACTGACATTTTAATCCTTAAAATTCTATTAGATAGGCTTCCCTAGTGGCGCAGTGGTTGAGAGTCCGCCTGCCAATGCAGGCGACACGGGTTCGTGCCCCGGTCCGGGAGGATCCCACATGCCACGGAGCAGCTGGGCCCGTGAGCCATGGCCGCTGAGCCTGCGCGTCCGGAGCCTGTGCTCCGCAATGGGAGAGGCCACAACAGCAAGAGGCCCGCATACCGCAAAAAAAAAAAAAAATTCTATCAGATAGATATAGTATAATTTACTGTTGACATGTGAGTCACCTGAAGCAAAGAGATAGGCTACCGGCCCAAGACCTTACAACAAGTAAATAGAGGAGCCAACATTGGAACCCAGGTCTGTCCCCTTTCAAGGCCCATGGTTTTCCCATGAAACTCCAATAGCTACAGGCCTACACTCTCAATCATATTCTCCAGCCAAATGTCTATAAAGCTGTGCCATGGATATTGACTCAATGTGTTAGTTAATATAATCTGTATATGAAACATATCTGATTCCCACTGACCCTGGCTAATGATTTCATATAACTGGAAATTCAAAAGTGAGGCAGGCCCCATCGTCAAGGACCCGTCTTCCTTCCTTCTCTGTGTTCTGCAGTCCTCAGCCCTGGTCTCATCTTAGGCTGGTTCCCCTCATTCACACTGGATACATTCTCGTGTAACATGCCATATGCTCCATTGTTTAAATCAAGAACAGATAGAAGACCTCTCTCCAAGCACAGAGCACAGCCACAGTCTGTTTGAGCCAAGTGAAGCCATGTACCCCTTCGTCAGTCATTAGGGAACTGTCACATATTGATGGGCTTAGACAAAACAAAACCTTTTTCTGGAACTGAGGGTCAAAGGACAAACTTTCAAAATCGGGTTCTATCGGGAAGGGATAGGAGATAGATATTGGATAAGAATGCCTAGGCTCTGCCTGCAGCTACAATCCTATTTAAGTCCTCTATGAAGGGCCAATTTACATGTGCCCTCTCCACAATAATTTAGGGAACACAGCAACAAAGCCTGGAGAGTTATTAGAAATTTTGTCATATTCCTTTATAGCATTTTTGAATAAGGAATTCTGTCACATGTTCCCATGCTTCCTTCTATTTGCTATTTTGACTGGGGGCCACTTCCAGGACCACTAATAATACTTTGTACTCAAGAAAAACAAATTGATCTACTGTTTGGATGGGGGTTTTCTTTAGCCTAAAGTTTAAGATGGTGAAATACTGAAGGGAATAACTTTGTCTTCTAACACTTACTTTGGTGTTCTTGACTTACACTGGGCGCTCAATAACAATGGTTGTCTGACCTTCCCTTGGAAAACATTGGAAGCTTTCAAATGCAACTGTTGGTAAATGTTGGGTCATCTTTACACTTACATGTGTCACTAATGAGATACATATGGATATAGGCAAAATCAACAATTTTTTTTTTAAAAAACACGTTTATTGGAGTATAATTGCTTTACAATGTTGTATTAGTTGCTCGTGTATAACAAAGTGAATCAGCTATATGTATACATATATCCCCATATCTCCTCTCTCTTGCATCTCACTGCCATGCTCCCTATCCCACCCCTCTGGTGGTCACAAAGCACCGAGCTGATCTCCCTGTGCTATACGGCTGCATCCCACTAGCTAGCTATTTTACATTTGGTAGTGTATATATGTCCATGCCACTCTCTCACTTCTCCCCAGCTTACCCTTCCCCCACCCTGTGTCCTCAAGTCCATTCTCTATGTCTGCGTCTTTATTCCTGTCCGGCCCCTAAGTTCTTCAGAACGTTTTTTTGTTTTTGATTCCATATATATGTGTTAGCATACGATATTTGTTTTTCTCTATCTGACTTACTTCACTCTGTATGACAGTCTCTAGGTCCATCCACCTCACTAAAATAACTCAGTTTCGTTTTTTATATGGCTAAGTAATATTCCATTGTATATATGTGCCACATCTTCCTTATCCATTCATCTGTCAGTGGACACTTAGGATGCTTCCATGTCCTGGATATTGTAAATAGAGCTGCAGTGAACGTTGTGGAACATGACTCTTTTTGAATTATGGTTTTCTCAGGGTATATGGCTAGTAGTGGAATTGCTGGGTCGTATGGTAGTTCTATTTCTAGATTTTTAAGAAAACTCCATACTTTACTCCATAGTGGCTGTATCAGTTTACATTCCCACCAACAGTGCAAGAGTGTTCCCTTTTCTCCACACCCTCTCCAGCATTTATTGTTTGTAGATTTTTTGATATTGGCCATTCTGACCACTGTGAGGTGATACCTCATTGTAGTTTTGACTTGCATTTCTCTAATAATTAGTGAAGTTGAGCATCCTTTCATGTGTTTGTTGGCAATCTGTATATCTTCTTTGGGGAAATGTCTATTTAGGCCTTCTGCCCATTTTTGGATCGGGTTGTTTGATTTTGAGCTGCATGGGCTGCTTGTATATTTTGAAGATTAATCCTTTGTCAGTTGTTTGTTTGTAAATATTTCCACCCATTCTGAGGGTTGTCTTTTGGTCTTGTTTATGGTTTCCTTTGCTGTGCAAAAGCACTGAAGTTTCATTAGGTCCCATTTGTTTACTTTTGTTTTTATTTCCATTTCTCTAGGAGGTGGGTCAAAAAGGATCTTGCTATGAATTATGTCATAGAGTGTTCGGCCTATGTTTTCCTCTAAGAGTTTTATAGTGTCTGGCCCTTCATTTAGGTCTTTAATCCATTTTGAGTTTACTTTTGTGTATGGTGTTAAAGAGTATTCTAATTTCATTCTTTTACATGTAGCTGTCCAGTTTCTCCAGTGCCACTTATTGAAGAGGCTGTCTTTTCTCCATTGGACATTCTTGCCTCCTTTATCAAAAAAGAGGGTTTTTTGTTATGTGCGTGGGTTTATCTCTGGGCTTTCTAGCCTGTTCCATTGATCTATATTTCTGTTTTTGTGCCAGTACCATACTGTTTTGATTACTGTAGCTTTGTATTATAGTCTAAAGTCTGGGAACCTGACTCCTCCAGCTCCGTTTTTCTTTCTCAAGATTGCTTTGGCTATTCGGGGTCTTTTATGTTTCCATACAAATTGTGGAATTTTTTGTTCTAGTTCTGTGAAAAATGCCATTGGTAGTTTGATAGGGATTGCATTGAATCTGTAGATTGCTTTTGGGTAGTATAGTCATTTTCACAATGTTGGTACTTCCAATCCAAGAACATGGTATATCACTACAACTGTTTGTATCGTCTTTAATTTCTTTCATCAGTGTCATAGTTTTATGCATACAGGTATTTTGTCTCACTAGGTAAGTTTATTCCTAGGTATTTTATTCTTTTTGTTGCAGTGGTAAATGGGAGTGTTTCCTGAATTTCATTTTCAGATTTTTCATCATGAGTGTATAGGAATGCAAGAGATTTCTGTGTATTAATTTTGTATCCTGCTACTTTACCAAATTCATTGATTACCACTAGTAGTTTTCTGGTAGCATCTTTAGGATTCTCTATGTATAGTATCATGTCATCTGCAAACAGTGATAGTTTTACTTCTTTTCCAATTTTCATTCCTTTTATTTCCTTTCATCACTGATTGCTGTGGCTAAAACTTCCAAAACTGTGTTCAATAATAGTGGTGAGAGTTGGCAACCTTGTCTTATTCCTGATCTGAGTGGAAATGGTTTCAGTTTTTCACCATTAAGAATGATGTTGGCTGTGGGTTTGTGATATATGGCCTTTATTATGTTGAGGAAAGTTTCCTCTATTCCTACTTTCTGGAGTGTTTTTATCATAAATGGGTGTTGAATTTTGTTGAAAGTTTTTTCTGCATCTATTGAGATGATCAGATTTTTATTCTCCTTCAGTTTGTTACTATAGTTTATCACATTGATTGATTTGCATATAATGAAGAATCCTTGTGTTCCTGGGATAAACCCCTCTTGATCATGGTGTATGATCCTTTTAATGTGCTTTTGGATTCTGTTTGCTAGTATTTTGTTGAGGATTTTTGCACCTATGTCCATTAGTGATATTGGTCCCTATTTTTCTTTTTGTGTGACATTTTTGTCTGGTTTTGGTATCAGGGTGACGGTGGCCTCATAGAATGAATTTGGGAGTGTTCCTCCCTCTGCTATATTTTGGAAGAGTTTGAGAAGGATAGGTGTTAGCTCTTCTCTAAATGCTTGATAGAATTCGCCTGTGAAGCCATCTGGTCCTGGGCTTTTGTTTGTTGGAAGATTTTTAATCACAGTTTCAATTTCAGTGCTTGTGATTGGTCTGTTCATATTTTCTATTTCTTCCTGGTTCAGTCTCAGGAGGTTGTGCTTTTCTAAGAATTTGTCCATTTCTTCCAGGTTGTCCATTTTATTGGCATAGAGTTGTTTGTAGTAATCTCTCATGATCCTTTGTATTTCTGCAGTGTCAGTTGCTACTTCTCCTTTTTCATTTCTAATTCTACTAAACTGAGTCTTCCCCCTTTTCTTTCTTGATGAGTCTGGCTAATGGTTTATCAGTTTTGTTTATCTCTCAAAGAACCAGCCTTTAGTTTTATTGATCTTTGCTATTGTTTCCTTCATTTCTTTTTCATTTATTTCTGATCTGTCTTTATGATTTCTTTCCTTCTGCTAACTTTGGGGGTTTTTTTGTTCTTTCTCTAATTGCTTTAGGTGTAAGGTTAGGTTGTTCATTTTTGAAGTTTCTTGTTTCTTGAGGTAGGATTGTATTGCTACAAACTTCCCTCTTAGAACTGCTTTTGCTGCATCCCATAGGTTTTGGGCTGTCATGTTTTCTCCATTGTCATTTGTTTCTAGGTATTTTTTAATTTCCTCTTTGATTTCTTCAGTGATCACTTCGTTATTAAGTAGTGTATTGTTTAGCCTCCATGTGTTTGTATTTTTTACAGCTGCATCCCATAGGTTTTGGGCTGTCATGTTTTTATTGTCATTTGTTTCTAGGTATTTTTTGATTTCCTCTTTGATTTCTTCAGTGATCTCTTGCTATTTAGTAGTGTATTATTTAGCCTCCATGTGTCTGTATTTTTTACAGATTTTTTCTTATAATTGATATCTAGTCTCAGCCTTGTGGCTGGAAAAGATCCTTGATATGATTTCAATTTTCTTAAATTTACAGGCTTGATTTGTGACCCAAGATATGATCTATCCTGGAGAATTTTCCATGAGCACTTGAGAAGTAAGTGTATTCTGTGGAATGTCCTATAAATATCAATTAAGTCCACCTTGTTTAATGTGTCATTTAAAGCTTGTGTTTCCTTATTTATTTTCATTTTGGATGATTTGTCCGTTGGTGAAAGTGGTGTGTTTAAGTCCCCTTCTATGTTTGTGTTACTGTTGATTTCCCCTTTTATGACTGTTAGCATTTGCCTTATGTATTGACAAGCTCCTATGTTGGGTGTGTAAATATTTACAATTGTTATATCTTCTTCCTGGATTGATCTCTTGATCATTATGTAGTGTCCTTCTTTGTCTCTTGTAATAGTCTTTATTTTAAAGTCTATTTTGTCTGATATGAGAATTGCTACTCCAGCTTTCTTTTGATATCCCTTTGCATGGAATATCTTTTTCCATCCCCTCACTTTCAATCAGTATGTGTCCCTAGGTCTGAAGTGGGTCTCTTGTAGACAGCATATAGATTCGTCTTGTTTTTATATCCATTCAGCCAGTCTATGTCTTTCAGTTGGAGCATTTAATCCACTTACATTTAAGGTAATTTTCTATATGTATATTCCTATTACCATTTTCTTAATTGTTTTGTTTTTGTTTTTGTAGGCCTGTTCCTTCTCTTATGTTTCCTGCCTAGAGAAGTTCCTTTAGCATTTGTTGTAAAGCTGGTTTGGTGGTGCTGAATTCTCTTAGCTTTGCTTGTCTGTAAAGGTTTTAATTTCTCTGTCGAATCTGAATGAGATCCTTGCTGGGTAAAGTAATCTTGGTTGTAGGTTTTTCCCTTTCATCACTTTAAATATGTCCTACCACTCCTTTCTGGCTTGCAGAGTTTCTGCTGAAAGATCAGCTGTTAACCTTATGGGTATTCCCTTGTATGTTATTTGTTGTTTTTCCCTTGCTTCTTTTAATATTTTTTCTTTGTATTTAATTTTTATAGTTTGATTAATATGTGTCTTGGCATGTTTCTCCTTGGATTTATCCTGTATGGGACTCTCTGTGCTTCCTGGACTTGATTGACTATTTCCTTTCCCATATTAGGGAAGTTTTCAACTATAATCTCTTCAAATATTTTCTCAGTCCCTTTTTTTCCCCTCTTCTTCTTCTGGGACCCCTATAATTTGAATGTTGATGTGTTGAATGTTGATGCATTTAATATTTTCCCAGAGGTCTCTGAGACTGTCGTCAATTCTTTTCATTCTTTTTTCTTTATTCTGCTGTGTGGTAGTTATTTCTACTATTTTATCCTCTAGGTCACTTATCTGTTCTTGTACCTCAGTTATTCTGCTATTGATTCCTTCTAGAGAAGTTTTAATTTCATTTAATGTGTTGTTCATCATTGTTTGTTTGTTCTCTAGTTCTTCTAGGTCATTGTTAAATATTTCTTTTATTTTCTCCATTCTATTTTGAAGATTTTGGATCATCTTTACTATCATTACTCTGAATTCTTTTTCAGGTAGACTGCCTATTTCCACTTTCTTTGTTTGGTCTGATGGGTTTTTACCTTGATTCTTCATCTTACTGTGTTTGGGGTCTCCTTTTTGCAGGCTTCTGGTTCATAATTCCCATTGTTTTTTGTGTCTGCCCCCAGTGGGTAAGGTTGGTTCAGTGGGTTTTGTAGGGCTCCTGGTGGAGGGGACTGGTACCTGTTTTCTGGTGTATGAGGCTGGATCTTGTCTTTCTGGTGGGCAGGACCACATCCGGTGGTATGTTTTGGGGTGTCTGTGACCTTATTATGATTTTATGAAGCCTCTCTGCTAATGGGTGTGGTTGTGTTCCTGTCTTGCTAGTTGTTTGGCACAGGGTGTCCAGCACTGTAGTTTGCTGGTTGTTGAGTGGTACTGGGTCTTAGCTTTGAGATGGTGATCTCTGGAGAGATTTTGCCGTTTGATATTACATGGGGCCAGGAGGTCTCTGGTGGACCAATGTCCTGATCTCAGCTTTCCCACCTCAGAGGCTCAGGCCTCACACCCGGCTGAAGCACCAAGACCCTGTCAGCCACCCAGCTCAGAAGAAAAGGGAGAAAAACAAAATAAATAAATAAAGTTATTAAAATAGAAATAAATTATTAAAAATAAAAAAATGATAAAAAAATGAAAGAAAGAAGAGAGCAACCAAACCAAAAAACAAATCCACCAATGATAACAAGCACTAAAAACTGTGCTAAAAAAAAAAAGAAAAATGGACATACAGATCCCTAGGACAAATGGTAAAAGTAAAGATATACAGACAAAATCACACTAAGAGATATACACATACACACTCACAAAAGAAGAAGGAGGGCTTCCCTGGTGGCGTAGTGGTTGAGAGTCCACCTGCCGATGCAGGGGACACAGGTTTGTGCCCTGGTCCGGGAGGATCCCACATGCCATGGAGCAGCTGGGCCCGTGAGCCATGGCCTCTGAGACTGTGCGCCCAGAGCCTGTGCTCCGTAACAGGAGAGGCCACAACAGTGAGAGGCCTGCGTACCGCAAAAAAATAAATAAATAAAGGAGAAAAAGGGGAAAAAAAAAAAAAATATATATATATATAGATTTTTAAAAAAAAGGAAGAGAGCAACCAAATCAATAAACAAATCTACTGACGATAATAAACTCTAAATGCTAAACTAAGATAAACATAAAACCAGAAACAAATTAGATGCAGAAAGCAAACCCCAAGTCTACAGTTGCTCCCAAAGTCCACCGCCTGAATTTTGGGATGATTCGTTGTCTATTCAGGTATTCCACAGCTGCAGGGTACATCAAGTTGATTATGGAGATTTAATCTGCTGCTCCTGAGGCTGCTGGGAGAAATTTTCTTTTCTCTTCTTTGTTCCCGCAGCTCCTGGTGTTCAGCCTTGGATTTGGCCCTGCCTCTGCGTGTAGGTCACCTGAGGGCATCTGTTCCCCGCCCAGACAGGATGGGGTTAAAGTAGCAGCTGATTAGGGGGCTCTGGCTCACTCACACCGGAGGTGAGGGAGGGGTACGGAATGCAGGGCGAGCCTGCTCCGGCAGAGGCCGGCGTGATGTTGCCACAGCCTGAGGTGCACACTGTGTTTTCCCGGGGAAGTTGTCCCTGGATCACGGGACCCTGGCAGTGGCAGGCTGCACAGGCTCTCAGGAAGCGAGGTGTGGATAGTGTCCTGTGCTTGAACACAGGTTTGTTGGTGGCTGAACCAGCAGCGTTAGTGTTTCATGCCCGTCTCTGGTGTCTGTGCTGATATCCTTGGCTCGTGCCCATCTCTGGAGCTTGTTTAGGTGGTGTTCTGAATTCCCTCTCCTCGTGCACCCACAACCACTGGTCTCTTGCCTCTCAGGCAGTTCCACACTTTTTCCTGGATTCCCTCTGGCTAGCTGTGGTGCACTAGCCCCCTTCAGGCTGTGTTCACACAGCCAACCCCACTCATCTCCCTGGGATCTGACCTCCGAAGCCCAAGCCTCGGCTCCCAGCCCCGCCCGCCCCGGCGGGTGAGCAGACAAGCCTCTCGGGCTGGTGAGTGCTGGTCGGCTCCGATCCTCTGTGCGGGATTCTCTCCACTTTGCCCTCTGCCACCCCTGTTGCTACGCTCTTCTCCATGGCTCTGAAGCTTCCCCACTGCCACCCCCCGTCTCCACCAGTGAAGGGGCTTCCTAGTGTGTGGAAGGTTTTCCTCCTTCACAGCTCCCTCCCAGAGGGTCAAGTCCTGTCCCTATTGCTTTGTCTGTGGTTTTTCTTTTTTCTTTTGCCCTACCCAGGTATGTGGGGAGTTTCTTGCCTTTTGGAATCTGAGGTCTTCTGCCAGCGTTCAGTAAATGTTCCCTAGTAGTTGTTCACATGTAGATGTATTTCTGATGTATTTGCAGGAAGGAAGGTGATCTCCAACTCTTACTCCTCCACCATCTTGAAGGTCCCTCAAATCAACAGAGTTTAAGTGAAAAATAGAAACAAATCCCATGGCAATCCTAAACAAAGATTTTTTTTTACTAAGATTTTCATATTATAGGAAAAACAGAGTAGCAGTCATACAAATTTTTTTTAAGATTTCCCAGTCCAACTTCATCAGATAATGTTCCACCATATGCTTAATTTAGTTTAAAAATTCAGTCAACTAAATGGGAAGGATAATTTCCTAATCTAAATATAATAATATTAAAGAGATAGTTTACATAATAATAGGATACATTTCTTTATTTATAACTTTAGTAGTATTTGATGAAGTACCTATAGGAAGTTCTCTAGGGAAAG
>NW_006777108.1:1953806-1955759 GCF_000442215.2 Lipotes vexillifer
AACTAAAATTTAGATTATTTACCATGTGCTAACTACTATACCTATTGCTATATTTACATTAACTTGCTTAGCACTCACTGCTATCCTGAAAGATATAACCTATATTCAATATAGAAATGAGAAGACTTTGGCTCAGAGTTTAATAAAACCTATTCAGGTTTACACAGAAATAATGATGGAGTAATAAGTTGGGCCACAGGTCAGTCTGTCTAAAGAACAAATAGTCTTCTTACTTCTTTATACCACCTGTTTTACATAAGCTAGAGGAGACCATTCCCCATCCCACACAAGGCTGAGTACCATATGATACACTTCCATAATATGCATTGTAGGAAACTCCTATAGGATTTAACACATTTGTTTAGTGACAGATTTCCATGCAGAATCTAGTCAATAGGCTCCATGAGGTCAGATCCTCAGTCTGATTATCACTTTATAAATTCCTGTATCTCACACTCAGAATTTGAGTCCTTAGTCAAAATCTGTTAACTGGCAGCCTTAAAAGAACATCTTTATAATTTAAAGAAAATACTAGGCAAGAATACAATGATTCAAGATCTACAAAGCAAGCTACAGTCTGTCAGAGAAAAATTATCTTAAGAAGCAGCCCATGTCATTCCCTCTTGCACTCTTGGTGGGAATGTAAATTGATACAGCCACTATGGGGAACAGTATGGAGGTTCCTTAAAAAACTAAAAATAGAATTACCATATGACCCAGCAATCCCACTACTGGGCATATACCCAGAGAAAACCATAATTCAAAAAGACACATGCACGCCAATGTTCATTGCAACACTCTTTACAATAGCCAGGTCATGGAAACAACCTAAATGCCCATCAACAGATGAATAGATAAAGAAGATGTGGTACATATATACAATGGAATATTACTCAGCCATAAAAAGGAATGAAATTAGGTCATTTGTAGAGACGTGGATGGACCTAGAGACGGTCATACAGAGTAAAGTAAATCAGAAATAGAAAAACAAATATCGTATGTTAACACATATATATGGAATCTAGAAAAATGGTACAGGTGAACCAGTTTTCAAGGCAGAAACAGAGACACAGATGTAGAGAACAAACATGGACACCAAGGGGGGAAAGTGGGGTAGGGGGGATGAATTGGGAGATTGAGATTGACATATATACACTAATATGTATAAAATAGATAACTAATAAGAACCTGCTGTATAAAATTTTTTTAATAAAATTTAAAAAAAGCATACCCCCCCCCCCCAAAAAAAAGCAACCATGTCTGATACAACCCTAAAGCAGACTCTGTCAGGTCTGTGGAAGCCAAAATATTCTGTGCCTATCATTCCTGCCATCCCTGGTCACCACCCCAAAATGTACACACATCCAGACAGCTATCCAGTCAGCTCACTCCTTCATGCTCTGTGCTTCCTCTCTTCTGACCCAACCTCTATCCTCCTTTCCTTCCAAACCATCCCACTGCAAAACCCTATGTACCTTATTCCAGAGTAAACGGACTCCCTTCTACCCTCAGCTGCTACACAGAACACTTCCTATACTTCCTTGCTTTACTAAAATTTGGTGCATCTCCCAAGGCCACTACTTCTTTGGTTGCCCTTTCAAGGGCCATCTTCCCGTATGACATATTCCATAGCTCTCTCCCAAATACCATGTTACATAGTTCTAAGGCATGGGTTTTGCATTCTTTTCACTCACCAGTGCATTTTTCAAACCATTATTTCTCTGTCCTTAAGTTTAAAACATATGTATGTTTGTCATTTGAGATTCATGTTGTTTAACATATCAATTCCTCCTAAACCATCCACCACTAACCACCCACCTGGTTATGGTCTTAATCAAAGCTTTTGGCCTCTGTATCATAATGGTCCTCTCCACCCCAAGTCTCTTCCAGAGATCCCAATTAAAATCCATGTATAGTAGCTACTTTCAGTTCTTTAAAGTCCTTCATTCCTGC
>NW_006777108.1:1955805-1962508 GCF_000442215.2 Lipotes vexillifer
TCCTGCTGTGCCTGTCCTTGGACTTCAATTCTCTCCTGTCTCTATTTTTCACTTAGTCTGCACCTCATGATCTATCATGTCACCCCTCTCTTAATACTCTTCTCAACAACCTTGCCCCATATCCTTCCATCACACTATCCTAGGAAACCCCACCTTTAACTTCTATGATCTACCAGGCAGTATTGGAAAATGTAAGTTCACAGTGCATATTGGTATCCCTTCATATTTCTAGATCTTTGATTTTCACTTGGTTCTTAGCACTGCCTATAAACCATATATTCCTAGTCAGCAATCTCCTCTTGTCAAATACTAGTAATAATTTTAAAACTTCATCAGTCTTCTCAGGCAACATGCCTCAAACTTCCTATCTCACTCTTAAGACCTAACTTCACCTCCTACTTTAGGAAAAATGAAGAGACAATCCTATGAGAATTTCTTTAGCTTCCCACTCTCAGATCTACAAGACTAACTAAATCTACGCTTGTCTTTTTCTTCTTTCTGTCTCAATGGAAGAGTTTTCCCTCCTGAGGCTGATCCTTAAACTTATGCTTTGACTTCCAACTAAGTTTTCTAACCAACCCACTGCAACTACTCTTACCAGTTACCAATGACTCCTTGTTGCTATTCAGTGGATGGGGTTCTGTTCTTAACTTACTTGATTTCTGTGAACCTCTTTCTCCTTCTTGGAACACTTTCTTCTATTAATTTTTATAACATCACACTCTCCTGGTTTTCCCACTACATACCTGTCCATTCCACAGTATCTTCCTCTACCTGCTCTACAAGTGTTGTTCTACTATAAGGCTCCATCCTTGGTTATCTTCTCACTCTACATATTTTTGCTGAGTAATTCACCCATTCCTATAACCTCAACCACCATCAATATCAGCAGTCTTTAAATTTGTTATCAGTCCATTTGAGAATCTGATGAAAATTCTGGGCCTTGTCCCTAAAAACAAGTGCACAAGCAGAAATTTTTCCAAACCATTTTAGGAGGTTCATGGACACCCTGAAACCTGTTGATGGACCTTTCTGGTTTTCCTGATCTACAGTGCTAACAACCCACAAACCTTCATCTCCATCCATGTCTCTTAGACAAGACTCATATATCACACTGCCAACTTGATATCTCTAATCAAATATTCCACCAGCACCACACACTCAACATATTTAAAACCTACTATTTTCTTCCTACCCTAAACCTGACACCTATAGATTTGCTTTTTTTGTCATTCAATATGGTTTTCTTTATTGGGTCTTGTGCAATTCTTGTTAAGTTTATTCCCAGATATTTTAAATTGTTTCCATTGAGAATGAGATATATTTCACATTTCTATTTCTAGGTGCTTACTGCTAGCACAGAAGAAAAGCTATATTTTTAATATTTATCAAATATTCAGGTATCTTGTTAAATTTTACTAGCATTTTTACTATAGTCTCGGATTTTCTAAATATAAATTTAAAGAATTGGCAAAAAAAGCTAGTTTGTTTTCCTTTTCTAATATTTATGATGATTATTCAATGTTCTTGTCTTACTGCATTTGCTAATCTGGCTACTGAAAGTGTGGAATCAATAGTATTGGCATCATCTAGGAGCTTATTAAAGATGAAGAATCTCAGCCCCATCCCTAGACCTACTAAATCATAAGCTGCATTTTAAAGATCCCCAGGTGACTCATGTACACAGTAAAAATTGAGCATATTGCTATAGAATATTCAAGACAATATTGAATAATAATAATAGTAGCTTGCATTATCTATTTACTGGTTTAAATTGAAATGGGCTCTATGTTTTACCATCTAAGTGATTTTGGTAAATGTTTTTTATAACACAAAAATAATTTTTTCTCTTGCTATCTTAGAATTTTTTATTTAGAATGCTTAATCAGAGTTCTTTATTATCAAATTTCTTTATATATGATATGTGAAATTTCTTTATATATATGTTAATATAGTCTTTCTACCTTGATTAAGTTAATATAATTAATTACATCAACAAATGGTTCAGTTACACCAACAAAGTTAATGTATCTTTTGATATATTACTTGATTCTATATCTTAATATTTTATTTTAATTTTTTCTTCTATATCCATAAACAACTTGTCTCTAGCTTTCTTTATTGGTTTGAGGTATCAAATTGTAGCTGTTTTTATAAAATGATTTGGGAACTATATTTGTCATCTTTGTCAGTAGACAGGAACAATGGTTGGCAAACCTAGTTTGCACTTTAGAATTACCTGGGGAGCTTTAGAGAAATATTCATGTTCAGGCCTGTCTCTTAGAGATTCTGATTCAAGTAGTCTGGGACTCACCAGAAAACGGTATTTTTAATTAAATTAAATTTTTAAAAAACAGCTCCACAGGTGATTCTAGTGAGTCTTTAGGACTGAGAAATACTGGTCTAAAATCCTTTAAATAACTTGAGAAGATTAAGTACAATTTAACCATTATCTTGTCAATGGGTGCTATTTAGTTACCTTCTCAGTTTCTTTTAATGTAATTGTTCCATTAAAACTTCCCATTTCTTTTTAACTGAATTTTAATGAACTTATATCTTGTTCTCTATGAGGTTAAGGACATTTCTTTCTATTCTCATTTTGCTGAGGGTTTTTCTTTTTTTAATCATGAATGGATGTTCAATTTTGTCAAAGGCTTTTTCTGCATCTCTTGAGATGATGATGCAGTTTTACTTCTTTAGTCTGTTAATATGGTGAATTACATTGATTGACTGTGAAATGTTGAACTAGCCCTTTCCCTCCCAAGATAAATCCCACTTTATTGTGACATCCTTTTTATATGTTGCTGGATTCTATGTGTTAATATTTTGTTGAGGGGGGAGATATCAGGAAACTCACCCTTACTGGTCATTCTTCATTTTCCTCCCCATAAGTCTGCTATTGTTACTTCTCCTTTTTCATTTCTAATTCTATTGATTTCAGTCTTCTCCCTTTTTTTCTTGATGAGTCTGGCTAATGGTTTATCAATTTTGTTTATCTTCTCAAAGAATCAGCTTTTAGTTTTATTTATCTTTGCTATCGTTTCCTTCATTTCTTTTTCATTTATTTCTGATCTGATTTTTATGATTTCTTTCCTTCTGCTAACTTTGGGGTTTTTTTTGTTCTTCTTTCTCTAATTGCTTTAGGTGCAAGGTTAGGTTGTTTATTCGAGATGTTTCCTGTTTCTTAAGGTAGGATTATATTGCTATAAAATTCCCTCTTAGAACTGCTTTTGCTGCATCCCATAGATTTTGAGTCGTCATGTCTCCATTGTCATTTGTTTCTAGGTATTTTTTGATTTCCTCTTTGATTTCTTCCATGATCACTTCGTTATTAAGTAGTGTATTGTTTAGCCTCCATGTGTTTACTTTTTACAGTTCTTATCCTGTAATTGATAGCTAGTCTCATAGTGTTGTGGTCGGAAAAAATACTTGATACAATTTCAATTTTCTTAATTTACCAAGGCTTGATTTGTGACCCAAGATATGATCTATCCTGGAGAATGTTCCATGAGCACTAGAGTAAAATGTGTATTCTGTTGTTTTTGGATGGAATGTCCTATAAATATCAATTAAGTCCATCTTGTTTAATGTATCATGTAAAGCTTGGGTTTTCTTATTTATTTTCATTTTGGATGATCTGTCCATTGGTGAAAGTGGGGTGTTGAAGTCCCCTACTATGAATGTGTTACTGTCGATTTCCCCTTTTTGGCTGTTAGTATTTGCCTTATGTATTGAGGTGCTCCTATGTTGGGTGCATAAATATTTACAATTGTTATATCTTCTTCTTGGATCGATCCCTTGATCATTATGTAGTGTCCTTCTTTGTCTCTTCTAATAGTCTTTATTTTAAAGTCTATTTTAAAATACCTTTTTCCGTCCCCTTACTTTCAGTCTGTATGTGTCTCTAAGTCTGAAGTGGGTCTCTTGTAGACAGCAAATATATGCGTCTTGTTTTTGTATCCATTCGGCCAATCTGTGTCTTTTGGTGGGAGCATTTAATCCATTTACATTTAAGGTAATTATCGATATGTATGTTCCTATTCCCATTTTCTTAATTGTTTTGGGTTCGTTATTGTAGGTCTTTTCCTTCTCTTGTGTTTCTTGCCTAGAGAAGTTCCCCTAGCAGTTGTTGTAGAGCTGGTTTGGTGGTGCTGAACTCTCTCAGCTTTTGCTTGTCTGTAAAGTTTTAATTTCTCCATCAAATCTGAATGAGATCCTTGCTGGGTAGAGTAATCTTGGTTGCAGGTTTTTCTCCTTCATCACTTTCAGTATGTCCTGCCACTCCCTTCTGGCTTGTAGAGTTTCTGCTGAGAGATCAGCTGTTAACCTTATGGGGATTCCCTTGTGTGTTATTTGTTGTTTTTCCCTTGCTGCTTTTAATATGCTTTCTTTGTATTTAGTTTTTGACAGTTTGATTAATATGTGTCTTGGCGTATTTCTCCTTGAATTTATCCTGTATGGGACTCTCTGTGCTTCCTGGACTTGATTAACGATTTCCTTTCCCATATTAGGGAAGTTTTCAACTATAATCTCTTCAAATATTTTCTCAGTCCCTTTCTTTTTCTCTTCTTCTTCTGGAACCCCTATAATTCGAATGTTGGTGCGTTTAATGTTGTCCCAGAGGTCTCTGAGACTGTCCTCAGTTCTTTTCATTCTTTTTTCTTTATTCTGCTCTGCAGTAGTTATTTCCACTATTTTATCTTCCAGGTCACTTATCCGTTCTTCTGCCTCATTTATTCTGCTATTGATCCCATCTAGAGTATTTTTCATTTCATTTATTGTGTTGTTCATCATTGTCTGTTTCATCTTTATTTCTTCTAGGTCCTTGTTAACTGCTTCTTGCATTTTGTCCATTCTATTTCCAAGATTTTGGATCATCTTTACTATCATTATTCTGAACTCTTTTTCAGGTAGACTGCCTATTTCCTCTTCATTTGTTAGGTCTGGTGGGTTTTTATCCTGCTCCTTCATCTGCTGTGTGTTTTTCTGTCTTCTCATTTTGCTTATCTTACTGTGATTGGGTTCACCTTTTTGCAGGCTGCAAGTTCGTAGCTCCCGTTGTTTTTGATGTCTGTCTCCAGTGGCTAAGGTTGGTTCAGTGCGTTGTGTAGGCTTCCTGGTGGAGGGGACTAGTGGCTGTGTTGTGGTTGGAACTTGTTTCTGGTGTGAGGTCCACGTCTGGTGGTGTGTTTTGGGGTGTCTGTCAACTTATTATGATTTTGCGTAGCCTCTCTGCTAATGGGTGGGGTTGTGTTCCTGTCTTGCTAGTTTGGCATAGTGTGTCCAGCACTGTAGCTTGCTGGTCGTTGAGTGAAGCTGGGTGCTGGCATAGAGATGGAGATCTCTGGGAGATTTTTGCCGTTTGATATTATGTGCAGCTGGGAGGTCTCTTGTGGACCAGTGTCCTGAATTTGGCTCTCCCACCTCAGAGGCACAGCACTAACTCCTGGCTGCAGCACCAAGAGCCTTTCATCCACATGGCTCAGAAGAAAAGGGAGAAAAAGTAGAAAGAAAGAATTAGTAGAAGTAGAAAGAAAGGAGGGAGGGAGGGAGGGAGCAAGGAAGGAAGGAGGGAAGGAAGGAAAAAAAGAAAGAAGATAAAGCTAAATAAAGTAAGATAAAATATAATAAAGTTATTAAAATAAAAAAATAATTATTAAGAGGAAAAAAACCAAAAAACAAAAAAACGGCTGGATAGAACCCTGGAACAAATGGTGGAAGCAAAGCTATACCGACAAAATCTCACACAGAAGCATACACATACACACTCACAAAAAGAGGAAAAGAGGAAAAAATCATAAATCTTGCTCTCAAAATCCACCTCCTCAATTTGGGATGATTTGTTGTCTAAAGGAGGGAAGGAAGGAAAGAAAGAACAAAGATAAAGTAAAATCAAATAAGGTTATTAAAATAAAAAGTAATTATTAAGAAAAAAATTTAAAAAAAAAGACGGACGGATAGAACTCTCGGACAAATGGTGGAAGCAAAGCTATACAGACAAAATCTCACACAGAAGCATACACATACACACAAAAAAAGGAAAAGGAGAAAGAATAATAAATCTTGTCTCAATGTCCACCTCCTTAATTTGGGATGATTCGTTGTCTATTCATGTATTCCACAGATGCAGGGTACATCAAGTTGATTGTGGAGCTTTAATCCGCTGCTTCTGCGGCTGCTGGGAGAGATTTCCCTTTCTCTTCTTTGTTCTCACAGCTCCCAGGGGCTCAGCTTTGGATTTGGGCCCGCCTGTGTGTGTAGGTCACCGGAGGGCGTCTGTTCTTTGCTGAGACAGGACGGGGTTAAAGGAGCTGCTGATTCGGAGGCTCTGGCTCACTCAGGCCGGGGGGAGGGAGGGTCACGGAGTGCCGGGCAAGCTTGCAGCGGCAGAGGCCGGCGTGACGTTGCACCAGCCTGAGGCGCACCGTGCGCTCTCCTGGGGGAGTTGTTCCTGGATCCCGGGACGCTGGCAGTGGGGGGCTGCACAGGCGCCCCGGAAGGGGGGTGTGGACAGTGACCCGCATTCGCACACAGGCTTCTTGGTGGCGGCAGCAGCAGCCTTAGCGTCTCATGTCTGTCTCTGGGGTCCGCGCTTTTAGCCGCGACTCGCGCCCTTCTCTGGAGCTCCTTTAAGCAGTGTTCTTTATCCCCTCTCCTCGCGCACCAGGAAACAAAGAGGGAAGAAAAAGTCTCTTGCCTCTTC
>NW_006777109.1:0-865 GCF_000442215.2 Lipotes vexillifer
ATCCATAAGAGAATCGAGCGTGTTTAGAGCGACATAAGCGCAGCAGTGAAAATCAGCCAAATCGCATTTTAAAAATAAATTTCGAAACCAAAACACAATGACAGTGAAATAGAGAGACATTCTTACTTAATTCATTCACGGCTCGGGATGTAACCTGGATTTACCACATCTATACCCACAGCTGTGTGAGACATAAGGCTGGACACTAGGGGCTGACAGGATTGGTGAGGTTTGGTAAGCAAAGGCAAAGCCTTTGAAGTCATACTGCATGGTATCCATTCCATGCGGCCCAACTCCCCTGGTTTAATGGATTCTTCCTTCCGCGAAAACATTCATGGAAATCCCAGAGTACGGTCCACCGTGTGATCGGGCAACGTTCCTAAAATGCATCTCAGTTTACGTGCCCTGGAACACGTGTTGGCCGTTCAAGACGCTTTCCTGACACTCCTCACACTTGCAGAGTCAGTGCCTTCAACGCCCTGTTTGCCACACTTTGCGATTTCTGCGTAAGATGGACAGGAATGGGGAGAACCAATGAGAGACTAGCTGTAGGTGTTTGGACGAGCACACTGAACTCTAATTTCCCACCAGCAAGAAGAATGAGCCAAAGCCTCAGCATGCCGTGCGTGAACCAGACTAGGGTGTGAAGCAATCCTGCGGGATGGCGGCCAGCTCACAAGAAAGCGAGGGGAGAAAGGGAGCTCACGGCCACTGTATTTCACAAACCTGCAGAGTTATAGATGACAGCTTTCGTGCAAAAACATACTGAAGTTCGGCTGCGAAGAGAACTTGAAAGTGAGGCAAATTGCAGGAATCCGATTTCAGGAGGTGGTTTGGAATTGCATTTAAAGCCTATGAAAATAGG
>NW_006777110.1:0-377 GCF_000442215.2 Lipotes vexillifer
ACAAAACCCAAAGTTAATAGAAGGAAAGAAATCATAAAGATCAGAGTAGAAATAAATGAAATAAAAACAATAGCAAAGATCAATAAAACTAAAAGCCGGTTCTTTGAGAAGATAAACAAAAATGATAAACCTTTAGCCAGACTCAAGAAAAAGAGGGAGAGGACTCAAATCAATACAATTAGAAAAATCTTCCAACAAACAAAAGCCCAGAACCAGATGGCATCACAGGTGAATTCTATCAAACATTTAGAAAAGAGCTAACACCCAGCCTTCTCAAACTCCTCAAAAAAATTGCAGGGGAAGGAACACTCCCTAACTCATTCTATGAGGCCACCATCACCCTGACAACAAAACCAGACAAAGATACTACAAGGAAA
>NW_006777112.1:0-218 GCF_000442215.2 Lipotes vexillifer
CAGAAATAAAAACAAAAATAAACAAATGGGACCTAATGAAATTTAAAAGCTTTTGCACAGCAAGGGAAACCATAAACAAGATGAAATGACAACCCTCAGAATTGGAGAAAATATTTGCAAATGAAGCAATAGACAAAGGATTAATCTCCAAAATATATAAGCAGCACATGCAGCTCAATATCAAAAAAACAAACAACCCAATCCAAAAATGGGCAGAA
>NW_006777113.1:0-1122 GCF_000442215.2 Lipotes vexillifer
AAAAAAAAAAAAAAAAAAAAAGAAAAAGAAAAAAAGAAAAAAATCCCTTGAGAGCAGGAACATATTTTCTTCTACTAATGTTTTTACTAACAGGTTTTATACCAAGCTAGATGCCATATAAAAACTCTATTCATCAAGAAGTTGGCTTCTTCCCATCTCCACAGTCTTTGAAGTTGACCACTTGCCAGCCAGGTCCATTGCAAAATGAAAATACAGGGCCCTGGCCAGGGGTGAGGAAATCAATCTCCCCCTTCCCATAGGCCCACCGCCCCAACCCACAGTCAACAGGTGACTCCCTGAGAGATTGCAGCCTCCATGCTGGCTGCACTCAGTACATAGATCAGAGGCTGCCCACTGTGGCATTGCCAGCCCAGGGCAGAGATTGCTGCCACCTCACCCTGCCATGAGATGCCATGAGCACACACCCTACCTGGACCCTCCCCACACCTGGACCCAGACCCTGCCAGGAACAGAAGGCAATAGTGGCATGCAGGCCACCCCCCACTGATGTAACCTGGTCATCACTCCAGGTGGAGGGTGGCAGTGATCACAAGGCAGGGACGGGGAAGAGGAGGCCAGGTGAGGCTCAGGTTGCCAGGGGATAGGGAGCAGATAGTCAAAAATCCATCCCAGGGAGGCAGGAAGGCTAGGAAGACAGGACTGCACGAGGGTAAAGGCTACCAGTCCCTGGGCACATGCTCCATTGTCCCATTCACTTACAGAAACAAAATTAAAGATAAAATTACTAACAATTTCAAGATGGTGAATGGTGAGCATTAACCACCAAGTGTGGGGTCCCTTTTGAGTGTGCAGCCCTGTGTAACTGCACTGGAGGCATACCTATGAAGCCAGCCTGTGGTTTCGTGAAATCTCTGCCATAACTCTACCTGTAAAAATACAGAGGAACAGTGGGTAATTCACTTAGGGATACAAAAAGTTACCCTAACAGCTATGGATATCTCCAGTTACTACCTCTCCTGTCATGTATGGATAGGAGGATTCGTGACTTGGAAATATATCTGTAGGGGGATGAGTAAAATTGGCCAATAACGCACTCATTTAATATTTAGCAAACAGACACACAGCTTTGGTGGAAAATTCTGTTTTTTTTTTTTTTTTTCC
>NW_006777114.1:0-300 GCF_000442215.2 Lipotes vexillifer
GGTCCTCCCCTTCTCTGATCCTCTGCTCTGCTCAAGTACCACTTCACTTTTTTCCCTTAAAGAAGTTACAGATATTAGGCCCATTTCCTCTTTTAATTTTCTTTAAATTAGGACATATTTCAGACCTCGACAAAGGTACAGAGAATGCTACACCCATGCAAACATCAGCCGTCTTAAGAAACTTAAGCTTACAAATTAAATTGAAACCCATTGTACCTCTCCCCAACTGAATTCTCTGTCTTTTTCCATAGATTTAACCACTGTCTTAAATAAGTTTATTGTTCTCATACACACCGTTCT
>NW_006777115.1:0-35841 GCF_000442215.2 Lipotes vexillifer
TATATATATATATATATATATATATATATATTCTTTTTCATATTCTTTTCCATTGTGGTTTATAACAGGATATTGAATATAGTTCTCTGTGTTGTTATTTATCTATTTTATATATAGTAGTGTGTATCTGCTAATCCCAAATTCCTAATTTATCCCTGTTTTGTAGCTAAGTTCATTTGTACCATAATTAAGATTCCCCATATAAATGATATCATATGATATTTGTCTTTGTCTGACTTACTTCACTCAGTATGATCATCTCTAGGTCCATTCATGTTGCTGCAAATGGCATTATTTCACTCTTTTTTATGGCTGAGTAATATTCCATTGTGTATATGTACCACATCTTCTTTATCCTTTCATCTGTGGATGGACATCTAGGTTGCTTCCATGTGTTGCCATTGTGAATAGTGCTGCTATGAACGCTGGGGTGCGTGTATCTTTCTTTTCTTTTTTTTGGCCACACTGTGTGGCATGTGGGATCTTAGTTCCCTGACCAGGGATTGAACCTGTGCCCCCTGCAATGGCAGTGGGGAGTCTTAACCACTGGACCGCCAGGGAAGCCCCTGCATGTATCTTTTCAAATTAGAGTTTTCTGTTCTAATTTTTCAAAATCTTTCCCTGCTCCATGGTCAGAAAGTTTAAAAGGTTTTCTTTTGACATTTAAATCTGAAATGTAACTAGAGTTGATTTCTATGTATTGTGTGACTTAGGGATCTAGTGTCTTTTTTCTTCATATGCATATTTTTTTTAAGTAGAGGACGTTTCCAAGATGATAGGAAATGTGAATGTTAAGAAAAAGGAGGGGCTTCCCTGGTGGCGCAGTGGTTGAGAGTCCGCCTGCCGATGCAGGGGACACGGGTTCGTGCCCCGATCCGGGAAGATCCCACATGCCGCGGAGCGGCTGGGCCCGTGAGCCATGGCCGCTGAGCCTGCGCGTCCGGAGCCTGTGCTCCGCAACGGGAGAGGCCACAACAGTGAGAGGCCCGCGTACCGCAAAAAAAAAAAAAAAGAAAAAAGAAAAAGAAAAAGGAAAAAACAAACAGAACTGGGTTAGAGATTATAGGAGGTTAAGAAGAAAAGGCTAGTCCTCAACATTTATTAAATTCAAGGGGTAACCATGGGTGTTTCCCCTGCTCCCCTGTCCCTTTGGCATGTGTCAGTTTGGGCTCAGTTCAGCATCTATATTGATTGGATGAGTCCATGAGCTAGCTTGGGTCATGGTGGTGACGAAGAGCACTTATATAAAAGCCATACTATTAATTTGTTCACTTACCTTAAAAATACCTATTGAGCATCTGGAACTGATATACAAAACGGAATAAGAATAGTCTCCGCCCTCAAGGAGCTCATTGTCTGAATAAAAACACAGTGCGGTCTTCAGTGTAGTTTCATAAATGGATGCGAACACCTTATGTTCAATAACCTTAACAGTTAAAGTGCAGTCGTCCCTCAGTATCTGTGAGAGATTGGTTCCAGGACCCCTCACGGGTACCCAAATCCAAGGATGCTTAATGGGCCCCTTAGTGGGTCCACAATAACCACAAATTCCACATCCACGGATACGGAGGGCCAACTGTGCTCTGTGTATGCTTTCCCACTAGTATTCGTGACCCCCTTTTATACGTTTAATTGAGATTCACAGAGAGGCTCAGGGACTCAAAGGAAACACAGCTAGTTAGTACAGGGCCAGAAGTAGAATCTAGATTTTTCTCTTAGTCTGGTGTTTTTTCAACTATGCCATCTCTTAATTTCAATTTTCTAATGGAGTTTATTACACAATTCTGCTAAATCTCTTTCTATCTTTCCATCTATCAGTCAGTCTCTATCCTTCCATCTACCAGTTTATCTGTCCACGTATCTACCTTTGTCGATACATTCGTCTGTGTATGCATTCATCTGCTAATCTGCCAACCAATCTGAGTAGATAGAGTGGGTGATGGGAAGAGTATAGGGGAGGGATTGAGGCTTCCGGCCTTCAGCCAGTTCTCAAGCTCCTTTCCAGCCAATTGCCTAACATCAAGCAAGTTACTTGATCCCTTTGCAACTCATTTTCCACATCTGTAAAATGAGGGATGTGGACTAAATGCTTTTTCAAGTGTGGTGTGGTTCTAATGTGATTGCTACTAACTTGATTTTTCAAAGTATTGTCTCATTTAATACTGTTTTATTCACTAATAGATAATTGACTTCACATGTGTGCACCTTTTGTCTATGATTTGGGGCAGATTTCTCACTGAGCGTCAACGTTTCCTGAGAACTAAGTGGCCCAAGAAGGGGAATAATAAGACTAATCTTGCAGGACTGTTGTGATA
Organism: Lipotes vexillifer; assembly: GCF_000442215.2. Classification (NCBI taxonomy): domain Eukaryota; kingdom Metazoa; phylum Chordata; class Mammalia; order Artiodactyla; family Lipotidae; genus Lipotes; species Lipotes vexillifer. The sequence continues at coordinate 2,316 of NW_006777115.1, forward strand.
ATTAAATGGGATACATATGTATATCAGTTAGGAAAGTGTTTTTAAAAATTTAGTTTATTGAAGTGTAGTTGATTTACAATGTTGGGTTAATTTCTGCTGTACAGCTAAGTGATTCAGTTTTATATATATATATATATATATATATATATATATAAAACTGTATATACAGTTATATATATATTATTTTTCATATTCTTTTCCATTATGGTTGGTTATAGGATATTGAATACAGTTCCTTATGCTGTACAGTAGGACCTTGTTGTTTATCCATCCTATATACAATAATTCGCATCTACCAATCCCAAACTCCCATTCCATCCTTCCCCCGCCCCCCGCCCCTCCTTGACACTACAAGCCTGTTCTCCAGGTCTGTCTGTCTCCAGATACATGCCCAGGAGTTGTTACGAAGGAAGAGTGAACGTGCATCTGCTCGAGACTTTTTCATCCTCATTTTTACAATCCAGGAATTTCAAAATACTTAGGGAGTGTTAGGTCATCCGCAGACCTTTTTCTCTTTGTTACTCACCTACAGTCCGACAGTCTGCTCTGAATCTCTGCGGGGTGTCTCACCCATACCTGCAGCCCAGGAGTGAGTGACTCAGCCTGTAGGATAACTCCCTTTTCCCCAGTACGACTTGTCAACTTTATTTCATTGCTGTGGCATGTTTCGTGCCCTGTGGCTGGTAAGCAAGACAACCGAGGCAGGAAACAAAAGCAAATTCCCTCCTTCTGAGTCAAAGCAGGAGGTCTGCCAATCTAGACCTAGGAGACAGGCTCTTACACCTTGCTCAGACCTCCAGGGAAGTTGTTTTTCTCTTCCTCAAGCTCCCTCCCTTCCTTCACCTCTTACCCCCAAGAAAAGAAGCCATAACCTGGGAGCTCTTTTTACCTGAAAAATAAATCCACGGGCAGGATCTTTCATGTTGTGTTTATCAAAAAAGAGAATGCTTATGTCATTGACTTGTCTAAAATCGAATATTGGTTTCTGCAAGGTTTGATGTGTCCGGTGTTTGTGGAACTGGGTTACACATTAGGATTCTCTGACTACAGCACAGCCGGATTGTCTGTGCAGATGTGGAAGTTTGTGGTCACGAAGACACCATGATATAATGAACAGAAAAGGCAGGGATTTGACATTTCTGAGCCCCATTTTCCTTATCTGGAAATGGGGATTAAAAATAACTCCTTTTGGGGTTTTTGTGAGAATTAAATGAGAGTATGTGTAAGGCACATGTAAAAATATAGCCTTGATCTAGACGAAGGTAATTCTCCCCATGGACTTTCTATGTAACCCTCACCTCATTACCGGTTTCTGCCTTAATTGTCCCAAATGACAAAACAGAGATTATTATATTTGCCACAGAATCATGTTTTCAAAAGCTTGAACTAGTAAAGTATAAATCGGTCCAACTTTTCTGGAGGCAATTTAGCATTATCTATCAAAAATTAAAATCACAAACAACCTACCAATCCCACAACAGGACACTGGGTAGGTAAATTATTATAAATCTATAAAAAGGAATACCATCTAGGCAGCCGTTAAAAATCATGTTGTAGAAGGACATTTATTCTTATGGGAACTATTCATCCTCTATCACTAAGTGAAATATGCGAACGGTAGAACAGGATACACTGTTTGATATTTTTTAAGAAATAAATAAGAAATAAATAAGAATAAATAAGAAAGTCACATATACACATGGAAAAAAATACTGGAAGGTCCCAAGCAAAACATTAATCATAGTTTTCTATGGTTAGAATCCAAGTGATTTTTGTTGTCTTTCTTCGTGCTTTTCTCTGTTTTACAAGTTTTCTTTTCTGAGTATACTTTATTTCTTTAATTAGAAAAAAATGTTTTTAAAATATGGCTACAACATGAATCTGGTTTTCAAATGAGCATTATCGTTTAATCCATGATCTCTCCCTTTAAAATGCTTTAGAATGACTTAGAAAAGAATTTATAAATGTGTGCACAGGAAGATGGCTGAGAGGAAATACATCAAAAAGCGAACAATATTATCTCTCTGTGGTAGTTTATGAGTGATTTTATTTTTCGTCTTGCACTTTTCTGTATTCTCAAAATATCTAGAATCCGCATGTATTACTTTTAGAAATAGGAAACATGCTTTTAAAATATCTGTTGAATACTTATTGCTTATTAAAAGTCATGTTTTCTTACTGCCTCCTGTGAGAGCTGGTTGATGTGAGCTTTTCTCTTGGCTGAATTTAGTTTACCTTGCGGTAAATAAATTGGCTCAGAGGAAGCCCATGATTCTCAGTTTCATGATGTCTACTTTGAACAAAATCTAATTTCTTTTCTTTTAAAAACCTTTCATTCATAGTTCGGGGTGATTTTCATTTGTGATATCAAGTTATTCAAAGCTCAAGTTCTAAGATGCCGGAGGGCAGACGGTTCTCAAGCACAGCCAGCTGAATCGGAGGAAAGCCTGAAAATCTTCTGGGCGATTCTGGCCTCGAAGGATTGTCAGCCTGATTCCAGATCAAAGGGGCTCGGATAAATGCATTAACTTTAGATTCCTGCTCCCTGAGCCTCAGACCCACTGGATGCTTGCCCATCTGGGCTGAGCCCTGTAGGCGGGATGTGTCTTGAGGTCACATCTCTAGCACAGATCTCCATGTCTGGTCAAACAACCAGAGTGTGTTTACCAACATGAGTGATATTTTCAAGGTCAATGCTGGGCTTCTAGCAAAAGAAAAAAATAATTGATATTCAAGCTAGAAAATAGGGAAAAAGACAAACGAAGCTGTAGGTCTGTTTTGAAGCTCTCCGTCCAGCAAATAATTTTAGGGATGCCTACAGGTAGATGACTTTGGGACCAGGTTACATTTTCCCCATCTTTTTTTCTCTTAAAGGGTAAGAGTTATTTGTCTGTTGGAAACAGCTTTTATCGACAAATGTGAACAATGCTGACGTGTCCTTAGCATAAATGCCATCGCAGAGGAGAAAATGAACAATGAAACAAACGGCAATGCATTTCTTTCAGTTAGTGGCACCCCAAGCAACACAGTGGCTCAGGCCAGAAATCTGGGAGTCATCCCTGCCTTCTCGCTCTCTTTCACCTCCTCCTGCAGTTCCAAACCCTCACCACCCGTTTCTCCTGACCACCCCTTCTCCAGCTGCCACTGGTGTCCTGGCCTGATCCTGGTGGCTTCCCTGACCCTCCACAGGGCAGGAGTCTTGCCTTCCAAACACAAATTCAAAGATAAAATTAAGGATTTTAAAATGTTGACAGCAGGGCCTTAAACTCCAAGCCCAGGGCCTGTGTGACTACTCAGGTCACCTGCCCATGAGGCCGGCCCCGCCCCGCGGGGTGCTTGCCCAGCAGTTTCCTCGCGCCTGTGGCGTTTGGCCTGGAACTTCCTGCCCGTTCTCTATTTCCATCATCCCCCACCCCCTCCTTGTTCTTTAAGACTCACTTGGCTTGCGTATCCGTGCCAAGAAATCCCTCCAAACTTCCCTTCGTACAACCCTGGACTCCCAAGCTGGGGTGGGTCTTTCTCCTTGGAGTTCCTTCTAGACAGTTGTTCCCGGAAGCTGGGCCCTAATCACTCACTGTATGAGCACCTGGGGCGGTTCTGACAATGAATCTGACCTCAGGGGAGGGGCCCGGGAATCTGCAAAGCTCTCAAGTAGGTCTGTGCACCCCATACTGAGGTCTGAGGACGAACACCCCTGACCCCAGGGTCTGTGTTCAGTTCCTCTGTTTCCTGAACATCTGACACAACGCCTGGCACCTCAGGGTGTGCCCTGGCCTCCGGAGGAGCTCCAGAAGTGGGAGAGATGCTCTCTCCACAGATGTGAATGAGAGGGTCTCATTTCCTCTGGTTGGGAGCCCTCCTGGAGGGTCCCAGGCTGGCGGCAGGCAAAGGAGACTGCAAGGCCCCAAACTGCTAGCATTTCCTTTCGGGTGTCCCCCTTGTCCTCTCACAGAGAGGTGACATCAAGAAACGAGCTAAACCCCAGGGCCTTGCCACTGGTTTGCATCAGGCCCAGAGCCAAAGGCAGCAGCGAACTTGGCCGTGGCTGAGTTTAGCCCAGTCCCGGTGCCGGCGTCGGGAGTATCCATCACCGACGTCCAGGGACCTGTGCCCCAGGCCTGACAGCTCCCACCCAGCATCCCCAGCCCTGGGCTCACAGAGCAACGCCCAGGATGCTGTAAAGATATGAGTGATGGGCCCTCTCCAGCCTCAGGCCCAGAGCAGGGCATTTCTCTGCAGGGAGGGGAAGATGCCCCCTGGGGGTGGGAGGGTAGGCAAAGGAAGGGCAGTCGGCCTGAAATATTCCACCATCGCTCACTCCTGTCTTCCCCGTGGGGTGGAGGGAGCAGCTGGTGCAGCTCAGGGGCCACCTGTGCGTCCTTGGCTCAGCCCAGAGGTCTCAGCTGGTCACACTCCCAAGACCAGCCCGGGGCCCTCCTAGATCAACGAGCCCCCCAACCAGCAGGCCACCTCCGGTCCTGGGGTCTCCCCATCACCCTCCCTCACAGCGTCTGGGGCATCCCGAGTCCTAGCCTCCTGTGGCCCTATGTCAGGCGTATCTACCCCAAGCAGGAAGACCGCTTCACAAAGACTTGGCCCTCTCTCTCCTGTTTTGATTAGATACAGAGTGTTTTTGCCTTGTTTAAAAAAATATTTTTGGTTTCTTTTATGGCGGTTTCAAACAGTAGCTCTTTCTAATTAGGGGCATAGTCAAATTTGGATCTCATGCCAGCTAAACTAGGCAACATTTCGAGGCATCAGGAAGCTGTTCCAGAGAGGGATGCCCTGCAGTGCCCATAGCAGGAAGAGGAGGGGTCCCCCCATGGACCACTCCGTAATCGTCAGGAGCCAGGTGTCCGGTGGTCTGCGTGTGGCTGCCTGAGTAGTCGGATGTCTCACGGATCACAAGGTAATTGGGGCCACTTCTATATCAAGTGCTTCAGCCACATACAATTTCTCACTCTTCCGGGACATTTTCCTTCATCATTATCATCATCATCACCCAGTATTAACAGCTTCAATCTATCGAGGGCTTCATACGTGCAAGGCATGGTGTGAAGGTTGTCCTGAAAGAGTTTCATTATATCCCATCACAACCCTGAAGTGTGGCCGTTATTAGCCCCATTTATGGATGGGATGATGGAGGCCTGGAGGTGCAGGTCACCTGTCCAATGTCATACAGATATTAGGATTCAAAGGCACGTTGCGCTGTGGCCACAGTGAACCTTTGCCCACACGGTTGCCTCATGGATCACTTCCTTTTTTAGGGCCTCCCCAGCCAGCAGGCAGGGATGCTCAGTATCACCTTTTTTTAGCCCTCCATAGCAATCACCACAGGCATTTACATTTCTGTCCACCTGTGCTATAATAAAAAGAACAGGTATATTTTTGTCTTTATCCCCAGTTCATGGCACAGAGTTCTTAAAACCTTTAGAATTTCCTGAGCGATAAGAGTGTTATTCATAGCACTTTGACCACACCTGAGTTTGTACTAATCAGTTGGCTCACAGGGGTTCCCAGAGGAACCAAACACGTAGTTAGAGGGTTGGAACTTCCAGCCACACCCCACCTCACCTTCCACTCCAGGGAGGGGAGAGGGGCTGGAGATTGAGTTCAATCCCCAGTCATGCCTACATAATGAAACTGCCCTAAAAATCTCTGAACTACAGGGTTGAGGAGTTTCTGAGCTGGGGACCACACTCAAGTGCCAGGAGGGTGGTGCACCCCAATTCAATGGAGACAGAGGCTGCTGTGCTGGGGACCCTTCTGGTTCTTGTTCTGTGTAGCTCTTCACTAGCTGTTCATTTCTATCCTTCATAATAAACGGTAATCAGAAGTCTAGCACTTTCTTGAGTTCTGTGAGCCCTTGTAGTATATTATTGAACATGAAGGCGGGTCATGGGAACCACTGAGTTTGTAGTCAGCTGGGAACCGCATTTGCAGTGGGTCTGAAATGGGAGTAGCCCAGTGGCACTGAGCCCTTGACCTGGGGGGGTGGTCTGTACTAACTACGGGCAGTTAGTGTCAGCATTGGATTGAATTGTAGGACACCCAGTAGGTGTCGGAGGATTGAAGCACTGGTTGGTTGGTGTTGGAAAAACCGTCGTCACACCAGCCTGCTCACCCATGAACCTCTAGGTCTGCGGAGGGACTGGACAGCACAGAGCCTGGCACGGTGCTTATACTCACCACGTCCCACCCCTTAATCTGCAACTTCAGGCTCTCAACCTCCAGGTTTAGCTCCAGAAACCTCTCTTTATCTTCAGTTAGTTAATGAAACAGATATTCACTGGGTTGGTTTCAGTGAGCTTGGCCTTCAAATGAGGCTGTTAGTAAGTTTCAGGACACAATGCCTAAGGTCACATTGATACTCGGTGACAGGGCAAGGACTGGGCATCCCAGTCTCGCAACTGGAACATCTCTCTCTGCCTCACTGTCTTTCAACTTTCCAAAGAGTCCTTATTCGATGCCACAACAATCCTATAGGACCAATGCAAAATCGAGTCACTGTGAAGATTTAGGACACAATGAAAATTGTTCCCAGCTCTGTGTCACGCCCATTCTACTCTCCAGATTGGCCTTTTCTCCCTCAGGCAGTATAATTGACCCTAGCATCTCAGCTTTTCCCCACCCACCGAATATTGGGAATCATAGGCCTCTCTGTCTGAAAGCCTCTGAGGGCAGGTCGGGAAGGAGATGACTCCAGAAAGGTTCCATGCTGTCAGCAGCTTCCACGGCAGAGATGATTCACTGGGGCCCGGCTCATTCCTGATCACGGAGGCCAACTGGGCATCTGTCATCGTCTCCCTCCTCTCCCGGAAACGGCTTCTTCAAAAGGGTCTGTAGCCGCCCTGCAGGGAGGCCTGTTCAGAGCCTCTGGGGTTGTTGGAAGGTGAAGGGGGGGGGGGGGGGGGGGGAGGGGGTCCTCTCCTGTGGGGGGGGGGGGGGGAGAGGGTGGAGGGGAGACCTGGAGAGCTGCCACCCGAGTGAGGCCGGTGACAGGAAGAATCTATCCATCTTGTGTGCAGCGCCAAATATGGTGCTGGGGCTCAGTAGGTAATAAACAATGGTCACATAGCTGGCTCGACAAGGAGAGACATGACAGAGGAGAGCGAAGGGAAGGCCTGACGTCACCTTGTGCGGTTCCGGCTGAGCAAGCTGGCTCACCCCAGGTTGCTGGAATCCCATATTTGTCCTTGTTGAGCCCACATGTGCTTTGTTCTTGACAGATGTGCCCAAAGCGAGAAGGGGGAAACTGAGGCCACGGAGCATGTTGAAATGGGTTCTCGGCACTGCCCCTTGGGCCAGTAGACTTTCCGAGGGCCTGGTATGGATTGAGCCCCTGTCTTGCAGTTTCAGCTTGCTTTTGGCAGCAGCAGCCAGGCTCTCAGTGACATGAGAGCAGATGTCATTGCTGGAAAGACAGTAAGCCCCCTACATACGAACGTTCAAGTTGCGAACTTTCAAAGATTCGAACCTATGTTCTCATGTCCAATCACGTAAGTGAGTTCACGTGTCTGGCGTACGTTGTCACGTGCGTGCATCCTCTGCAAGTGGTTGTGCTTTTGTGTACATCGCTGTACGGTACTGTATGGAGTACGGTAGTACAGTATCTTTATTTCAAACCCAGGATGTCTGGAAGCAAGCTTAAGAGCAGCAGTGATGTAGCTGGTACTGCTAAGAAGTGCCAGCTGTTGTGCTGGACTACTGTACTTTTCAAGGTACTCTACCATACGATTAAAAATGTTTTCTTTACTTTTTGTTTGTTTTTTATGTATTATTTGTCTGAAAAGTATCATAAACCTATTATAGTACAGTACTATCTAGCTAATTGTGTTAGTTGGGTACCTAGGCTAACTTTGTTGGACTCACGAACAAATTGGACTTACGAACGCATTCTCGGAACGGAACTCATTCGTATGTAGGGGACTTACTGTAGCCAGAACTGTTAAGTGTTCACTGTGAATGGTTTAAGCCCACGTTATAAAATTTTGAGTTTTAGATATTCCAGGACAGCTGTTTGTAGAGGTCTGGGGAACCCACAGACACCTAAGGCTGGCCCAGGTGACCAGTGCCGCCACTTAAAAATCTGAGAGCAGGGCATGGTGTTTCCCATCAGGGCCAAAGGGCTGGCATACCTGTAAGGGCAGTGGGGCCAGGGCCACCTCCAGTGGTGTCTTCCTGCACACCAGTGTCCTGCATCAGCTTCATAAACAAGGGGGACCTTGTCCTTTTGCCTGTGCCTGTGTGTGTTTGGCTTTTTTTCTTTTCTTTTAATTTTCATTTTATATTGGAGTATAGTTGATTTACAGTGTTGTGTTAGTTTCAAGTGTACAGTTATACATATATTTGGCTTTTCTTAATACAGTTATGAGATGTATCTGGAGCTTGTGTCTTATACGACCACAGAGAGGAATAGCTGATGAAGGAGGTAAGATCACGCTGTGGTGAGAAGAACACAGGATTTTGAGCCAGAAAGACCTACCTGCCTTTGCATCCCAGCTGTGCCCATCCACACCTGTGAACCCTTTGAGTGTCCAACCTACACACCAAGCTTCCATTTATCCATAAAACAGTGTGATCTCTCCCACTTTGCACGGTTTGCATGAGAGTCAGAAATAGCCCTCCAGAAGGTCAGTTCTCAATAAATTGTGATTGTAGTTGCTACTGAAACGCGTATGTGTTCTTGTACACTTAAATGACAAATTACCTATAGGTCATTAACGGCTAGAAGAAAGTCTCCTTCCTCCTGCACATTTTTGTGGTTCAGAGCTCTTTCCAACAAGCTGTGGCTTTAAAAATGCAGATGCCTTCTGCAGAAGAGAAAAAGCTTTCCGAGGAAAGCCAGAGGACATCCTGTTCTGATTAGCACGTCTCCGTCTGCACTCTAAGGCCTGCTCTCGCCCGTCACAGAATGTTGAGCAGGGATCTGGATCGGGACGGCTTGGAATCGCGACTGCGGGCCCGCCTGACCGTGAGACTGGGATCCACTACTGTCACCTTCCTGCCGGTCATTCTCAAGGAAAATGCACTTAAGGTTTCAGAAGAAGCTGCAGGGGTGGTCAGCAGCCCAAGGAGTGGGAGCCAGAGGTGGGGACTGGAGAAGACGCAGGTCCTGGGCTGCCCTGGAGGTGGCAAGCTTTCCGTGCTGCTGATGGCAACGTGGCCGCCACACTTGGTGAACCAAGGCATGGCCACCATATGAATTTCATGCTCTCACATTGATTGGACCCATTCCTGTTTGCTCTCCACCATCACTGTCTAAAATGGAAAATTAGGAGATCCACATGCATTTGCTTCATATTGTCCAGGATGGAAAACCCTGATCCTTCGTCCCAGAAGAAAAACATCTGGGAGGCCATCAGATATTAAGCCTTAAATGTCACGGAGAGATAATGTCCCAGAGCCGTATGAGCTCTGATGGGCCAAAACGGGGAGGTAAATGAGCTAAAAATGGGAAACGAATTAGGACATCTAAACAGATAGGCAAGTCATTATTAGCACAATAATAGGATTAAACCTAAAACACGACTTATTAGTTTTAGTTGTGAGTTTGCAATTCATATTTCTCCCACAGTGCAGCTACATTAAGAATAGTAGATTAAATAAAGAAAGAAAGAATAATGGAAGAATGTGACAATTGTCATATATCACCTATAAAGTTCCACGTTTTCACTCTGTGGCAACAAAATCGGTGATCTAAACATCAACAAGTAGAGCACATTATAAACAGTTACATACCATTATCTCCGTAAAGTCATTACAACAGAAATAAAAACCGTTTTTTATTTTAACTATTAATATTCATCAAATGTTAATGAAAATACCTAACAAATAATTAGGAAAAACACATGGCTTAAGTAACGAAGATGAAGGAGATGATCATTGCTGTGAAAACTTAATCTACAAAATAAAGAACATACCATTAGTAGACTTAATTATGTCATTAAATATTTAATTTTACTTTCACTACTAAATTTTGTTTGTATTTTTCATATTTTAAATGTAAAGAGCTTCTTAATAAGATTTGTCATTACGGCAACATCAAAGGCCGGAACATTTAAGTTTGACTTACTGTCTTCATCAAATTGGTCAAACATCATTTTATTTACCATTAAATGAAATGAACAACCCTCCTTGCAGTTTACTACACGTTATGCTTTATTCAAAAGGGGTTTAATAATCATTCTAGGTTATACCCACAAAAATAATGTTTTCTAATGTCGAAGAAAATTCATTGCTTTCCTTTTACATTTTTTTTTTCTCAGTGAGTATCACACAATGCCCCACATTTCCTACTGTTTGTGTAGGAGAATATAGATCGGAGTCTGCCTTGCTTGCTTATAGAATAGGTCCTTTGACACCATTCACAATTAGATCATTCGTTTCCTGAGAGGTGATCCCATCACTTATAACTCCCGCTTCTGGACAAATCTCATTTCACAGGTTTAAGGTCACAGCGAGTAAGTTAGTTTCCTGGTATTGGTGAATGGCACTCAAAACTCTCAGCCTCCAAATATCATACGATATCGTTTATATGTGGAATCTAAAAAAAAAAAAAGGTACAAATGAACTTATTTACGAAACGGAAGTAGAGTCACAGATGTAGAGAACAAACTTATGGTTCCCAGGGGAAGAGGTGGGGGGAGGGATAAATTGGGAGATTGGGACTGACATATACACACTACTATATATAAAGTAGGTAATTAATAAGGACCTGCTGTATAGCACAGGGAACTCTACTCGATACTCTGTAATGGCCTATATGGGAAAAGACTCTAAAAAAGAGTGGGTACATGTATAACTGATTCACTCTGCTGTACCCCTGAAACTAACACAACATTGTCAATCAACTAGACGCCAATAAAACTTTTTTAAAAATTAAAGTAAATAAATAAAAGCATAAGAAAAGAACAAACAAAACTCTCAGCCTCACCTTAGCACTCAGTGAGAGCTTCATCCGTCTCAAGCGCCCCATGCAGGGCCTGGCTGGATCACTCAGTGGGCACAGCCAGAGAAGCACACACAGCACAAGGACACAGCTCCCATGGCTCACGAGAGCCAGTGGCATGCATCCGTCCCCATCCCTATTCAGCGACATCACAGTGGCAGCTGGAAATCAGCTATGAAGCATGTACACCAAGGACACTGGCAAATGATACAAATCGGGGCTCTGCTGCACACCGGAGAGCCCGTTGTTAAACACTCACCAGCACACCACTGCATACATCTACAGGGACCAGGACATGACACCCCACTTCTCTCCCACCGTCGTCTCCTGCCCCTTCACTACCTGGGTCTTGATGACCCGAAGCCCAGCTGGAGGAGTAGAGATGCTCTGTGGTTGCCAGCAGCCCAGGGTACCAAGTGCCCACCTGGGCTTCGAACATCTCTGTGCCGTGGGGCAGGTGAAGCTTTCTCCCCCTGCCGTCTGCATCTCCTGACCAGCTCTTATTCCGGGTCAGGCAGCTGAGGCAGTGGGAGAAAGGCCCGCGCCCAGCTTTTCCTTTGCTGCCAGAATATAAAGAGCTCTCTGTGGGGAGAGGAGGGCCCCTCCTCTCACAAACATCTTCTGATGGAATCACTGCCCAGGAGCCTCTCAACCTGGGCTCTAGGGCTCAGAAGGAAGCTGGAACCAGGGGCAAGTGCCCAACTGTCCCAGTTGGGCAGTTGGGCCGGGATGAGGGCTTTCCCCGGGATAGAAGGACATTCAGAGCTAAAAGCCAGGATGGTCCAGGGCAGCCCTGGGAGGTGGATCCCCTTCGGGGCATCTCCTAGCATTATTCGCTGTGAGGCTCAGAGCAGCCCTGGGTGGGGTCTGGAGAGGCAGATCCACTGGAAGACAGATGTCTGTTTGGAAAGGCCTCTTCCTCCTCTGACAGCAGCTGGAAAGAATAGGAACAGAGAGAAGGAACCAGAAGTTCCCGGGAGAAATCCAGTGTTTCCGTCCTTGGGCATAAATGAGGGGTCTGGAGTTCTGTCTTTGATCCATTTAGGAACTCAATTACATAACCTCCGGGACTTTGGGGTGGCCTGAGCCCCCAGAGCCTGGGAGAGGCCTGTGGAAATGCAGGCCCAGCCTCTTTCCTCCTGACTGCCAGGCCTGTGCAGGCTCATCGCTATTCCAGGCCTGTGAGGCCTCCCCATGTTTCCCAGTCACCAGACACACGCTTTTCTGGGTTTTCCTTTCCTACTCAGCTAGCAGTGCCTGACTCGCATCTGGATGAGGGGCAGCAGAGTGGCATGTCAGCCTGTGGACACCAGACAAACAGGCCCATCCTGACCCCCGTGGCCACCCTGGCCTGTGATTCCTTCCCTAGGACACCCTGGCCCTTTTTAGATGAGATGTTGGAGTAGATGCTCAAAGTGCCACTTTTACAGAAGGAACAATGACCAGAATAATGACGGGGCGACTCTCCCTGCCTCCCCACACTTACCCTTGCCCTAGAATGGAGCCATTCTCCATAATATCCCGGTTTTCCCACCTCTGCATGGAGCTGGGCAGTCAGGAGGCCCAAGGGGTGCTGGTTTAACGGTGGTGCCGAGGTGCACACCTCACTCCTGAGGGGCTCTGCCCACACAGGGGGCACTCAGGCACAGGCTACCCGCAAACTTCCGATCCACCCCCTCCCCCCCTCCCTCTTGGCAACCACAAGTCTGTTCTCTGTCTCTGTGAGTCCGTTTCTGTTTTGTAGATAAGGTTTTTTGTGCCCTATTTTAGATTCCACATATAAGCGATATCATATGATATTTGTCTTTCTCTGTCTGACTTCACTTAGTGTGATAAGCTCTGGGTCCATCCATGTTGCTGCAAATGGTATTATTTCATTCTTTTCATGGCTGCATAGTATTCCATTGTGTGTGTGTGTGTGTGTGTGTGTGTGTGTGTGTGTGTGTGTGGTGTGTGTGTGTGTGTATCACATCTTCTTTATCCATTCACCTGTCGATGGACATTTAGGTTATTTCCATGTCTTGGCTATTGTGATAAAGGACACATTTAAATTTCCTTTTCTAAATATCTTACCATGTAGTTCATGACCATCAAAAGAAGGACTCTTTTTTCTTTTTTTTTAATTTTAATTTTATTGGAGTACAGTTGATGTACAATGTTGTATCAGTGTCAGGTGTACAGCAGATTGATGCAGTTATACATATACATGTATACATATATTCATTCTTTTTTAGAGTCTTTTCTCAGGAAGGGCTCTTTCTGATTGCTGAGGCTTAGTATCATTCTGTGCTGGGAAAACACCCAGCTATTAGCTTGAACTGAATCAGTGAAAGAAGGCCGACTCCTGTCCTTAAAGTCTTGTTTCTACTCTAGTGGTTTCCCACCACGTGAGGAAGGGTGTACCCTTCTAGCTTCTTCATTCACAGAGGCCTCAGGAAGATTAGATACTCAGGGGCAGACTGAGAGACCCGAGCTGGGCAAGGAACAGGAAGTGAGCTACCCGCATGGACATCTGTTGTGTGCTAAACCTGCCACAGGGCTTTACCTTATTTAACCCTAAAAGCAATTGTGTGACCTAACGAATAGCATTCCCATTTCACAACGGAGGCAAACCCAGAAGGGTTAAGAAACTGTCTCAGAAAGGAACACGCAGGAAGGGATACAGATGTGCCTTGAACTGCGTCTGTCTGATTTCACTGGCCCAGAGACTGAGATTGTTCGATGGAAATTCTCCTTCACCTTAATCACAGGAGGGCCACGGTTCAACGGCAGAGAAAAGTATTTGAGGTTGACTATGTGTTCAAGATTGCGTGTGTGTGTGTGATTATTGCTCCCACAGTGAGACATGGCCAGTGGTTAGAACCAGTGCCTGAGCCAAACAGACCTATTTTCCATTCTTCTTTGTGTTCTTTCTTTGTTTTCTTCCTATGTATAAAGGAAAATTCTAGAGCCTCACTGTCTAATACAGTAGCCATCAGCCACATGTGGCTACTGAGCCCTTGAGACATGGCTCATTGAGATGTAACTGTAAAATGCACACCAGATTTCAAAGACTTAGTATGAAAAAAGGAATATGAGAGATCTCATTAATAATTTCCAAATTGATTTTATTGAAGTGATAATAGTTTGGATATATTGGCGTTAAATAAATTAGATTAAAATTTGTGTTATCTGTTTCTTTTTACCTTTTTCACGGGGCTACTAGAGAATTTTAAGTTACGTTTGTGGCTCGAATCTTATTTCTGTTGGAGAGCGCCGGTGTCTGCAGCACCGCGTTTGTAAGTCCTGGGATAAAAGATGGATGACTTGTTAAAACTCTCCTCAGCCGGAGAAGACGCTTTCATCCTATTAATACCCACGCTGAAACAAAGTGAAGTTGGTTGTGTATAAACACGGCCTGGGCCTCTGCCTCCCTGGCCCACTGGGATGTGCTCAGGATACTGGCTGGGGCAGCTCACGTCTTGTCCAGCTGCACCCAGAGCTCCTGGCACTCTGAAACATCTCTGCCTTAAACAGCACTAACGTTTCTTCCCTGAGCAAAGTGCTTCGTCATTCCTCTCTGGGAGGAAGGTAGGGGATGAAACCGTGACCCAGAAAAATAGCCTGATCTCACCAAGGTCGTTACTGAAGGTCACGACCAAGCCAAGCAGAGCATGCGGTCTACTTTGGCGTTTACCACCCTGAGCAGCCTGCAGATGCTTTTCTGGTCGATGATCTTAACTGCAGGAAAGCAGGTTCAGTACCCAGGCTTGGGGGGAAAGGGATTACAGTGTCTGAGAGCCCCGACCCCTCCCCTGCTTTTGGCATTCCACAGTCTCTGGGCTCAATGACTTTTTTTTTCTCCTCTCAGAGATGGAAAGTGCTGGAGTATCCCCCTTTGATGATTTAAAAGTGTTGTGTGCCTTTTGCTCTTTCCTCTTTATATCCAGCCCTCTCCTTTCTCTGGGCTGCTTTTACACCCGTTTCCATAGCAACCACCTCTATTGCATCCCTGCCTGCGTAGAGAAATCTTGCAGATGCCAGTAGGGATCCAACACCTTCCAGGAGCTACTTTGACTCCCTGTCTCCTCCTCTCCCCACACTAATTTTCTTGCCTTTCTTCTCCCGAGGAAGCTGCCCCTTCCTCCAAGTACCTACAAGCCCTTGGGGATGGCCCCCCTGGTCCATGTGAGCCTGAGGATAAGCGGGGAGAAGGCTGGTGCCGGAAGAGAAGGCAGAAATCTCTAGGTCTTATTATAAATCTTAATTCTTCATGTGGCTTCGACGCAACACGCTAAACATAAAAGCTCTCGGGGGTGGAATCAAAGGCACTGAGGCCCTGAGAGCAGTGGGGTTAGGCTCTCCAATCACTGTTGGACAAGCGTCCTTACCTGAAGGCTGGCAGAATACACAGAGGCTACCTTGGCCATCTTTGCTACAAACCTCACCCAGGTCTCTCTCCAGTCCCCACTCACCTCTACCCCAGCCTCATGACAAGCTCATGACCGTACCTGTGCACTTGAATTTCTTCATTCTGTGTATTCCCCCAGAGAGATCAGCCTCCGTTCCTTATTGGTTTGGAGGACAGGGCAGACGTGCACACACACACACACACACACACACACTTATCAGGGCTTTGAAGACCCCCAACAACTGAATCACCCACCTCCCCCCCAGGGCCAGGCTCAGCTGGCCATCTTGGAAGGCAAGGGGAATGGGTCTCCATCAGTGACCTCCCGAAAGCTTTTGAAGATTTTTCGCCCACCATTCCTCCTTGGAACTGGATATTATTCTTTTGATTACACAAGCCTGACAGCCTGATCATAATAAACACGTAACTGAAGAGAACCTATCCCTTTCCAGCAGCATTATTTATTCACCTAAAGCAAAGGCTGAGCTATATTTAGCATCTGATGTCAGTGGGCTGTTTGGATTCTTGGAAATTGGCAGGAAGCCACCTCTCACATGATATATGAAATCACTGATAAATGCTTCTTTTCACCAAAAGAAAAACAGCTTAATAGATGCGGCCTTTCTCTGCTCCCCCTTCCCCTCCCTCTGTCTCCTCCACCATCCTCCCGCCCGCCCTTTCTTCATCTGGGATTTGTCTTTCTGTGGCACAGCTCAGCAGAGCCTGTGAAGTGGAAATGAGTTGCTCAGTATCACAGATCAAAATGAGGCTGTTGGGATGCTCAGGATGGTTTTTTCCTCTCCTAGATCCTGGAAGGCTGCCAAAGCGCCAGTGAATCAGACACAGACGCACAAAAAGGCAAGTCTATACAGCCGTGGCTTTATGGGGCCGAGTATTTATGGCGGAACACTAGCTCTGGGTTGCTGTTTTGCAGGCGAAAATGGGAAGTCGATAGTGATTCAGGATTGCCATTAAGTGTGAAAACAGTCCCGGTACAGATTGTGTGTAATAAGCCAAATAGAGGGAGAAGCTTTAAGAAGCTCTGGATTTGCCACCCTAGATCAGCCTTGGGCCCCATCAAGTGCAAGCTCTTGATTTGTGTGGTGGTTAATAACACCTCGAGCTCGGAACAAATCTTTCTGCCTTCCCTCTACCTTCTCTGCCACGCACTGGGTCTATCATACAAAGCTGGTGGAGGCATTGGACAGGGTTGTGCATGTGAAATTAAATTATTTCTCGCCCTCCTGCAGAGATCAGTTTATATGGCCCGAAGCACAGGATTTAATTACCCTTATCTTAGCTCCTGTAAGAACCAACATCACTACTGATCATGGATTCACCCAGCCCCTCTCACCATCAGCTGTAACGTTTAACTCAGGACCCGCAGCCGAAGCCAGGTGGATGGTCTGACTGGCCGTCGGAAACAGGGAAGCGGCACCTCCAGCGGTGGTTTATTTCCATTTCTTTGTCCTGAGCTCCATCCAGTGACCCCGTGTTCTGACACTGGAAGGTATTGTGAAGACAAGAGAAGGGCTTGTTTTCAGCCCTCTAGCATCTAGGGTCCCTTCGTTAAGTTCCGCTCTATCATGTGCTCTGTCAAGCAGTCCTGGCTGGGTGATGTCGACCATGGGCGTGTGAGGGACTTGGAGAGTTTCAAAAAACCCACAGCAACAGTGCCTTCAACTGGCCCTTCTCCCACACCCACACATGCATGCAACACTCCCCTTCAGCCTGGGTGAGAGGGAGAAACAAGAAGGCGAGAGGAGGAAGTGTGAGCAAGTGAAATCCGTGCTCTTTGTGACTCTGTCTTCACATCTTACCAGGCAGGGGAATCGGTGGATGGAGGGATGAATAGACAGATAAACAAATGGGCAGATGAACGGATGGACCCATTCCTCAATCAGTAAGAAAACCCACCACAAAATAAACACAGGCTGTAGTTCGAAGCTGTTTTCCATTCAGTCCTTCAGTTAGCATTCATTGGGGGCTCCATAATAAAAACTGCAGGTGAGTGAAGGTCTTTGTTTTCACTGGGATAATTTTTTAATTCTTAAAATGAGGGGTGCGGGACCCAGATGACCTGTCAGCTCCCTTCCAGACTCTGAAATGTTAAGGTTCTGTAACTGTGTGATTCTGTGACGTTATGAGTCACCTGGCGTGAATGAACTCTTTTCTGAGAGGTAGCTGGCCTCCTCTCCCCCGAGGTGAGGTGAATGAGTTCTGTCTCAGACACAGATGCTTCTGGAACACTCCCTGCAGGGGTGACTGCCACTCGTCTGGGGCCTGAAGGAACCAGTAAAAACCCTTACTCGGGATGAACGTTTGGTCCCACTGAGAATACTGCTCACTTGGGCTCTGTGTAGGGCCACATCGTGTTTAGAATGACAATGATGGTTTCTGTTTTAGGCGAGGAGTTGTTCTTTTGGCCTGAGCTGCTTGAGAAGCTGACTGCTGTTTCTATCAGCCCCAGATATCACATAGCATAGTACCGTGGCCTCTAGCAGAGTGACACACGACAGTGACAGTAACCCACTTGCCCATCTCTGGACGCTGGCCAGGGTTTTCCTAGCACTGGGCTGAAGCCATGGTCTGTTTTGTCATAGTACCTTGGATGGGCATTAGTAAGACCAGATGCAAGTCAAGACAGAGAGAGAGACTGAGACAGTTTAAAGACTTGATTATACTCACGGTTCCTTGGGGAGAACATAAGACACCATGCAGGGTCACATGGGGAAGTACCAGGTCAGTCAAGAGGCAGAGGGAGCTGGGGGGACCTGTGGGCAAGAATCTTTATGTGGTTTCCATGGCGAGGAATGGGTGAGGCAGGGCAATCAAGCTTAGATTTGACCAGCTATGTTTGAAAGCGGCACCCTGTGAGATTCATGTTCACTGTGACTGTTAGAGTATAAAGTTTAAAGCTATCTGAGGATTCCTAACGTTTATGGGTGTATTAGTGAGTGTGCTCCAGAGAAACAGAACCAGTAGTATGCATGCACGTGCACATGTGTGTACCGAGAGAGAAAAAGGAAGAGAGGGAAAGACTGATGTTAAAGAATTGGTTCATGCAAATTTGGAGCTTGGCAACTCCAAAATCTGCAGGGTAGGCCAGCAGGCTGGAGACCCGCAGAAGAGCCAGAGCTGCAATTCAAGTCCACGGGCTGTCTGCTGGCACAATTCCCTCTTCCTTGGGGGCCATCAGTCTTTTGTTCTATTCAGGCCTTTGGCTGATTGGTTGAGACCCACCCACATTACGGAGGGTAATCTGCTTTACTCAAAGTCCAATGATTTAAATGTTAATCTCATCCAAAAACACCCTCACAGAAACAATAATGTCTGACTAGATATCTGGGTACTGTGGTCCAGCCAACTTGACACATAGAACCGGCCATCACGATGAGAGTCACAGTTTGCTCAGGGGTACCTAATAGGCCCTTAGGTGGCTATTAAAGCATCACTTTACAGAAATGTATTTAAAGTTAATACACAATCATTGACTCCATAGAGGCAGGATATCTGAGGTGTCCTCGCCTTCCCAACCTTCCCCCAGGTAACTTTACAAGCGCCTCCGGAAAGCACCTCATAGCTTACAAAACACATTCACTCCCGTCCTCTCCTTGATTCTCACAATGGCCCACGAGGTCAGCATTTCTGTCTCCATATCAGAGTCGAGAGAACATGAGTGGAGAGGTGAGGTGACGTGACCTACCCAGGTCAGACAACTCACAAGTGGAGAAAGCCAGGATGGACTCCAGCTTCTGGTTCCAGATGACAGGACCTGGATTTCAGTAGCAACTACTATGTGCCAGGCCCCACTCTGGATGCTTCTGTGCATTAATTTGCTCAATGTTCTGAGCAACTCAGTGATAGAGCCATCACTCTTGGCCCAGGCAGGGAGGCTGAGGCACTCTCACTGCTTCTTTTCGGCTGGGATCCAAAGCCAGGCTGGGGTCCGCGATCCTAATTGTATCCTCTTCCACCCGCCCCCCCATCCAGGGCTACTGCTACTCTCTCCTCCTGGTCCCCCAGCCAATGCACTGCTACCCGGCCCCCACCCCCAGTCTATCCCTGGAAACTATTAATAATGATCTTGGTGGGCAGAGTACCTGAAAGCAGTAAGAGAAGGTTGCCTAAAGATTTGGAAGGAAATACAGAGAAACCCCCAAAGTGGGACAAGCTATCCAAAGGATTACATCACAAGGATGTTCTCAAAACATCCTATGTAGGATTGGTCCTGGGTGCCCTAGCTCATCACGAGGGGCCCTGGGGCCTTGCTTCTCTCTGCAGCTTGCTTATCTCCCAACAGGATCCCCTTTGCTCTGTCCCCATATTGCTTACTGGGCCCCGGTCCCGTCTTCCCCATGATCTACCGAATGTAGGCAAACATATTCTTTCAATAAACTTGTACTGGTGCCAGGCACTGTGCTGAGGACCGAGAGCTGAGGGGCAAGGAGGAATGTGGGTCCTGCCCTCAAGGCACTCATAGCCCGATGGAAGAGGCAGACCTGCCAACAGGCAGTACCGACCCGATGGCAGGGAAGCTGGCCCAGTCGCCGCGTCAGGCCGAGTACCCTGGGCCCACAGCACAAGGCGTCACCAGCTCTGCCCACGGGATGCCTGCAGCTTTGTCTGGAGGGGAGGGTTGACCTGGAGCTGAGCGGACAGGTCCACAGATGGATGAACAAGGGAAGGGCAACCAGGTGGAGAGAACAGTGTGTGCAAAGACCCAGAGGCCCGAGAGCGTTCGGTTCTGCTCAGCTGGCATATATAACATATGTTGTCACGGCCAGGAAGGCACAAAAGGCGGGTGGGAGAGACCGTCAGCAGCCTGGTATCCCACTGAGAATGAGCTGGGATTTGTTCCCCTTGAAATAGCCTGCCTGAGCCTTATGCAATCCCCCTAGTACTCCTGAAGCTTTGTGAGCCATGTGTGAAGGGCTCTGATACACTCTGGGTAGTTATTAAGCCCTGGGAAGGAGCCTCAGGGTGTGCAGAGAGGGCTGGATGCTGGTTCCTGACCTCAAGGCACACATAGGCTAGGTGAGGAGTAAGAAACGTGAAACATTACAGGCTATGGGCAGGAAGACTAATTAAGCGTCAGGCAGTACGGCCTCCATCACGAGTGTGGTGAGAGCTGGTGAAGAAATGGGAGAGATGCTTCCACGGGCAGATTATAAATCAGGAAAAGGCATTGCTTCCCGCTGCTAAACTGGGTACAACCCTGTCCCTTGACCTTTCCGGGAGCCTCTGTCCTTTTGCTTAGAGGATTCTCCAAGCACAGCCTTACCGTGCTCATCAGCGTGGGGACTTCTTTCCCTTTTGGCCTGTATCCTCCAGCTTCCCCTTATGCAAGTGGGATTTTGCATCCCCAGCTGGACTTCATCTGAGCCTCACTGTGTTTAGATCTGGGTTTCAGATCCTCTTACTTTGCAGGGTTTCCTAAGACCACCCCAACTTCACACAGCCTGGAGCATAAAAATATTCTAATACATGCTTGCATAGTGGAGATTTCCACGTGAGGCTTCTGTTACAAGTGGCCCTATTTCTGCGGGAGCCAGTCATCTGTTACGGAGCCCTTTGAATGTACTTGTCTGTGGCTGGTAGAGAGTTCCTTGGTCTGCAGCTCAGTGTTCCTAGGGCTGTTGCTTCAGAGCAAAGCAGTGCCTTTGCGTGTATCTATTACAGAGACATTAACCACACGCATGGCCCGTCTTCTCCCTTACGCCACACAGCCAAGGTGATGGAAACGCGACATTTTAAACCCAAAAGCAAATTACAGCAAGGAATCGGTGTGAAATTACTATCCTCTGCTTGGAGTGCCTTTTTAAAAATCAGGCAGCAGAGCCCAGGAGAAAAGTTGGCCTGTCAGACAAGCCCATTCAAGCTTGCGATTCCGCTGTCATTTGCCCGACGGGCTTGAGATAAAGAACGAGGATAAAAAAATCTGCCAAAGATAGTGCCACTGAGAAACCAGCACCCAGGCAAACTCAGGAGCCAGTGCCGCCTCAGCTCTGCCCTCTGATAGGACGCTGGCACCAAGGACTTGTTCTTACAGGGATGTCGTGTGACCTCCCATTTCAGCACCAAGGAGACGTGGAGAGCTGCAAAGAGCTCCGGCTGTGAATCCCCGAGTAATGGGAAGGGAGAACAAAGTTTACATTGAAAATCTTGACTTTCCAAATAGCATGTTGAGGCAGACTCACACAGACAGGTTTGCTGCCGGTCTGGGACTCTCCTGGGGCAGCTGCAGCCCGGAGATTCATCTAGAAAGAATATAACGCTGAGCTTCCTTCTATTTGTACTTTTTCTGGGGCTTCAGTTCCCAGAGCGGTGCCCTAGGAGCCTGAAGGAAAGAGATGCCCCCTGAGTAGCCGGGAGCGATGGAGCTCAGGCAAATGGTCCAACCCCCGTGCTCTGGAAAAGCTCACAACCGCGTGGTGGCAGGCGCTCTGGATCGCCGGGGACGCACAGCTCCGGCTCGGCCTGGGCTTTGTCACCAGCTCTTGGTGGGGAGGTGGCAGGCTGACTTCCGGGCTCTGTGCCCCTGCTCTTGGGGGTGAGACGGGAGGACACCCTACCTGCTAGGTGACTGAGTTTAACGCCCTTGGAGGTGAGGTCACGCCCATATACCGAATCAGATTTTGCTGTTTCAGCTAATGTTTATTGTGTCTCTGGCCGTGAGGTGCTTCCTTGGAACTCCCTAACTGCCCTGACAGGTAGGTCTCAGTTCCAGTTCACAGGTGAGACCACTGAGACTCAGAAGGGTTCACTAATGTGCCCCACTCCACACTGCTAGGAAGTGGTTGGTCCAGGAGTCAGATCCAAGTCTTTGGGACCCAAGCCCAGTGCTTTCCATGAGAGACATCCACCCAGCCTGCTTCAGAGGTGGCAGCTCCCACACAAACGGGGGCCGTCGTGTGGTCCGCCTTCACCTCCAGGGTGTAGCATCTCTGGACGGACACTTTGTCCCCATCTACTTGTCTCAATGTTCCATCACCCATTTGCCACGGGGAAGCACTGACCAGATTATAAAGTAGCCACAGGGAGCTCCCTGGTGGTCCAGCAGTTAGGACTCGGCGCCTCTACTGCAGGGGGTGTGGGTTCGATCCTTGGTCGGGGAACTAAGATCCCACAAGCCTCGTGGCCAAAAATCAAGAACTAAAAACTTGAAGTAGCCGCAAATAACGGGCAAACATAAAACCTGGTCTGTGTCTGGTTGATAAAGACCCCCAGAGGAGACAACCACAGGAGTTGTGAGGCGTCCAAAGTGGTAAGCGTTTCCCAGGAAGGACCCCTCCAGGAGCCATGGCTTCAGAGCAATCTATTTTCTAACAGGCACCGAGGAACAGCAGTCATCAGCACGGTTATCACTGCCATCATCCTCGGCACGAAATACAAGACTTCACATCTGGTGCGTGGTCCCGATCCCGGGGACGTTGGAGAGTTCACGGGGGCCGGGCTGTCCCCGCTCCTGGCTGTCTGTCTTGTGTGTCACTCACAACTGCCTCTTGCAAACAGAGCATTCCCTGGGGAGCTTTCCCCGGGGACACTTTTCTTTGGCATCCTTAAACAGCTGTCACACTGTCCCAGTTGTTTTTCAAGAAGGAGGTCTCCAGAGTTTCATTGAGGCAGAGTTGAACTTGACCCTGCCGTGTTGATTTGTTCCCTTTCATCTCTCCCTGGGAAACGGGTGCCAAACCCTGGGTGCCCATGGGTGGATCCTGGCAGCCTCTCAGCCTTGGCAGCTCATCACCTGTTGTTTCCTACCCAGAATACGCGCTTGGACGTGTAAGGATTTCAGCAGTTCCTGCAAAGGCAAACTTCTCTGGAGGAACCTGAGATTTCCTCGGCACAGACCAGCTTCACACCCCACGGAGCAGTCTTTCAGCAAAGGGTTTAAAGGTGGGGGCACATAAGTAATGCCTTAGGTAGGGTAGGTGAGGGAGGCACTCGACCTTGAACTTTGTATTTGCCAAGGGCTTTTAAGTCATTTCCATTAGCTATTGCTCCTGAACGCCCTTAGGAGGTAGGTAGGAACTGGTGTCCTCCTTTTGAGAATAAGGACATGGGGGAGGGAAGCATCCCCAGGGACACATCCATGGAGTGAGAAGGGTCAGAGGCCTTGGTGGGGAAGCGTTCCTCTCAGCCTGCATCCCCGGCCCCATGTGCTTCCAGCAAGCCACTGGGGAGGATGTTTCTGGAGCGTGGCTTTCGTCCAGGAATCGTCCTACATCTTAGCTTTCTAAGAGCCAGGTTGAGGTCTTGGTCACTGTCATGTGGCATATGAGGGGCAGCCTCAGAGAGGTAAGTGCCGTGCAGTAAATCACAGAAGGATGAGCAAACTGCTCTGCACAGAGAAAGCAGGCTCTCATTCCCCAGCCACTCCCGCGCCAGCTTTGAAGCGAGATATATTTTTAAACACAAGCCTCGTACAGAAAATTTCCCTCGCATGTCCCCATAGCCTACTAATGGGGCAACTGCTGGCAACCGATACCGCCAGCCCGTGCTCAGGGCTGTGTTCTCAATTTTTCTTTCTATTCTTGTCCCCTGGCATACGATAGGGTTGCTGTCCTGGGACACTGCAGGCGACTGACGAAAAAGGTTGCAGTCGGTTCTTGCCTGCTCTCAATTTCAAGACTCTCTGATTTCGTTCAGACGCCGGGCCTGTAGGTCTGTGTCCATTTACTGAGTGGGTAACTTTTATTTTACGTGTTTTATTCTTCAGGCAGATTCCATAAAACTGCCCGATGCTTCCCATCACCCTGGGCCGAGGAGGGACTGAAGTCAGAAAGCCAGCTGCCCCCCCCCAGGGCCTGAGAAAGTGGCCTCCGTGCTCCTGCAGGGTTTCACAGCAGGATCAAGTGCCTCTTGTCCCTCCTTTGCAAAATGCAAATAGCCATTTTGAGTCAACTTTGCTTCTCCCCATTGCTCTGATGAGGATTTCTTTCCTTAGCAAGGGAAAAGAAAGTCACCTTACAAGTCCTAATTAGAATGAGTCCTCCACTCAATTTATTCAGGCTATCCTCCTGAATTGTCCTGGTGTGCCCCCGAATATTATTACTGCTGCTGTTGTTGTTGTTTTAAAGGAGCCATTTCTAGCCAGAGGCTGGAGGAGGTGCCCTTTGTCCGCCTCTGGGCTCTGTGGTCCTGGCCCTCACCGAGGGAACCATGCCTGCACTGCTGTGTTTATTTGAGTTATGTAATATAAACAGCTTCAAGGAGATGGGCTCCTCCACTTTTGTTTTTAAACTCCGACTTCACTTGCCCTCTGCGGAGCTTGGTGCTTGGGTGGTTTCCTCCAGCTTTCTCTGTTTTGCTGCTAGAAAACAAAACAGCCTGCCCTTGACCCTTCCCTAGGACCAGCCCTTTCCTCCGCACTCCAGCGATGAAATGAACCGCTGCCGATGCTGACTCTGCATCCTCAGAGGCTTGGCCTCAGCCGGGGGCAGAGGGGGCATCCAAACTGAGCAGAGACGAAGCGGTCATGGGTGAGGCTTTGTCTGTAGCGTCTTCACGGATTCCTGGTGTCCCCAAGTCAGGAGTATCCCTAGAACATCTGAAACATAATTCCACTTAGCATATGGATTCAAACCCGACTTTTCAGGAACACAGCTGATGTGTAAAACACATGTGCCTGTAGTTAGGAGGAAAGTTCAAAAGTCATTGCAGACATCAGCTCCACATTATTTTACTATTCGCATCCCCTTAAATCAAATATTTACAAAGTGTTTCATTGCTCATTAGACCAGGCTCATGGTTTATCCCCCTGATGATGCCACGCAGTGGAGAAAGCCTGCAGTCTTCTCGCTGAGTTTGGCTTGGCAAAATGGCATGCAAGGCACAGTTGGATTACAATATATTTTTAGTAACAGGTTTCCTAAGACAACTCTCTAAGGGTTGAGTCACTGATTCCTTTATTTATACAGTTGTCCTAATGCAGATAACCGATATTTTCAGAATAGTTATTAACTCTCAAACTTCTTATGGTGAGATTCCACCTCCATCTATAAAATTTCATTTTGCCATAGTCCGTCTTTCTCTCTAATCAGCCTGACACGCATGCTTGCCGTCTGTCTATCAGGGTCCCCAACCTTGGGGTGAGAAGGATGCCCTTTCCATAACTGTGAGTTTTGGAGGCAGGACTAAAAGCCAGAAAGCATAGAGGTTTGGAGAATCAAGTGTTCAGGGCATGGAGGTAGGGAAGAGGGAGCCCAATGGCAGGAATGGCCTGGAATAGAGCATGAAGATCCAGGTACACATCCCTCCCCACTGGATTCCCAGAAAACTACCAGAGAGAAAGAAAGGAGAGGAGGGGGGGAGGGGGGGAAGGAAGGAAGGAAAGAAAAAGAAAGAAAGAAAAAGAAAGAAAGAATGAAAGAAAGAAAGAAAGAAAGAGAAAGAAAGAAAAGTAAGAAAGAAAAGAAAAAGAAAGAAAGAAAAGAAAGAAAGAAAAAAGAAAGAGAAAGAAAGAAAAGAAAGAAAGAAAGAATGAAAAAAAGAAAGAAAGAAAGAAAAGAAAGAAAGCAGGAAAAGAAGAGAAATTATAGCGATGGGTCGGGGGCTGGGGGATAGAATTGGAGATTTTTGCATGGAGAAATCCTTCCAGTTCTACCCATTGAAGCCCAGCCAGGGCCTCTGACAAAGCCACACAGCATCCTGTTGTCTCCTCAAGCCTTTCAGAATTTCTCTGCAGTTTTCCAGCAACAGCTGCCAACTCTGGCCCAGCCTCTCATCTGCCAACTCGCAACCCTACCCGCCCATCTCCCTGTACATTTCTCTCCTTCAAGGTCAAGTCCCAGTGCACCTCAGCTTTTCAGGGCTCTCCCGTGTGGTGAGAGCCTCGGCCTGCTGAGTCCCGGCGGGGTGGGTGGTGAAGGGGTGAGGCTGGAGGAAATCTGCTGGGGCTGAGGCTTTCTCACACATGTTTCAGATGTGCAGGGGTGTGATGGTAAACAGCGTCCTTGTCGCTGCCAGAGCCTGCCTTTCCACCCCGAGTCCTGTTCCCATCACCCTAGGGGTTCCAGTAATAGGGCGTAAAGCAAACAAAGAAAAACAGTAATCTGGGGTTCCGATTGCATTTTTTGTTTTTAGAAAATGTTAATGATAGGTTATGTGATTACCCTAGGTTTGGTTCTGCCCACTCTGTATTAAGCACATCTGGTATTTAGTAACAATATAAGTAGCAGGAGTTTTTTTGGCACTTGAAAATAAGCTCATCCAATGTTGCCATGCAGTTTGGAAACTCATCAGAAAGGCCAGCCAAACTTGTGGAGATACAAGACTTTTTTTGTAGGCTGGGCAGCTGGCCAGGACAGCTAAAAAATGTGAATTGGCTCAGAACTGCTGCCACGCAAACACTTCTGGAAATTTCTGTGCTTGGGCCCTGCCAAATCCATTATGCACAACACGAATTACAAGAGCCTCTATCTCTCCAAGCAGTTTGCTTTTTGAGCTTAGTTCTCCTATGCACTTATGAAACATATACACACAACCAAAATGAGAAAAACACCCCCCCCCCACCGCCAAATGCACTACCATTAAAGAAAAAAATTCTTTCCATCAGAGCTGCCAAGCTCACAACTTTTCCTGAATTAGGAGAAATAGCCTCAAACTTCGGTTTGAATTACATTAAATCTAACACGTGGGAGGCAACGGCGCTTCCTGGAAATTCTAGAAAGGAAGGATGTCTCGCATCATGGAAACAGCCTAGTATCTCCGTAGGAGAAGCAATGCAACAAAAGAACTTGGAAGGGGAACAGCATATACACCTTACATTCGGCATGTCCGGGAATTGGGATTTGGGCCTGAGCTGGGATTTGAATCAGTCTGCGAAGCAAACCCGTGCGCAGAATGTGCTTCTCCTGTGTGGAGGTTGCAGCCCTGCCTGGAGGTGTCTGGGTCGGCCTCGTGGTCCTGCAGGCCTGTCAATCGTCTGGCAGGATTTGAAGTGGAGGGTGGGCCCAGGTGGGCAGGCCACAGCGGGCCAGGGGGAAAGCAAGCAGGAGAGAAGCAAGCCAACCTTTCAAGTCACATCCTGGGTCTGCCCGGTCTTCCCTCCCTTCCAAAGCTTAAAAAGGTTTGCATCACTTCTTTTCTGATTCCAAACTGAGACTTGCCTCCTGCTTGTGATTCAAGGTACTAGATTGCTCAGACGCGGCCCACGATTGTTTTTAAGGGCCTGGAACGCCACTCTTATTCTCTAGAATCGCTGGGATGACATTATTCATAGGACACGGATAATAGCTACTATGAGATAATCATATTAGCATATAAGGACACAGAAAATACAGCTAAATCCTTCTGATTCCCACTGGGCCCAATGCTTTCTTGATACACAGCCCTTTTCATGAGAGCTGTAAAGTCGCTGGAGGTCTTTTTTGCCTTAGATAACGGCGTCAATTTTAACAGGTCAAAACTCTAAGGTGTTCTAACTAAGAGCTGATGGTCTCCACTATGTCATTTACACAGTGAATGAGTAACTAAATCACTACTCTAGTCTGTGCCTCAGTTTCCCTCTTTGTGTCTGCTGTGGCCCTTCTCCCAGGACAGGGGAAAGGTCATGAGATTTGGCATCGGTCTCTGCCCTGGATTCCTGTCACCCTGTGACCTTTTTCGAGCGGCAATCTCCTGAGTCTCGGTACAGCATCCTCACCTGTAAAATGGGACCAGTACCATCTTGCCCCGAGCTCGGTGGTGAAGGACCAAATGTGATAACAATTACACAACTGTTACACAAACTGTAGAGCAATATACAAATGTGGGTTGTTAATAGTACATCTCCAGTCCTAACTGTAGAAATTTGATCACTTAAATTACCAAGAACGTGATATAGAGAGTGGAGGGACGGGTGCTAGCAGTGCCCATGCATGCGCAATGGAACCTGGGGATTTATCGGGGTCAGCAATGAGAAGGGATGCTCGCTTTCTGCAGCTGATATAGGATGACCTTTCTCAGTATAACCCTTCATTAAACTGTGTCCCCTGCTTCCGTTTCCGCTTCCTCTCCCTCTCCCTCTCTCTCTCTCCCTCCCGTCCTCTCACTTTTCTTTCTTTTAGGAATCAATTGGTAGCAATCACTCTTAATGTGCCGTTGGACTAGATTGACCTAAGATTGAAGGTGAGGTTGCCAGCGCTAATCAGATTTTCCTTTCCCATTGTGAGCTGCATCCCAGAACCATCGTTCACACGAAGCAGTTAAACAGGTTTGGGCTTTTCACAAAAAAAAGAAAAAAAAGTGCTGGGGCCCCAAGAAAGCACTCTTGGCCTCATTTCTATCTGGCTCACATTGTCTGTCCTGTTCTTTCTTGAATTTGGATTACAGGACACATTTTTCTCAGTTTCCTTTTCTCATGTTCCTGGATCTTTGCTGTAGAATTGTAGGAAACACAGAGTCAGGGGAGTCAGCCAGAAAGGATCTCTCCCTTCCCGGGAAGGTCTGGGACTCCACCTCGGACACCACGTGTGTGTGGCGCCTGCCTTCCCACGGCCTCCCGCCTCCTCTCCCCCGTGACGGTCGTTGTTTTCTTCGTGATGGCCATCACTGGGGGATTTTAAATCCTGATTAGTTCAAGGGCTTTTTCCTTTCTCAGTCTGAAGACAGTCCCCCTCCCCGCTCCCCGGGAAGCCGGGCCCCACCTGGTCCCTGTGCTCTGGGGCTGTCCAGTAAAGATCCAGAGCTTGTGAATCAGAGTGAGTCCAGCCACAGTGGAAGCATGGGCAGAAAGGAGCACAGAAGGCCACTGATTGGCCGCTGCAGAGGGAGAGGATGGAGGCTGGGGCTGGGGAAGGAGAGGGAGGCCACTGCCACGCCAGCCACTGCCACGCCAGCCACTGCACGCCGGGCAAAGACAGGGCCACCAGGCAGGCGCACAGCTCACTCACAGCACAAGGGTAGCTTTGCCTGTCCAGCACCCCAGTAGGCCAGGTACTGTCTACCTGTCCAAACCAGCAGGCACCGAAGTTAGTGAGGTCACTAGGATGCCCATGGAATTTTCTGGAATCAGAATCAGACTGTGAAGCGTTCCCCTGACATTGTAACACCCAGCCAGTCACCCCTGTCTTTACCTTTTAGGTTCACCTCTGTGAATAATAATCATAAATATTCATGCAGCATCCTTCCTTTCTCAGCATGTCAATGTGAACTATCTTCATTCTCGTGGGAGCCCTATCACCGTTTTGCTGTGAGGTAGGCGACATAATTATCCCTAATTTTCAACTGAGGGGATGAAAGCTTGGGTGGGCAAAGTGGCCTGGCTAAGCTCTCAAACTGTAGTAAGTCGGGGGGGTGCTATTTGGGGCATCCTGTAAAGTCACCACATGATCACTGCCTGGGGCTTTGCACTGTTCACTTCTCACCCCCATCCTGTTTCATTAATATTATTTTTGCATTGGATGTCAAAATGCGCTCCATGGGCTTCCTTGGCGGCGCAGTGGTTGAGAGTCCGCCTGCCGATGCAGGGGACGCGGGTTCGTGCCCCGGTCCGGGAAGATCCCACATGCCGCGGAGCGGCTGGGCCCGTGAGCCATGGCCGCTAAGCCTGCGCGTCCGGAGCCTGTGCTCTGCAACGGGAGAGGCCGCAACAGTGAGAGGCCCAGGCCGCGGCAGTGAGAGGTCCGCGTACTGCAAAAAAAAAAAAAAAAAAAAAAAAAAGGGCTCCATACAGGATTACACACAGAAACGAATATTCTTAGTTCCTCCTACCTGTGAGCTCAGCTGTGTGCTGTGCTATGTCACCAGCCTTGTCCCCCCAGGTGTATGGTGAGTCCTCAGAGCAGGTCTGGGATGCCCTCCACCTGGCCAGGCTTCCTGTCATTCCCCTACCTCATTCCACTCACTAGGCATCATCACCACTGCAAGAAAAGTCCACACTAACAAAGTTAATATTAGAAACGTTCACTAAAATGTAACCTTTCAGGTCAAATCCATGGATAAGTGTTGAATGGACAAACCATTGCACCTGACTTTTTTTTTTAATTTATTTTTTTGTTGAAATATAGTTGACTTACAGTGTCGTGTTCATCACTGCTGTGCAGTAAAGTGACTCAGTTATACACATATGTACATTCCTTTTCATCTTCTTTTCCAAATTATGGTTTATCACAGGATATTGAATGTAGTTCCCTGTGCTATAAGTAGGACCTTGTTGCTTATCCATTCTATAAGTAATAGTTTGCATCTGCTAACCCCAAACTCCCTATGCACCCCTCCCACAACCCCCTCCCCTTGGCAACCACAAGTCTGTTCTCTATGCCATCTGACATTTTTATTTATTTATTTATTTATTTATTTATTTATTTATTTATGGCTGCGTTGGGTCTTCGTTGTTGCGTGCAGGCTTTCTCTAGTTGCGGCGAGAGGGGGCTACTCTTTGTTGCGGTGCGCGGGCTTCTCATCGCGGTGGCTTCTCTTGTTGTGGAGCTTGGGCTCTAGGTGCGTGGGCTTCAGTATTTGTGGCACATGGACTCAGTAGCTGTGCCTCGCGGGCTCTAGAGCACAGGCTCAGTAGTTGTGACACACGGGCTTCGTTGCTCTGCGGCATGTGGGATCTTCCCGGACCATGACTCGCACCCGTGTCCCCTGCCCTGGCAGGCGGATTCTTAACCACTTTGCCACCAGGGAAGCACCCCCCATCTGACAGTTTTAAAGTGAAGATTATTTTCCAGAGCAGATGTCACTTTTGTATATTTGCTACTTGCTGAGTACCTACTATGTGCCTACTGTGTTCCTATTAATCCAGGCACTGTTTCAGGCACTGCCTCAAAGTGTCTACATGCTTAAGGGGTGAGTGGGCACCTGTGGAAATCCTGGCATTCCAGAGAAATCTTTTCCTGTGATTTGGCACGGAACCCAACTCTCCCTCTCCAAGGTGACAGCTTGGGCCGTGAGAGAAACTTAAAATGCTTTGGAAGGGGAAGGACAAGCTGGGACAAAGCGAGAGAGTGGCACTGACATATATACACTACCAAATGTGAAACAGATAGCTAGTGAGAAGAAGCCGCACAGCACAGGGAGATCAACTCAGTGCTTTGTGACCCTCTAGAGGGGCGGGATAGGGAGGGTGGGAGGGAGACTCAAGAGGGAGGAGATATGGGGATGTATGTATACGTACAGCTGATTCACTGTGTTATACAGCAGAAACCAACATACCATTGTAAAGCAATTATACTCCAATAAAGATGAAAAAAATGTCTTCTTGGAATAGTTATCTGATGTTTCTAAATGTGATTGCTAATGGTACTAAAAGGATCTTCGTATAAGCAGTTGGTTGAGCTACTGTGTGTATGAGACAAGGACAGACAGGGAGAGAAGATACAGCTGTCGCTATTGTTTCTAAATGACAAGACTGCTTTTATTACCATGGTATAATTATTAGCGTTACGTATCACCTCTACATCTTATTTATGTAATGCTCCAAGAAGTTAAAAAAATTTCTTTTTTTTTTTTTTTTTTTTAAAAATTTTAGGTTTTATAGATACTTAACTAAATTCTCTTGAGTAGTAACCCCTTCCTAGATCATAAGTGCGTTCATTTTTTATTGCTGTGGAACAAATTACCACAAATTTAGCAGCTTAAAGCCACGTACATTTAAGACCTCACAGCCACCACAGGTTAGCTGTGTCCTCTGCCCAGGGTCTCAGGAGCCTGCCATCAGCCTGTCACCTGGAGCTGGGGTCCCAGCCAGGCTCAGCATCTTTGGCCAAGTTCATAGGGCAGAATTCATTTCCGTGAAGGTGTAGATCTCCTGGCAGTTTTTCTTCAAGGCCAGCAAGGGAGAGAGAGAACATGCTGCTTTGAGGCTCTGACCTCTAGACCTTCTTTTAAAGGGCTCATCTGATTAGGTCAGACCCACCCACGATAATCTCTCTTTCGATTAACTTACAGCAACTGATTAGAGATCTTAATTACATCTGCAAAATCCCTTCACCTTTGCCACATAACATAATGAAATCACAGGAATAATATCCTATGATCTTTGCTGCATCCTATTGGCTAGAAGCAAATTAAGGCCTTGCTCACCCTCAAGAGGGGGAGATTACACAAGAGCAAGGGGCCTTGGAGGTCATCTTACAATCTGCCTTCGACAATAAGCTGCTTCAGAATAGGGAGGTTGTCTTATATATTTTGACCTGTCATTATGCTTAGCAGAGCATTAGGCAAACAATAGAAAAATAATTCATGGACACTGAGAATTTAGTGATAGGCAATAAATTAATATTTTTAAGACACAAAGTTTCTTCCAGAGCACACTCTGAGAAAAAGGTGTTGTGTTTTTTTTCCTCCATAGGTCTTCATGGGTTGAGGTGGAAGGAAGTGCGGATAGGTCACAATCCAAAGAGTCTGTGGCTGAAAGGAAAGAAAAACGAGCTGGGAAAGCTAGGTTCCATTCCAGCTCCTCCTCTAAAAGCTGCATGAGCTTTCCCCACCTGGAAAGTGGGGGAAATAGTACCCACCTTTCCTTGTGGGGTTGCTGACGGGCAAAATGACGATGGGCCGTAAAGGCTTTGAAAGAACAAACCGTGGGTACAAAGGTTTTATTGTCCTGATGCAGATTGCTAAGGAGCTGGTGATTAATAATATACTGCTATCTCAAAAGGTGAACGTGTGATCACATAACCAACAGGTTTTTTTTTTTTTCAGTGATAAGCAGGGAGGCACTCTGAAGAGACAGCCCAAGCGTCTCCCATAAACTCGGGGCTGATGGCCTTTCTGGGCACACGTTAGAAAGAACCCGTTCTGAACTTCCTTCAAAGTTTTACCCCGAAGTTGAGCTCTAGATCAATAACCTCTTCTGCATGGATGGACCTAGAGATTATCACACTAAGTGAAGTAAGTCAGACAGAGAAAGACAAATACCATATGATATCACTTATATGTGGAATCTTAAAAAAAGGATACAAATGAACTCATCTACAAAACAGAAACAGACTCAGAGATTTCAAAAACAAACTTATGGTTACCAAAGGGGAAAGGTGGGTGGGGAGAGGGATAAATTAGGAGGTTGGGATTAACATATACGCACTACTATATGTAAAATAGGTAACCAACAAGGACCTACTGTACAGCACAGGGAACTCTACTCAATATTCTGTAATAACCTATATGGGAGAAAGAATCTGAAACAGAATGGATATATATATATATATATATATATATATATATATATATATATATATATATATATATATATA
>NW_006777115.1:35851-38142 GCF_000442215.2 Lipotes vexillifer
ATATATATATATATATATATATATATATATATATATATATATATATATATATAACTGAATCACTTTGCCGGACACCTGAAACTAACATTGTAAATCAGCTATCCTCCAATATAAAATAAAAATTAAATTAAAAAAAATCTCTTCTGCAGCATCCACAGCCAACTTCCATTATCCCCTGGTCCCCTGTGTGTCTGTACTAGACACACTAAGGAAGGGAGAGAGAGCGATAGTGGGGAGTCTGGGGCCAGCCTGAGCCGTGCAGCTGCGCAGAACAAATGCTGATACGGTCCAGGCTGGGGAGACAGCTTTGCAGAGCGAGGGCCCGCTGAGCAGGCTTCCCTCCTGCAAGGAAAGAGTTGACTGCTAATGTGTTAAGATCCGATTAATGTAGGAAATAAACATGTAATAAATAATAACAGTGTAATAATCGTGGTTGTCATTGCAATGGTTCTATCTGATGAAAATATGAGATCTAGAGGATGGGTTTCTTAGGCTAATTTTGCCCTTATTTAAAAGAAACTGACAGACGTACTTTATAAAATTGAAGATAATTTTAAAAGAGTTGAAGAGCTCCTACTCGTTTTCCTGGTTTAACCACTGCTTTATTCTTTTGACCAAGAAAGGACAAGTGTGTCTGTCTTTGTTTTTTTTTTAAAGAACTGATATTCAGATTCTACCCTCCATGTCTCCCATCCCCTCCTGAGTTTCCCCAAGTCAAGCGTTACAGATACACAAGACCACGCCTGGATTCTAAACTCTCCGGGGAGCTACATGACTTAACCTCCATCCAGGGCTGTGGTCATATACACGGAAAAGCAAACAAGCAACTTTAATGATCTGGAAGCCAGCTCATTTTATGATTTGCACACCTCAGAGAGCTTTAGTTAATGGAAACGTCCCAACAGCACTATCTCCGTGGGACGTTGCTGAGTCAGCAGAAAGAACCTGAGCGAACCGAGACCGTTACTTTGCCTGTGTTCCTGCGTCCAGCTGCACACGCATTCTAGGACGTGAAGCAGTCTGAGTAAACCACCTTGCTTTTGAGTCACATGCTTCAGACATTTTTGTACCCGAGATGCTTAAAGCACAACTCCTACCTGACGCAGGGCCGTCGCCAAACATGGCAAAGTGAGAAACAGGAAGCGAAATCTCTTGGAATAACTGCCTGGTCTGGACTCTGGACTCTCTTAGAATTTTCAAATGAGGAGACCTTGTCTTCTTTGCAAGATGTTGACAAACTGATACTATATTTTTAGCATGCCTTGAATGGAAAACATGAAAGATATGTGAACAATATATTTCCAAATATGTCACATATTTATAAAACATAGTAAATGCATGACAGATTGAGTAGGATATGTGGAAAAAAATAACAGCTGTGGTACACCCGATTTCTTAGCAAATTCATACACAACAAATGACATTCATATCCCATGTTTTGTAAAAATCTATTTTTTAAGCATTTTAGAAAAGGATGTAGGGAATGAAAACAAAAGTTTGCAAGAGAAAAATCACAAGATGGATGTGAATTTAAGTGACATGTCATGTAATGATCATGTATAAAACTAGCTCTGAGTAGGTTACCCATTTTCCTCAGCATGCCATCTTTTGATGGAAATGACATGAAAGGAGGCATTAAAAGTGATCTGCATTTTCAGGTGGGCTAAAATGTCATATATGAGGGAAAGCGCATGGAAAGTTTCAAAATATAAAACGATTTGTGGACCCGTGTTGTTAAGATGTACTTGGGTGGAGTAGAATTGGTGTCAATGGTGTCAATGATCATAGTTTGTGGTACCAAAGACGAGACTGGGCTCTGGACTGAGAAAAGTCTGACCAGGGACACACTTGCATTTGAATAAGGGGCCAAAGGCATCCACGGTAAGTTCTAAAGCAGGGAATGAACATGAGAAGCAGTGTTTTTAAGGGGATAGTTTTAGCAGCTGTGACTACAGTGGTGACGAAGCAACCTCTAAGGTTAATAGTATGAAGTCCTTAATTGATGACACAGATATTTGTGATTTACAAATAAGTTTTCTCACTTTCGAATCCATAATCTTATCTGAGCTGTGTAGCAACCCTGGGAGACAGGCAAAAAAGGTTTTATCATCTGCATCTTCCTCCCAAAGAAACCAAGAGTCTGTGCCTTCAGGGTCACGGTTAGGGAGAGGAGGAAGTGGTCCTAACAACGAGGAAATTTGTTCATTTAGGATCTTATCTGGGAGAAATGGGTTTACAGATATTTTTTTCCTTCCTCTTCTTTTCACTTTTTTTTTTTTTTTTTTTTTTTT
>NW_006777115.1:38268-62958 GCF_000442215.2 Lipotes vexillifer
ACGCGGGCCTCTCACTGCTGTGGCCTCTCCCGCTGCGGAGCGCAGGCTCCAGACGCGCAGGCTCAGCGGCCATGGCTCACGGGGCCCAGCCACTCCGCAGCACGTTGGATCTTCCCGGACCGGGGCACGAACCCGCGTCCCCTGCATCGGCAGGCGGGCTCTCAACCACTGCGCCACCAGGGAAGCCCCTCCTTTTCACTTTTGTTTTCCAGAGTTTCTACAATGAACAAATATTATTTTATAATGGTAAAATGGCATCAGATGTTACAATTCTTAATATTTATATTAAAAATCCCCGCTCTCATGTCTTCCAGTCCACTTTCTTTTTCTTTCTTTTTTTTTTTTTTGCATTACGCGGGTCTCTCACCACTGTGGCCTCTCCCGTTGCGGAGCACAGGCTCCGGACGCACAGGCTCCGCAGCGCAGGGGATCTTCCCGGACCGGGGCACGAACCCGCGTCCCCTGCATCGGCAGGCGGGCTCTCAACCACTGCGCCACCAGGGAAGCCCCTCCTTTTCACTTTTGTTTTCCAGAGTTTCTACAATGAACAAATATTATTTTATAATGGTAAAATGGCATCAGATGTTACAATTCTTAATATTTATATTAAAAATCCCCGCTCTCATGTCTTCCAGTCCACTTTCTTTTTCTTTCTTTTTTTTTTTTTTGCATTACGCGGGTCTCTCACCACTGTGGCCTCTCCCGTTGCGGAGCACAGGCTCCGGACGCACAGGCTCCGCAGCCATGGCTCACGGGCCCAGCCGCTCCGCGGCACGTGGCATCTTCCCGGACCGGGGCACGAACCCGCGTCCCCTGCATCGGCAGGCGGGCTCTCAACCACTGCGCCACCAGGGAAGCCCGCAGTCCACTTTCTTCTCTCAGGAAAGTCCTACTTGAGGACTTTCCTGTGCTATCTGACTCCTCTTCTCAGGCAGGAAGAATTGGAGAATGCACTGCTCAATTCCTAGGCTGAGCTGCTCTAAGTCAATGTAGAACAGACCAGGCTGTGAGTCTGGAGAGCTAAATTTGCATCCTATTTTCTACAATGCTGGGAAGTTCCCTCCTATCTGTGTGCCCTAGTTTCCTGTTCTGTATCCTTTCTGCCAGATAGGAAGGGTTTCAAGATTCTGAAGCAAACATTGCCTTATCAAAGAAAGGTGGTACTAAAATTACATTCTCATGGGAGACTGTTAAAATGTTGAAATACTGCAGTTGAGTCTTCTCCTTAGCCTTGGCCTCACTGAAAGGAGACTTCGGGTAGTGGGAGGGTGGAGAGGGCAGAGTGGGCGGGCATGGGAAAGCATGGAGAATGGGGCAGATCAGTTGAGTTGAAATTGACCTCATCAGTGGGCATCCGAGCTTCCTCTGGTCCTCATGTAAGAAACTCATGTAAGGGGACCATCTGATCTAGGATCACAGATAATAATAGACCGGACCCCTTCATTGACCTTGGGCAAGCAACTTAGCCTCTCAATATCCCACTTTCTCTAATTGTAAATAAATGATCTCACTGGGAAGTGAAGGATAATTGAGATCAAATTCCTGAAGGATTTTTAACTCCTTAGAATTCATCAGTTTTAGCCTTGGAGGAGCTGCTGGACCCTTTTGAGAAGCTAATGAAAGGTGGGAGTCCTCCTCCCACAAAAATATGTGTATATCCATCAAGTTTTCATATAAATTCATGTGCTTTATAGACTCCCTGAAGCTTAAGCTTCATTTAGGTTGGAAAAAAACTCCACTACCTTAGAAGGAAAGTGTTGTAAACATGTAAAAGATGAATAATATGTCATTTTTATCACATCACTGCCATCCTAGTGGACTTGATTCATGCATCTAATGTGCTGTGTCATCATCATTATTTTCATCTCATTATTATTAAAAACAGCTCTATTTCCACTGACGTTCATCCTTCCCTCTCACCCGCACCCCGATTTTTTATTATCGTCTGCACTCTGAAAGTCTTGGGACCAAGGATGCTTTTGCTGTTGGTGTTCTCTGTAAGACCACATTGGTTCCTTCCATCTAAGTATAACCTAGAAAAGAAAGAAGAATATGCATAATTGAAGTGAGTTTTTAAAATGGGTTCTTCATCACTCTTGGACAGTTAAAATTACCATCCCTGAGAGAGAGAAAATGCAAAGTGCCCCCTCAGCACATTATAGAGGGCACTTGACATAAGCATTCAATCCAAGACTGATTTAAATTTGCATAATTCTTCTTCTTATTATTGATTCTAAAATAATTGGAAAGCAGTGGTCTTGAAGATAGAAGTTTTTCAAAAGCAATATTTTACACAGAGGTTTAAAAGGAATCAGCCCATTTATTCAATAATGCAAAAAATCATTATTTTCACTTTCCCACCTAATGTCTTGTGTGTTCTTCCATCTTCATGTGGCTCAGCTGGGAATTAGGCATATTCCTTAGTTATACTTTAAAAGAAGCTGGTATTATGAAATAGTAGCATCTTTTGTCGACAACTGGCCTTATTCCACAAAAAGGCACCTGAGTGTGTTTAGATGCTCCTTAGATTAGTATTGGACCTTCCTTTCTTTTCCTTCCCCATTTTTGGCACAACGTATAGGTTTTGAGCACACCAGAATCTGAAGTTCTCTCTCTCTCTCTGTGTATACATATTTTTTCCTTTACTATCTTCTATAAAAGGCGCTTGCTATTGATTGCAGCTGACTGAGCCGCTTGAGTTGATATCCAAGCAACTGCTAACCCAGATAGGGATTAGCATTACATCAGCCGTCAGGCGAGGGAGCCTGGCAGCGGGCCAGCCTGTGAAAACGGAACGCGTTTGCGTCACTGTTCCCTTGGTAATGCTTCTTGGAGCTTTGTCAGCTGTCGTCCCCTGAGGTTGTTTCCTTAATATGTCAACAGACATTCCTGAATCTTTCATGCTGAATAGCTCTTTTCCTTTTCCAAAAACACTTAGGTGACCAAGCAGCTGGTGCCTCCCGTTGCTGGCATCTTCCAAAATGTAATTTCTTTCATGAAATAGGTGTTTCGTTCCGTTCCAAACATTCGAGGGGATTTAAGAAGGTTTCAGTTTCTGCTTCTGCACGTTAGAGGACCTATTTTTGAAGAAACAGGGCAGCCAGTTCAATGCAGAGAGCTGCTCCTCTGCTTTTATCATCCTTGGGAAAAGCCCTTATTCCCTCACCAGCTTATCCAAACTCTCCTATTATCCTGTAACCTTGTGACACCTCATAGAGCAAAATGGCTGGTTGAAAGACCCGGCTGGAATTTGCGCCCACTTATGATTTGCTCTCTGATCTTGCTTTAAGAAAGTCTGCGAGACAGAAGAACACGTGGGCAGTAACCTTGAGCATCCCCTGCATACCGTGAGCCATGGATAAGAAAGATTTGTCAACCGTTGCCCACGTGATATCTCTTTCCTCATTTTCCCCACGTCTTTATTTGCTGGTAACTTGATCTCCGCTTTCATCTTGGAATATTTTACTTTGAAGAGTACCATAGCCAAGTGGGTTAAGGGAGCCTCAAGCTAATATCCCTTCCTTCTCTCTCACCGGACGTAAACAGAGCTCCTTGAAGTTCAGTTATTTCCCGCTGCACAGTAGCCCTCCGGATCGTTATGCAGTGGCTACAGCAGTTAATCAGACAAAGTCAACAGTTGGAACATCGTAAATTTGGAGAGAAGTCATTTGGTTG
The DNA here is from genome assembly GCF_000442215.2 of Lipotes vexillifer. NCBI lineage: Eukaryota > Metazoa > Chordata > Mammalia > Artiodactyla > Lipotidae > Lipotes > Lipotes vexillifer. The sequence goes on from NW_006777115.1 coordinate 41,944, forward strand.
GTGCAGGGGGAGGGTGTTATTAAATTCACTTAATCATGAGTGACAATGAGGGAGTATTTGCGGGGAAAGCCACTTCCGCCTGTGTGAGCATCAGCCTTCACTGTGGACGGGCACCAGCTTCTGGGGATGGGGGGGGCACAAGTCTTGTCCTTTGGAAACGCACTAAGAGCCCTGAGAGTTGTTTTTGTTTGTTTGTTTTTGCGGTACGCGGGCCTCTCACTGTTGTGGCCTCTCCCGCTGTGGAGCACAGGCTCCGGACGCGCAGGCTCAGCGGCCACGGCTCACGGGCCCAGCCGCTCCGCGGCATGTGGGATCTTCCCGGACCGGGGCACGAACCCGTGTCCCCTGCATCGGCAGGCGGACTCTCAACCACTGCGCCACCAGGGAAGCCCCCCTGAGAGTTTTGTGGCCCCAGAATCTGCCTCTGGGATGGGGCTGTGGAGACCACCACTTCCTCCTCGGCCAGATGATGAAATAATGCCCCTTCTATTCTGTAATTCCCGTGCCCTCGGTCCCCGGCCTCCTGGGAGCTCTGCCATCGCCCCCACTGAGGAAGGTCCCCGCTGGTTCACCGGGGGAGAATGGAAATGCGGCTGCCCAGAAGGGGAGGGATTTAGCGTCCCTGGGTCTTAGCACTGAAAGGAATCTGTAGAGCCTTAGCGAAACCCAAGCTCCTCATGCATTTTAGGAATGAGAAATCCCAAATCCAGAGAAGTCGAATGTGTTTGCTGGTGTGGCCAAGGTGGCGCTGGGCGTGGGAGGTGAGCCGGTCTCTCTGCCCTGGCCTGTGCCCTTCTCAGTATAGCTGCCTGCGGATCTCCAGGGGCGGGGCCCAGGGTGGCGTGGGCTGGAGGCAGACCCTGGTCCTCTTTGCCATGTTCGGTGCCCTGTCCAGTGGAGTGTGAAGCTCGAGGGCCATTAAGGCCATGGGCAGCGTGAACATGAGCAGGAAGGATGGAGTTCAACTCCAGGGGGGCCACCCGGACCCACCTCTCTTCTCCTCACTTCACTGGGTGCCCACAGGAGAGCTTTCCTGCTTGTGCTCCACTGGGACAAGACGGGGCCCGCCGTCCCCAGTCTGTACTTGTCCCCTGGCAGGACTGGAGAGGCAGCAAGAGAAGCCCAGCGGTCACTGCGGGGCCAGAGGCAGAGAACCTGGATGGTTCTGGGACAGCCTCGAACTAGACTCTCACTCCCTTTCCCTTGGGAGCCAAGGAGGAAAATAACATAGACACATACAAACTCCACGTGTCCCCTGTGGGCTGAGATAGTGTGTAGCTGACTGAGCTTGGTGACTACGATTCAGAGCAAGGATTTTGGGGTTCCACCTCCCGAGTTTCAATCCAGGCTCTGCCACTTGAGAGCATGTGATCTTGGGCAGGATTTTATCCTCTCTAAGCCTCAGTTTCCACCTCTGGAAAATGGACATAATACCAGTTAGTTTAAGGAATATCGTAAGGATTAAATAAGAGGAAGTCTGCAGTGGGTTTGGCCAAGTGCCCAGCACAAAAGTGATGGGTACACCTCAGTGGCTACTGTTATCATCACTGAGAGAACTTCTGTAAAGCACAAGCCTTTTCAGTTATCAGGTGGGAATGCATCAGTCATCAATGTCTGGGCGTGGTGAATAGGAAGGGCAGCTGCAGACAAGGAGACGGGCTGGTGGAAACCACACAGGTGACCTACACCTCGATGGGGCTGCATATCAACATAAATCCCGCATAGAGGGTGGAGCCAGCCTGTCCTATCTGGGAACCCTAAATTCTGCTTTCAGTGGCCTACAGCCCTAGCTGGGGGCACCCGGCTCCACCAGGCAGTCCAACCGGGGACACGGCTGCAGGAAAAAGAGAGAAAAGAAGCAGAGAAGTCAGAAGGGTGGGCGTTCTCATGGCTCACTGCGGTGCAGAGAGGGCTTTCACTGGTCTCTGAGGAGTGGAGAGCCTCGTGTTCTTCACTATCACCTTATTCGAGATGAAAACGCATTCTTAGGACTAAAGGACTTGTCTCAGATTGAAGAGTGGGTAACTGTTGAGAGTTAGGCCTGGACTTGCCTCTCTTTCCTTGAACGTTCCTCCTGCTAACACACTCACGTGTTTGCACACACACTCACAGACACACATATGTGCACACAGGGTGAGTGACCAACAGGCAGGACGTAGGCCAGGGGGACCCAGCTTTTGCCCTGACTGTGCCAGGTCTGTGCTCTGCTGGCTGCAGCTCCCGGGGGGTCATTAGTGTCTGCAGAGGTGAGGTCTGAACCCGCTGCACCAAGGATCCTCTAAACCTCTGGACCCCATATCCGGAGCTATCGTTTCCCCCAAATGGACTGGGGCTGAGAGACCGGGCACAGGAAAAACTGGAATGTCCCCTTTTTCGTTCCCCAGTGTCTCTCTAGCCACCATGACAACGGAAAATCAATCTTTCTCCCTCCAGCTTTGGAATGAGTCACTTGGCAAATAGCTTCATGCGGAAATTACAAACCTCTCAGGTCACCTATGGAAACCCCTGGTCTTCAGAAACCACAGCGAGGTTTCTGTTTGTTTTTGTTTGGTTTTTGCTGTTCTCCTCACTTCTGCAGCAGGAGGGATATGGGGGAATCACAAACCACACACAGGCTACACATATTCATTCCACCTGCAGATGGATACGCTTCATTCAGCCTGCGGGGCCCTGGATGTCCTTTTTTCCATTTGCCATTACGGTTTCTCTCTGGCATTACCACTTGGGTCTCTGTTGTACTAACTTGGCTAGGCCACTCCCAGGGTGAGCTGGGCTGCCACAGTCCTCTGAGGGGCACCCCTGTGGCACCAAGGGAAAGCCTTTACGCGAGACATGTTTCGACGGGGGAGGTTTTCTTGCTTCATGTTCCCTACAGATTTTAGGGGTTTCTTTTACTCCTTTGGGGATAAAAATCATTACAAGAAAAACTTTTCACGCCTATGGCATCTATGCTCTTTTCGTGGTTGGTCCACTGAAATTTTTTTTTGGAAACAAGAAAGTAGCTAACGATTTTTAAACAATTTTTTTGGCTGCGCTGGGTCTTTGTTGGTGCGCGCGGGCTTTCTCTAGGTGCGGTGAGCGGGGGCTACTCTTCGTTACTGTGCACGGGCTTCTCACTGCGGTGGCTTCTCTTGTTGCGGAGCACGGGCTCTAGGCGCACGGGCTTCAGTAGTTGCGGTGCACGGACTTAGTTACTCTGTGGCACGTGGGATCTTCCCAGGCCAGGGATGGAACCCATGTCCCCTGCATTTGCAGGTGGATTCTTAACCACTGTGCCACCAGGGAAGTCCCAGCTCACGATTTTTAATAGCCAGCTTCTATCCCAGTGTCTACCACATGAACAAATGCAGTCACTCAGGAAGTATTTTTGAGCATCTTCCATGATCCAGGCACTGTTGAGTTTACTGAGGATACAGCTTTGAACCACACAGATACATTTCTTCTCTTCAGGAAGCTTACATCCCAGTAACGACTAAAAGAAACTTCATAGTTATGCTATAAACCCAAAGTAGAATTCAGGCCAATACATGAAGCCACACTTGAACTTGATGCCCTACCTTTATTCATATATTTTCAAATATTGTTGTCAAGTCATTTATTTGGTGATCTGAATTTGAGGATGGAGGCTGCATTTCTTTTCAGAAACCTCAAACTCATCTCCTGATTTTACTGATTGTTGCTCTATACAGATATCCACCAGGCAGCCTGCAAACAGGGGCAGTGTCACAGCAAATCTGGGACTCTGTGAATTCTCCTCTGGTGATAACAAGGGTCTGGCTATAGGGCTGGAAAGGAACCGCCCAACCTATGAAAAAAATTGGGTTGGGCTTCCCTGGTGGCGCAGTGGTTGAGAGTCCGCCTGCCGATGCAGGGGACGCGGGTTCGTGTCCCGGTCTGGGAAGATCCCACATGCCGCGGAGCGGCTGGGGCCACGAGCCATGGCCGCTGAGCCTGCGCGTCCGGAGCCTGTGCTCCGCAATAGGAGAGACCACAACAGTGAGAGGCCCACGTACCACAAAAAAAAAAAAAAAAAAAAAAAAAAATTGGGTTTTGCTGAAGGCTTATCTTGGAAAGGGACTGATAAGTAGATATCATTTAAACGGTCCATTTTTCTTTAGAGACACAGAAAACATCTATTTAAGTCAACTGCTGATTTTGTACATTTGCCCTTTGCTGTTGTTAATTGCCAGCTCGTCCACTTATTCATTTATTGAATGGCAGTCCCTGTGCTCGGTGATACAAACACAAAGTTTAATAAGACATGGCCCCTGCCTCCTGGAGCTTATAAGCCTGTAAGAAAAGCAGACGTGGAGACAATCGAGTAGCTGGAGTAGGTGCTGTATTTGAGGTGAGGGCGGTGATGCGGTCCACCCAGCAGGAGCACGGCAGAGGGAGGGGCTCCAAAAGAGGACACCTGAACTGTGTCTTCCATATGCGTTAAAAGATATCTAAGTATTTCATAAGAGCCGGTGCCTTTTCTCCATCCTTTTCTCTCTGACATTTATCTATGGTGGCTGTAAGGAATTTGGCCACGTTATCCACCAACCAATAATCTATTTCATCAGCCCTTCGATGGAGTAAGCCGCCTAGTATTCTATTTCATGCAATCAGAGATTAAATTCCAAATTCATTGGCACCGAAGATGAAACAGCTAATTAAATACAGTAATTGCATTTAAAATCCATGCCTCCGAATGACTGATGAAATCTTCTCTTTTAAATGCTTCTGAAGGGCTTCCCTGGTGGCGCAGTGGTTGAGAGTCCGCCTGCCGATGCAGGGGATGCGGGTTCGTGCCCCGGTCTGGGAGGATCCCACATGCCGCGGAGCGGCTGGGCCCGTGAGCCATGGCCGCTGAGCCTGCGCGTCCGCAGCCTGTGCTCCGCAACGGGAGAGGCCACAGCAGTGAGAGGCCCACATACCGCAAAAAAAAAAAAAAAAGCAGGTAAATGCTTCTGAAATGCAGCGCGCCCAGCAGCCAACTGTGGGGAAGGAGAAGTAAGTTTTTAGTCTTGTAGCATGGGCACGGCATCATGCTCTTTCACACGTGTGCTTTCCCTAAATTCAGCCTGTGTCTTTAAAAGAATGCTTTCGTCCAAGAGGAAGAAGTAAAATTGTCTGTTTGCAGATGACATGATATTATATATAGAAAACCCGAAAGCCTCTGCCAAAAATCGTTAGAACTATAATAAACAAATTCAGTAAAGTTGCAGGATACAAAATCAATATACAACAATCTCTCAGAAAGAGAAATTAAAAGACAGTCCCACTGACAATAGCATCAAAAAGGATATGATACATATGAATCAATTTAACCAAGGAAGTGAAAGATCTATAGACTGAAAACTATAAAACATCGATGAAAGAAATTGAGGAAGAAACAAATAAATGGATTGGAAGAATTAATATTGCTTCAGTGTTCATACTACCCAAGCAATCTACAGTTTCCGTGCAATGCCTATCAAAATTCCAACGGTATTTTTCACAGAAATAGAACAAACAATCCTAAAATTTGTATGGAACCACGAAAGACCCTGAATAGTCAAAGCAATCTTGAGAAAAAGAACAGAGCTGGAGGCACCCCACTTCCTGACTTCAAACTACAGCTGACCCTTGAACAACACACAAGGGTTAGGGGTGTCGACCCCTTACACAGTCACAAATCTGCATATAACTTTACAGTCGGCCCTCCTCTACATCCACAGTTCAGCAACCTCGGATTCTACCAACCGGGGATCGGATTGTGTAGGACTGCGATACATATCTATCTTTAAAATCTGTATATAAGTGGACTCATGCAATTCAGAACTGTGCTGTGCAAGGGTCACCAGTATATTACAAAGCTACAGTAATCAAAACAGTATTGTACTGGCATTAAAAACAGACACATAGATCAATGGAACAGGATAGATAGCTCAGAAATAAACCCAGGCATATATGGTCAATTAATTTTTGAGAAAAAAACCAAGAATATACAATGGGGAAAAGACAGCCTCTTCAATACATGGTGCTGTAAAAACTGGATATTCTCAGGCAAAAGAATGACACTGGACTCCTATTTACACCATACACACAAATCAACTCAAAATGGATTAAAGACTTAAATATAAGACCCCAAACCGTAAAACTTCTAGAATAAAATATAGAGAAAAAGCTGGTTAACATCAGTCTTGGGTATGAGTTTTTTGATCTGACACCAAAAGCAAAGGCAACAAAAGCAAAATAAACAAGTGGGACTATATCAGACTAAAAAGCTTCTGCACAGCTTTTTCATCAACAAGATGAAAAGGCACCTATGGGATGGAAGAAAATATTTGCAAACCGTATATCCAATAAGGAGTTAATATCCAAAATATACAAGGAAGTCAGACAATTCAATAGCAAAAAAACAAATAACCCAATTTTTAAAACGGGAAAAGTACCCAATCAGACATTTTTCCAGAGAAGATATTCACATGGCCAACATGTACATGAGAAAATGCTCAAATCACTAATCATCAGGGAAATGCAAATCAAAACCACAATGAGATATCACTTCACACGTGTTAAGATATCTATTATCAAGAAGACAAGCGATAGCAATTGCTGGTGAGAATGTGGAGTAAAGGGAACCCTCATGCACTGCTGGTGTAAACTGGTACATCTGCTGTCCAAAACAGTATGGAGAGTTCTCAAGAAATTAAAAAGAGAACTACCATCTGATCCAGCAATCCCACTTCTGGATATATATCTAAAGGAAACAGAATCATTATTTCAAAGAGATATCTGTACAACACCCGTTTTCATTGCAGCACTATTCACAATAGCCAAGGTATATAAACAACCTACGTGCCCTTCAATGGATGAACGGACAAAGAAAATGTGGTATACATACACACACCGTGGAATATTATTCAGCCCTAAAAAGGAAGAAAATCCTGCCGTTTGCAGCAACGTGGATGGACCTTGAGGGCATGATGCTAAGTGAGTTAAGCCAGATAGAGAGAGACAAATACTGCATAAGATCTCTTATACCTGGAATCCAAAGAAGAAGAAAAAAGCACTGATTGCATAGAAACAAGAGTAGAATGGTGGTTGCCAGGACCGCGGGCAAGGGAAATGGGGAGAGGATGATAAAAAGGCAATCATTCAGTTGTAAGATGAATAAAGATTTGAGGATCTACTGTATAGCATGGTGACTATAGTTGATAATCCTGTATTGTATCATAGAAATTTGCTAAGAAAGTAGAATTTAAGTGTTCTCACTAAAAAAAAAAAAAAAGTAAATGTGTGAGGTGACGCGTGTGTTAATTCAATTGTGGAATCCTTGTGGAATCCTTTCACAAAGTATATCAAATCATCATGTGGGGTACACTTTAAATACGTGACAATTTTATTTATCAGTATACCTCAATAAAGCTAAACAAACCTTCTATCACTTTTGTTACCTTCTATCTCGGCCTCCCAGACATTTATCTGACTGAATTAAATGTTAAAAAGATATGTATGGGTGGGGTATGTATACGTATCTTTCAGGAAAGAAAAATAGTGAGGCAGAGGGAGAAAAACACTGAAGTATTCGAAATAGTAAGATAGGGACTTCCTTGGCGGTCCAGTGGTTAAGAGTCCTCAGTTCCAATGCAGAGGGTACAGGTTCGATCCCTGGTCGGGGAATTAAGATCCTACATGCCGCGCAGAATGGCCAAAAAGAAAAAAGAACAGAACAAAAATAGTAAGATATCCTATACCTAATTAACATGTGTTACTGTAGTAGGCATAGATTATAGCAAGATGACACGAACTGATAATATTTGTGTAATTGTGTAATAACTTGATAGCCAATTTTTGTTAATATTTTAAGTTTCTTATGTAATAGTGGTTTATAACTTAAACATCTATAACTTACAGCATTTTTAATCTTTTAAATATATATTTAAAACTCTGGGGTGTTCTTATTCATAATTTTAGTTGCTGGTTATTAAAATGTATTCAGTTGTGTATTAGAATGTATTCATAGAATCCATGCTTCATTATAAACACCCAGGGAGGGGAAGGGACATAGAATGTACCGGGACCTGTGCTCAGGCCAGTGTTTCTGCTGGAGAACTCAACTTGGGATGTGACAGTGTGTGTGGAGGACATTCAGTTTAGTTTTCTCCCAACTTGATGGCTAGTTGAGGCTTTTGGAATTGTTTCAGCTGGATGGAAAACGGAGGAAGTTATGTCAGATGAATCATTTCCCTGTGTGTTGCTTTACAGAATCACTTCCCCTGAATAATTAATAAAAGATTGAACAGGAAGAAGGTCACTGGAATAACTAGCAGGCAGTTTCAGAAGGGGAATTTTATCTTGCTCAGTCAAACTGAGCACCTAGGTTTTGCCATTTGAGGATTTTTGACAGAGACGGAGGCAGCCTTAGAGCATCTGCAGAGCTGCTCTGAGTTAGAACAGGGCATGTGGATTCCCGGAGCAGCACCCCATCCTCTTACCATAAAGACCCCTGGAAATCCACCATGACCCTGGGAAGAGCCTTGCCCAACGCTCAAAGAGCCTCTCCAGAATCGCCTGTTCCACACACTGGTTTCGGCATTTTGTGGCTCTGACTCGCACCTTCATAACGAGATAAAGTTTCCAGTTTCTAGGCAAATAAGTCAGGCAGTGCAAATTCAGGTGGCATAAGGATATTTTGCTGTTTTTACATAGGATGGTGCAAAAAGTTTTCAGGGGCTATACCAGGAATCTTAAGACCTGTTTGGGCAAAAAGCACTCAGAGCTCACAGTACATTGAATTGCCCAGAACCCTGCAAACACACGTAGGGACGAGAAACACATGTGCTTTCTGGGTCAAAATGCTGCCCTGACTGCAGCCCCTGTGCCTCCTCACTGTGGTTTTCATATTTTTTGCTTTTCCACTAATTTTACTCCTTCTGGCCATGATACTTCCAGGTCTGTTTTACTTTAGCCGAAGAACACGTGCTGCTTTGTAGTAGGCATGCTGATAGCCGTTGCAACTTTATTAATAATCTTGATAATATTATTAATATGAAAAACATAACTCAGGCACTGATTAGGTGGGCTGCCTCCTGTCAGTTAAATGCTTTGAACTCAGTTTCGCCAACTGGAAAAGGAAGGCATTGGGTTAGGCTATTTCTGGTTCTTCCAGTGTCTACACGCTGTGGTTCTGAAGGGCCCAGGTGGGCTTGGGGCAGGACTGTTCACAGTTTGATGAGGAGATAACCAAGGGATCCCTGGATATCACTCCGGAGACTCTGCCTCTCCCATTCCATGCCTCCTTCCTCTGCTCTCTCCCTGGAAATAATCTGCCTTGCAGTCTATGTGTAGGGAGGGGAACAGTATGGGGGATGCTTTGGGCACATGGAGCGTCTCATTTCTCCCAGGTCGCCAGGTGAGAGATGTGGGCTTTTCAGGTGCTCTGGACCACCCCAGGTGATCTGGATCCATCCCTGCTTGGGGCAGATTCCTTCTCCTAACCTGGGACCGACCGCACTGCCCCCAACCTTGCAGTGTTCATCAACTTTTCTCACCGTTGTTGGAAAAGTCGCTATTTTGAGTCTATGGAACTGTAGCTGAGGGTTACACAGTTTCCATGGTTAATTTCACGTACAGTGGATTGTTCCATCTCATCTCTGTCAGGATTTTCGCTTTGCCTCTGGGAAGTAAGGGGCCCAGCTGCCTCCTGCAAGGCCTCTGGGGGCTGGGGTCCTGGGGAAATGCTGCCTGTTTGACCTCAGAGGGGACAGCATATGCCTCCCAGGCAGGAGCTGAGATGACTATTTCAGATGAAAGTCCAGGTGACTTAGCCACACCCCGTCACCCCATAGCTGCTCATTTATAACACGGTGCTAATAGGGGACCCACCTCTCCAGGGGGAGTGGGCACCCTTGAACTGATTGTCTGCAGCAGGGCACATTGTCTGCTAAGTATTATTATAGTAATAGGAAGAGAGCTAGCATTAGCGTTTTTAAGCCCTAGGGACACTTGAAAATCAGAGACTAAGAGGTGCTGGTAATGGCTGCCTGAGAGCTGGGAAGCTTGCTTCTGCACCATCCCCAAGCCGCCAGCATTTAACTCATCACTGTGCAGAGTCATCTGGATGACATCAGTTCTGGAAGGGGGCTGGAGATCTGGAAGGAGTGGTAATTAAAAAAAAAAAAAAAAAAAGTCCTTTTCTATGTGTTGATTTAATCAACAAATATCTGAGCGTCAGGATTTGCTCCTGGCAGGGCGTCGGGCCCCCTGCCACACAGCAGGCGGCCTCCGGGAAAGGAGGGACAATTCCAAGGGTGCGGGTTATACCCGAGCCGACAGGAAGCAGCAGGATCCTGGGGCACATAGATGGGCACAAGTGCTGGGGATTCTCAGAGCCCTGGCACAGGGCCTGGCTCCCTATAGATCCCACAAAATGTTTGTGGGGTAAGTGGATAAGTGAATAAAACAGTCAGAAAGTCCACATGGGGGTGGGGAGATAAATCTAGTCAAGTTAGAGGTTGCAAAGCCCAGGAGAAATCACCGTGTGCCAGGGTGTGTGGCCTCAGACGGACAGCACAGTGGTGGCAAAAGTCCCAGGTACGGATCTGGCTTGTTCACGAGAGTCTAGGGGACAGAAGGACAGGGAGACCAGAAGCAGGGCAGGGCCCTGGGAAATGAACGGACCCAAGGAGCTCCTCCGAGCAGCAGTGCTAACCCCTCTGGGCACTGGCCAAGGGAGCTTGTTCTCTCTCTCGGTCCACACACATGCCACACCCTGTAGACCCTGGCTTCTCTCCTTAGGCAGGTGCCTCCCAGCTTCCCCAGCAGCAGATTTTCTGACTCATCCTTCCATCTCTATCCTTGCTGTATGTTTGATAAATAATTTTTCATTTAATCCTTTGATTCATGATTTGGTGGTTGGCATTGGCCCAGGTTTTCGGATGAGGAACCTAGGCTCAGAGAGGTTAAGTAGCTTGCCTGAAGTCACACAGCCAGCAAAGGTGAGAGCTAGGAGATGGATCCAGGTCTATCTGATTTCAAAGCCTGGATTTGTTTTCCTCATCAAGGCATTTCACAGACTCATAGAATCTTCCAGTTGGGAGGGATCTGGGAGGTCACACAGATGAACGCTCTGAATAATGCAGGAATCCTTTTCCAGCGTTCTCTGTAAGTTGCTTATGGGAAATTGCAAACAAATTCAAAAAGAAAGAGGATGGGAAGGAGGGAAGAAGGGAGAAATAGAAAAAGAGAGGGAAGGAGAGAGAAAGCAAAAGTTCAGCTTCAATGAACATATTTAGAATTTTATAGACAGGAAAACCTGTCTATAGCAAGAAGCTATTTTAATTTCAGCATACCTGAACATCCTGTATTTTAGGTTTAGTGTTGTTCTTTTTTTTTTTTTTTAATATTGGAGTATAGTTGATTTACAATGTTGTGTTAGTTTCTGGTGTACAGCAAAGTGATTCAGTTACACACACATATATTCTTTTTCATTATGGTTTATTACAGGATACTGAATATGGTTCCCTGTGGTATACAGTAGGTCCTTGTTTTTACCTGTTTTATATACAGTAGTGTGTGTCTGATAATTCCAAACTCTTAATTTATCCCCCCACTCCCCTTCCCCTTTGACAACCACAAGTCTCCTCTCTACGTCTGTGAGTCTGTTTTTGTTTCATATGTAAGTTCATTTGTGTCATATTTTAGATTCCGCATATAAGAGATATCATATGGCTCTGACTCACTTCACTTAGTATGATCATCTCTGGGTCCATCCCTGTTGCTGCAAATGGCATTATTTCATTCTTTTGGTGAAAGAAAACCAGGGAGAAGTTAGAAAACAGGCTGCAGGCACCTCCAACCGGCTTAGGAAAGGGCTGGTGGATTCAGAACCTCGGGAAGCCAGAAACTGCAGCAGCCTGGAGTTGAAATGGGACCCAGATACTTGACTTGGTTACTTCCTGAGGTTATTTGCGGGGAGATAGCTCTCAGACCTAGAAGAGTAGCAACTCTGTCTAAATCTTCTGGTTTCTAGAAATAAGAGCTTTTGTCCTGTTCACCGTGAGCCTCTCTGGAGTCCTGGGGGGTGAAGCGTGGTTGTGCAGCCTGCAGACAGCACCGCTGTCCCCCAAAGAGCTGACAAGGCTGTGACAGGTGCAGAGCTACTGCCCAGCAGCTCCTAATGCCTGGAGGTGTCCTAAACAGCAGAGGGAATCTAAGAGCCCAATAAGGCAGTCCTCCTGACCTCGGGTTGAATCTAGACTTGGGTCCGATCAGAAGAGGTTTTGGGCTAAGGTATATGAAAATAAGTGTAAGGGTAACAGGGATTTAAAAACGAAGAAAACTGAGTGGATACAGGTAGTTGGAGGGAGCTTCTGGGAGGGGAGATGCGCATTAAGACTTGAACCTGGAATGGATTTGGGTGGAGAGCGGGAAGGTGGGAAGGACACTAGAGAGGGCTGGGGGAAAGATGAGGGAGTGAGAGGCAGAAAGATGCAAAAGGATGCTTTTTACCTTTGCCCCGGCTCTCAAAGCAATTTTATACGTTGTCCCCTGCGATTTTCACCCCAACTCGTCCCTAACTGACATGTTTAGGAAGACAAGTTCCTGGGGCACAGCTGGTTGGAATGAGGGTAGGGGGCATCTCACCCCACGTGGGCCACTAAGTCCCTTCCACTGGACTCCGGGTTTGGAAACCAAGAGTGGTTCAGATGAGTTTCTTTCCGGTGGCTGAAGCTGTGAGAGGTCAAGTTTGAAAGACTGGAAGAGTGGAGGCTGCTGGTCTGAAGGGAGGGAGAGAGAGGGAGTGAGGAAGAGGCAGGTGTGCACGGATGGGGGGAAGGGGGCAGGGATGATGGATGAAGGAGAGTTGGCCAGTGTTCACACCTGAGACCAGAGCTACCTTCCCACACTTGGGATCTGAAGACATCCCATAATTCTTAGACCGAAGTCCCATTTTTACTTAGTCCTGTAGAGTTTCGTTCCTTTCAATTAAAACTTTCCTTACTGAACCTTCCGACACTGTGGGTGGGAATGTACATTGGTGCAGCCACTATGGAAAACAGTATGGAGGTTCCTTAAGAAACTAAAAATAGAGCTACTATATGACCCAGCAATCCCACTCCTGGGCATATATCCAGAGAAAACCATCATTTGAAAAGATACATGTGGGGCTTCCCTGGTGGCTCAGTGGTTAAGAATCCACCTGCCAATTCAGGCGACACGGCTTTGAGCCCTAGCCCGGGAAGATGCCACATGCTGCGGAGCAACTAAGCCCGTGCACCACAGCTACTGAGCCTGTGCTCTAGAGCCCGCGAACCACAACTACTGAAACCCACGTGCCACAACTACTGAAGCCCGCATGCCTAGAGCCTGTGCTCCGCAACAAGAGAAGCCAATGGAATGAGAAGCCTGCGCACGGCAATGAAGAGTAGCCCTCGCTCGCCACAACTAGAGAAAGCCCGCGCGCAGCAACAAAGGCCCAACGCAGCCAAAAATAAATAAGTAAAATAAGTAAATTTATTTAAAAAAAAGAAAGATACATGCACCCCAATGTTCATAACAGCACTATTCACATTAGCCAAGACATGGGAGCAACCTAAATGTGCATCGACAGATGAATGGATAAAGAAGATGTGGTACATATATACAGTGGAATACTACTCAGCCATCAAAAAGAACAAAATAATGCCATTTGCAGCAACATGGATGGACCTAGAGATTATCATACTCAGTGCAGTTAAGTCAGAGAAAGACAAATACAATATCACTTACATGAGGAATCTAAAATATGACACAAATTAACTTATCTACGAAAAGAAACAGACTCAAAGACATAGAGAACAGACTTGTGGTTGCCAAGTGGGTGGGAGAGGAGAATGGATTGGGAGTTTGGGATTAGCAGATGCAAACTGTTCTATATATAGGATGGATAAACAACAAGGTCCTACTGTATAGCACAGGGAACTATCTTCGATATCCTGTAATAAACCATAATGGAAAAGAATATGAAAAAGAATATATATATGTAAAACTGAATCACTCTGCTGTACAGCAGAAATTAACACAACATCGTAAATCAACTATACTTTAATAAAATAAATTTTGAAACAACCTTCCTAACTGATACACATATGTATCCCATTTAATTATCACAACAGTCCTGCAAGGTTAGTCTTATTATTCCCTTTTCTTGGGCCACTTAGGTCTCAGGAAACATTGAAGCTCAGTGAGAAATCTGCCCCAAATCATCAGCTAGTAAGTAATCGAAACTTGACTCAAGTTCAGATCTGATTTCAAACTGCAGTATCTTCAACTGCTCCCCCATAGCACACCCATATTAGTTTGCTAGGGCTGGTGTAACAAAGTACCTCACCCTGGGTGGCTTACACTACAGGAACTGATTGTCTCATGGCTGTGGAAACTTGCAGTCTGAGATCAAGGTCAGGCAGGGCCTAAAGAGAATTCTTCCTGCCTCGTCTAGCTTCTGGTGAGTCGAGGAATTCTCGCCTTGTAGCTGTGGCATTTCATCTCTCTCTCTCTCTCTGTCATCATGCGGGCTTTGGCCCACTGTGTCTGTCTTGGTGGGTGTTTCTCCTCCCCTTACAAGGACACCAGTCACACCGATCAAGGGCACACCTACAATATCATGACCTCATCTTACCTTGATTACATCTGCACAGACCCTATTTCCAAAGAAGATCACATTTGCAGGTATTGGGGGTCAGGACCACAACATATCTTTTTCTGGTGGGTTATAGTTTAACCCGTGCACTCCTCCAGAGTATGAAATCTAACTGATGCAGGAACCAAAGGTAGAAAATGTGGTGATGTACCCAGGCTGCGCAACCCTCTGGCGGGGAGAGAGCCCTCTCTCTTTTTCATGTTATGACCAGATTGAGTAAAGCTACCTTGTAGGCATAGGAGAAAGCTCACAGATAACAACGTAATTTGGGAGGGGCTGGTGAAACCCTGATATTTAAATATTTGACGTGTTTGCTAAAATGGAGCATAAAGCAGTGAAAAGGTCAGTGGGGACAGGGGTGAGGGAAAAAGAGGAGCCAGCGATCAAATCACTGCCACCCATCTGGGTGGTGGTTCATTTTATTCCATTGTTAAACACGTTCACGTGTGCAATCTGCACAATGAAGGGTCAGTCACCTGATAAGCTTCCAATGAGTGCTCACCGTTGTAAGTGTGTGTTTGTATGGTCAGATGCCCGGTTGACATTTTTTTAATCCTGTCTTCTGTTGTAGGTCTTTGGAGAATCCTGAAAGATAATTTTGCTTTACAGTCTTACAAGAACCAAGATTTTGGCCTGTTTCTTTTGAACATCAGTCGTCAATTTTCAGATGAATATCCTTTGGGAAGAACCAGAATTAGCTAAGCAAGGGAAGGAAACATGTATAGGAAAAAGGTAACTAATTATACAAAACATAATATGATAATTCAGGTCACCTCTGGAAATTCCCAACAAGCAATTATCTTCAAAATATACTTCATAGGGACTTCCCTGGTGGTCCAGTGGTTAAGACTCCAGGCTCCCACTGCAGGGGGTGCGGGTTTGATCCCTGGTCGGGGAACTAGGATCCCACATGCTGCGCAGCGTGGCCAGAAAATACACACACACACACACACACACACACACACACACACACACACACACACATACACACATACATACATACTTATATACACATACATATACACACATAGTTACATATATACATATGCACACTATACACACATACATGTATATGCACATAATATATACACACATGCATACATATATACACATATACATACATACAGATACACATACTTGCATATATACACACTATACACACATACATATATACACATACATACATACACACTATACACACATACATATATACACATACATGCGTATATATACACATATCTATATATACACACATATATACACATACATACATATATATACACATACATCACCTTCAGGTTCTCCAGTGTCCCTTTAGTCTTAAGAAAAAAATAGGACAACCAGGAAATGGCAGAGGAAGGAAGATGGGAACATGGACTGTTAATCAGCCAGGTGTAGGAGACCTATATTTGTAGGGCACATAATCTAGGAACCCCCAGAAAGAGAAGGTGTGCATTGCTGTAACATTCTGGCTCGAGCATGAATCTTCAGCAATCAGTCACTCAGAACAAAATACCTTCCCAGTTGTCCAATTTTCTCTGTCCTTACATCTCTGACACTGATGCCCTCCAGAGAATGAAGGTCATCCTCCTTTCATCCTCCCGCATAGCCCAGGGCTTCATTGCACCCTCACGGACCCCAGACCCCCTGCCCCGCTACACCAAGCGTGTTCAAAGCTCCCACCATCCACCCTGATGGATAAGAGCTGAGCTCAGTCGTGGTTGGTACGTTCGCGTGCTACACTTTCAGACATGTGATGAGATGGTTATTACTGTAAATTATTTTCTCTTCATATTTTGAGGACAGTTAGTGCCGTCTTGAGTCAATGAGCACGTTTGGTATTCACCACGTGCTGAGTGGGCATGCTGACAGGACATCAGCCTGTCCATCTGAGCTCTGATTCCTGGATCCCCTTCCTCCCTCCCACGACCTTAGTCCTAGGTGCGCCTCAGGGCCCAGCAAGACCACCACCCCTTCCCTCTGGACGTTCCCCAAATTATCACAGCCTCAGATAGGCCCCTCTGAAGTCCTGATGGTGCCTCCTGTTTGGCCCGCTCTTTCCTCTCAAAACTACACAGACAGGGAGTGCTTGCCAGGGGTCCCCACTGAGCCTGGGTGCCTCAGTGGGTCCCCTGATCTACCAGGTTTGTTCAGAGATGCTGACAACAGATACCAACCCCAAAGATGCGACAGGAACAGTTGGCCCTTACCCTCCTCCCCTGAATCAAGGGGCGCCATCATTTTAAAGCCGGTCCTGGGCAGTCCCTGTGTCCTCAGCTTACAGACATACGCATCCCCAAGCCTGCTCACATGACCGCAAGAATTGCAAGAGCATCTTAAAACCCTGAAAGGGGATAAACATAAAAAGAAACTAAGCTTTTCATTACTTCCCATAAGCAAGCTGCACATTGAACATTCAAAATACAGATCTTTCTTGACTTACGATGGGGTCACGTCCCTATAAACCCACTGGAAATTGAAAATACTGTAAGTGCAAAATGTATTTACACACCTAACCCACCAAACATCATGGATTAGCCCAGCTCACCTCAAACGTGCTCGGAACACTTACATTAGCCTGCAAAATTGTCAAACACAGTCCATTTCGTAATAAAGTGTTGAATAGCTCATGCAATTTATTAAATACTGTACTGAGACTGAAAAACAGAGTGGCTGTCTGGGGACAGAATGGTTTTTAAGTGTATCAGGTGTGAACCCGCGTGATGGCGGGGCTGACCGGGAGCTGTGGCTCGCTGCTGGGCATCACCAGAGAGGGTGGAGAATCGTGGCACAAATCGCTAGCCTGGGGAGAGGTCACAGTTCAAAATTGAACTATGGTTTCTATTGAATGCATATCGCTTTTTTCTTTTTTCTTTTGTTGGCCGCACTGCACAGCTTGCAGGACCTTAGTTGCTCGACCAGGGATCGAAGCCATGCCCCCTGCAGTGGAATCATAGCGTCTTAACCACTGGACCACCAGGGAGGTCCTGCATATCGCTTTTGAACCATCATGAAGTCGAAAAATCGTTCCGTCGAACCATCATAAGTAGGGGACTATTTCCTCCACTCTTGGTCCTAAGACAATATTTATTTAGATTTCCATGATTAAGGCAAAGGAGAAAACTAAGAACACCACAGACCAATTTTTTAAGAGATGTACCTCATTACACTGCACGCGTGTCATGCTCACATAAGTGAGTCTCTCTCTAAATATAAGATAATGTATATTATTATAAAGTATATACAAAATCTATAATATGTATCCTGTATCTCATAATATATATTACATTTAATATATATCTTATTGATTTACATATCTTATATAATTAAAATATAATTAGAATACATAAAAGTATATATCATAGATTTATATATATTATGATATATTTAATATTTAGAGAATATTTTTTCTCCTTTATTCCTTTTCCTCAGCCTCATGGATTTTTGGCCCACCACTGCCAGCCAGCGAGGGAAGAGAGCCATTTCTGTTTTCCATGGTAGTTTGAACTTGGATTCTTGCAAGATCTTTGAACCTGGTTTCTTCAGAATTCCCCTAAGTCCCTCAATTAAACTGGATAATTTCAAGCTGGTTGTACAGAGGGTCTTAATGATTTAAAACAAAACAAGACATTCCCTACTTGGCCATGCCATTTGAAGGACATCTACTTGACCCTCCTTCGCTGGCCTGGGGCAGGAGTCAGGTGAGCCTAATACAAGCCCCACAAGAGATGATCCATATTTGGGGTCTGCACAGATGGGCTGGCCCAGGGGCCTGCCACACGAGGGTGTTTTGAGGAGTTACTCTTAGCGGATACAAAGGACTATAGAAACCCAAGTTGTTTCTGAAAATGTTAACAATAAGATGTTTCTCAAAAGGGCCTCAGTCCCTCCTGTATTTTCCAGGAATTCCAACTCAAGCAGCTTTACACAGCCGTTATCACTTAATTACCAATATAAATCTCACTAGTAACTTCAGTAACTTTCTTTGCAAATGAATATGCACACCTCCTAAATCATTCCCTCCTTTTCTCTCTCTCCCTGGCTGGAGTGGAAAGAAACTCCACAGCAGCTGTGATTTGCAGAGGTTTCTGGTCTCCCAGTGTCACCCCAGGCTGGCCTGTACCCGGGACATGGCACTGCGGAGGCTATGGAATTGTACCTGGTTCCCACTCAGCATCCCTCCTGGCATCGCGGGGGAGGCACGTGGCAGAAACCTGGCTCCATCTGCTTGAAAGGTTCACAAACCATAGTGAACTTTTTAGTGATCTCAGGCCAAGTTTCCGGTATGTAATGAAAACTGAAACCCGGTTTTGGGTTTCCTTACCAAATTCACACAGAGCTAGTCATGACAAGGGACTAAGTGTGAGGTGGCAAGGACAAGCAGCACTGAGGCACAGCTAGGACACACAGCATTCAGTTCTATTTCTAGCTCAGCCACGACCTGCTGTGTGGCCTGAGGCCAGTCACCTACCCTTATTCCATGTAGTTAACTGTCTCCAGTATTGAAAGGGGGCTTTTTACCAGAATCATCTTTCTGGTATGGGAAGGTGCTTTGAGATAGTAGTATTCCTCTGAATCATTTTTAATTAAAGCACACACACTTGAGAATATTACAGCCATCCCACCCTGTGTGTGTGTGTGTGTGTGTGTGTATTTAATTTTGTAAATTATATATATTTAAATTTTAAATAAAATTGAAACAAAATCTATTACATTTATTTAGGCTCCCTGTCTGCATTCTGAAGTCTTGCTCTTATTTCTTTCTAGGCTTCAGCTTTTGATTTCAGGCACATTTATCCTTACAACTTATGGAGAATACTGGAAAAGGGATTCCTGCATTATTTAGAGGGTTCATCTAAATGACCTCCCAGATCCCTCCCATCTCGGAGGTTCTGTGAGTCTATGAAATGCCTTGGTGAAGAACAAACCCAGGCTTTGAAGTCAGAGAGATCTGGGTCCATCTCCTAGCTCTCACATTTACTGGCTGGGTGACCTCTGGCAAGCTACATAACCTCTCTGAACCTAGGTTTCTCATCTGAAAACCTGGGCCAAAGCCAGGAAGATTGTCGGGAAGATTAAATACTGAAGTACTTTTTTTTTTTTTTTTTTCTTTGCGTTATGGGGGCCCTTCCCTTTTTGGCCCTTTCCCTGTGAGTCTATGAAATGCCTTGGTGAAGAACAAACCCAGGCTTTGAAGTCAGAGAGATCTGGGTCCATCTCCTAGCTCTCACATTTACTGGCTGTGTGACCTCTGGCAAGCTACATAACCTCTCTGAACCTAGGTTTCTCATCTGAAAACCTGGGCCAAAGCCAGGAAGATTGTCGGGAAGATTAAATACTGAAGTACTTTTTTTTTTTTTTTTCCTTGCGTTATGCGGGCCTCTCACTGTTGTGGCCTCTCCCATTTGCGGAGCACAGGCTCCGGACGCGCAGGCTCAGCGGCCATGGCTCACAGGCCCAGCCGCTCCGCGGCATGTGGGATCTTCCCGAAACGGGGCACGAACCCACGTCTCCTGCATCGGCAGGCGGACTCTCAAGCACTGCGCCACCAGGGAAGCCCTGAAGTACTTTTAAGACATGGAACAGAGTGCCTGGCAAAATGCAGGTGCCAAGGTTTGCTTTTCTTTATTCATACAAGTCTCTGATTGGGTCAAAAATGTAGGTCAGATTTGAATATTGCTTTTGTCTTCTCTTCCAGGGCCCTACTTCAGAAAGAGAAAGAAAGAAGGAAATAAACAGTGACTCGCAGAGGCCCTTCTGAAAGCATCACCCATCTATTGAAATGTTCTTTCCATTCAAAAACTAGGTTATTAATTATTCATTGCCATTGGAACAGCAAATAAGAACAGGCCTCACTGCTTATGACCCAGAACTTGACCATTGTTTGATTTCCATCATTTCTTGGTATCTATGTAATGTATCCCAAATGTGAGATTTGCAGCGTTGAGAGTCAAACAAACTTTAGACTGAATGACTCTTCATAATATTTAGGAAATGCCCTGGAATGACCGTTCACTTGACTTTCATTTCCACTCCAGGCAGCGCATTTCTGGGGGATTATTTCACTGCATGGGTGGCCCGAGTCCGTTGGCCTTCAGCCCTATGGCTCATTCCACCGCTCTGGGCAAGCAATAACCACCCAAAAATGCGAGTCTTTCTTCCATGCCCCAGTGGCATGAGTAACATCATTAACTCTTGGGGCTGAGGTTTGGGATGACGTCAAAATCTTCCACCCCTCTGTGTCAGCTGTCAGAACACCAGGGTAACAAAGCGTTGGCAGAGTTTGTTTTCACACCAGCAATGTGGTTGCCTGCCCTAATAAATAATCCTTGGGATATTTTTTTCAAAAGATTCTATTTCAGCAG
>NW_006777115.1:62968-81492 GCF_000442215.2 Lipotes vexillifer
TCAAAATGGAAGCAAAACACTCCCTGCATCTAGTTCCAGTGAGAACAAATGTGCAAGAAGCCTCTGAAACTCTACAGACAAGGGGAAACGCAGCTGACGTGTCCCCAGGAGGGACAGGACAGGAAGAGCACAGCTGTGCAGTGTGCTGTTTCACATGCTCCTCTATAGATGAGCTTTCTAAAGTGTAAGAACGTTGCAGGGCACTCTGTAAGAGGAGACACGGAAACACATTTCCTCTGGGCCCCGGGCCAGCGCTTGGGCGGACCGAGGCGGGCGCACGTGCACTGTGGATGCCGCGCGCCATCTGGTGGCCAGAGGCTGACATCGAGGGCACCACCGGGGCTTTTACCCCATTGATCTGCAGTAATTTCACAGAAGGAGCATACGGTGGGCTTTTAAGTTCTCTTGGGAGGTGATCATCGGGGGTCCCGGAGGAAGACACTAAGAGCCAGCTGTTCTAAATTCCTTTCCTTATTCTACAGCGGGATGCTCCAGGCCTCAGGATCTCCTCGAAACAGAGATAACTGATCCTTCCTTTAGGACAACACCAGAAGAACTCAGCTCTGGGCCATCCAGCCCTTCTTGTTCTCCTTTCCAAGTCGCGATCACACAGACTTGGGCAAGAGAGTGTCCCTCTTGGCCCTGCCTGGAACACACTTAGGCACCTCTACATTCTCAGAATATCTGCTTCATTTTTCGCTCACGCTAGCGTTTCCCAAGCGTGTTCCAAGAATACTGGTTTTATTATTTAGAACCGTATCTTTTCAGCAACAGTGTAGCAGGGTTCCCTTTTTTGCCCACCCTCTCCAGCATTTACTGTTTGTAGACTTTTTGACGATAGCCATGCTGACTGGTATGAGGTGATACCTCATTGTATCGATAGTTTTGATTTGCATTTTTCTAATAATTCGTGATGTTGAGGATCTTTTCATGTGCTTTTTGGCCATCTGTATGTCTTCTTTGGGAAAATGTCTATTTAGATCCTTAAAAAACTAAATACAGAACTACCATATGATCCATCAATCCCACTCCTGGGCATATATCTGGAGAAAAACCATAATTCGAAAAGATCCATGCACCCCAGTGTTCATTTCAGCACTATTTACAATAGCCAAGACATGGAAACAACCTAAATGTCCATCGACAGAGGAATGGATAAAGAAGATGCGGTACATATATACAATGGAATACTACTCAGTCATAAAAAAAGAATGAAATAATGTCATTTGCAGCAACAGGGATGGACCCAGAGATTATCCTGCTAAGTGAAGTAAGTCAGACAGAAAGAGACAAATATCATGATATCACTTATATGTGGAATCTAATAAAAAATGATACACATGAACTTATTTACAAAACAAAACAAAACAACAGAAAGGCACTCTGAGTTTGAGAAACTCTGGGTGACACAAAATTAAAACAGGTATTACCATAGGACATCTCAAGAGCTTTGATGTACTGACATTGTAGGGGGTATTTAAGAAGGAACTATGGTTTGTTATAGTTTCTAAACTTGACATTGAAATTTTTCCCCCATCTCCACCTTCAAGTGCGTCTTGAAGATAATGCATTTGATAAAACAACTTTAGTGAGAAATTAGTCTATCCTACTCCTTTGACCCATGATTAGATAGCCATATCTTAAAAGTGAAAAACGTCTGTGGTAGTCTGTTTTAGCTGCCATAACAAAGTACCACACACTGGGTGGCTCAAACAGCAGAAATTTATTTTCTTGCAATTTCTTCTAAGGCTTCTCTCCTTGGTTTGTAGAAGGCTGTCTTCTCCCTGTATGTTCACATGGTGTTCCCTCTGTATGTGTCTGCGTCCTAATCTCCTTTTCTTATAGGGACACCAGCCGTATTGGACTAGGGCCCACCCTAATGACCTCATTTCAATTACCTCTTTAAAGACTCTATCTCCAAATACAGTCCTGTTCTGAGGTACTGGGGCAGGCGGGTGGTTAGGACTTCAACATACGAATTTTGAGGAGGACACAGTTCAACTCATAAGACCATCTTGTTTCTGTATCTGTTAGAGAAAATTTGTGCTTCAGTGGGAAACTGCATTCTTTAGAGCAGGGTCAGTGAACTACAGCCAGTGGGCCGGATATGGCCTGTCACCTGGGTTTATAAATAAAGTTTTATTGGCACAAAGCTACACTCATTCCTTGATGGATTATCTGTGGTTACTTTCTCGTTTAACAATAGAGTTGAATGGTCGTAACAAAGACCACATGGCTTGCAAATCTGAAATATTTACTATCTAGCCCTTTATAGAAAAAGTTTGCCAACTATCTGAGCACACCCCTCAGGGTTATCTGACTCTTTGGGGGCTCTGCACCTTTTGTTACCTTTGAGCTATTCTACAGCTTATTAGGTTGTAGATAATGGAGAGAAATGCAAAATAATCCTTGCCCTTCGACACAAGGAAGCCAGCTTTTTCTCCATTTGCTCATTCTTTTCAACCTCCCTCTTCAACAAATGTTCCTGTTCTTTGGATTCTCTTTTGAACTCGTTGTGACGTCTTAACAGTTCCCTCACTGATCATGACTTAAAATCTTTAACACATGTTCATTCTATATTTGGATAAGAATCATAATTTTCCCTTTTCGAAAATTTTCCTTTAACATATCAATGTTATTATTCTTGGGTGTGATCCTAGCATTGGGATTATAAAGGGCAAAGTTTTTGTTCTCAAAAGATACACACTGAAGCATTTAGGGTGGAGTATCATGCCTACAGTTTACTTTCAAATGGTTTGACATGTGTGTGTGTGTACATTCTCACACATATTATCCATCTCTATATATACATATGTATGAAGAGAAAAAGAAAGAGAAAGCATGTATAGTAAAATACAAACAACCAGTGAATCTAGGTGAAAGTCATATGATGTCCTTGAATGGTGTATCACTCATTCAACTCATCTGTACGTTTGACAATTTTCAAAATGAAAAAAAATATTAAAAGGATAAATTTATACCATATTCCCAGCTAAGCGTGTAGCCGGCCCATGTCCTATACTTCTGGATGCTTCTCAGCACTTCTGAGAGTGGCCAATTACAGACACTTGTTAGCCGTCTGACTCTTAGCAGTGGGTCCCACAAATGAGAATAAGTAAATGGAACATTGATGTTTCTCTTGTCATATGGCTCCATTTTTTTTTTTAAAGAGTTCTTAATGCACCATGTGAAGAGGATAAGGTAGAATTTTTTGTAACTAGATTTCTCATACTCCTAAAGAGTACTTTTAAAAGGAATGAATCTTTTAAGATGAACCCAGGATCTGAGGATCACTTAGAGTGTGTTCATGTTCAGACTTGGGGTACTACTTTGAGGGGGGTGGACATTGAGGTTCATATCTCTCACTACGGTACAGTTATTACATCCTCTCCCCACAGCTTGACATCATGGTCTTAATATGGTTAGGGACCCCATGAATTGCAATTGTCTGCTGCTTGAGTTGGGACTGTAAGATTTCAAGCTTTTAGCATCCTTCAAGGTATGATGGAAAGGTAACACAGAGGGGAGAAAGCAACCTGAATGCTCAGATGCTGTGCCGTTTAGTGTGAAGGTTTGGGATTGAAATTTTCTGCCGGGGGGAAGCAGAAAAAATGAGTTTTTACAGAATGCTGCTGTTTCTAAATCTAAAAGGCACACTAAAAATAGCTAAAGGGACTGAGCTGCCCAGAGCCTTCTTGAGTTGCCCGGTGGGAGTTCCTGCTTCAAGAATCTGTCCTTCAAAGCTGCTGCTCCAAATAGCCCCCAGAGCTGGTGTGCGCTGGGCGCTCTCCTGGGCTGCCTTTCATCCGGTCACAAGGAAGCAGGAGCTGGAGTGGACCGAGATGCTCCTTAATAGAAGGAAACCCTGGAGGAAGAGACTTTCTCCCTCTGACAGAGGCTGATGGCTCCTGAGAGAGGAGACCGCCATGTGGGTGGAGACCAGGCCATTCTGAAATCAACCAAGAGCACATGGGCTTTGGCCATGGCTAACACAAACTCTAAAGCAAAATGCCTTTTTTCCATCCCGCCTGGTATCACACTCATTAAGACCTTGATTTTTTTCTTACCTGGGCTAGTGCCATAGCCTCTGATCTGAGCCCTCTGTCTCCAGTTTTGCCCACCCCAAAGCATTCTACTTATGGACTACAAGACCATTTTTCTGTTGCCCAGTTCGGTTCAGGTTGTACTATTTTTAATTTCATTTGGCTTTTAACAAATCAAACAGCCAATTAACCAAGCAGGCAAAAACAAAAAACAACAACAAAAAAACCCAAATCCTTCAGTGGTTCACTATCTTTTACTGAATTAACCTAATACCCTTAACCAGCCCTGTCTTTCTAACTGTGTCAGCCATCTCTTCTTTGTCTACTCCACCAAAATCTTCAGAGAGAGAGGAGGCATTGTCCTATCTACATTGGGATGGCAGGGACTGTGTCATCTTCATTTTTCTAAACCCCTATAGTGTTTAGTGTAGTGTCATTCCTGAAAAGGGAGTTCAAGAAATAGCCTTTGGGGTATATGCTCAAAAGAATTGAAAGCAGGGACTCAAAAAAACGGTACAAATGAACCTATTTACAAAACAGAGATAAAGTCACAGATGTAGAAAATAAACTTAGGGTTACCAAGGGGGAAAGGGGCGGGGGGGAGGGATAAATTAGGAGATTGGGATTGACCTATACACACTATTGATACTATATATAAAATAGATAACTAATAAGGACCTACTGCAGAGCACAGGGAACTCTATTCAATACTCTATAATGACCTATATGGGAAAAGAATCTAAAAAAGAGTGGGTATATGTATATGTATAACTGATTCACTTTGGTGTACACCTGAAACTAACACAACATTGTAAATCAACTATACACCAGTAAAAATTAATTTAAAAAAAAGGAAAGCAGGGACTCAAAGAGACATTTGTACACCCATGTTCATAGCAGCATTATTCACAATAGCCAAGGGGTAGAAGCAACCCAAGTGTCCATCAATGGATGAATGGATACACAAAGTGTGTTATGTCCATACAGAGGAATATCATTCAGGCTTAAGAAGGAAGGAAATTCTGACACATGTTACAGTATGGATGAAGCTGGAGGACACTGTGCAAAGTGAAATAATCCAATCAGAAAAGGACAAACACTGTATGATTCCACTTATATGGGATACTTAGAAAGGTCACATTCATAGAGACACACGTAGAATGCTGGTTCCCAGGGGCTGGAGGAGGGGAATGGGGAGTTACTGTTTAACAGGGACAGAGTTTCAGTTTTGCAAGATGGTTGCAAAGCAGTGTGAATGTACTTAATGCCACTGAACTGAACACTTAAAAATAGTGAAGATGGTAGGTTTTATGTTATGTGTATTTTACACCAATTTTAAAAAAGAAAGAAATAGGCCTGGAATGTTGAATTAAGGAGTTTGTGGATGATTTCCACTGTACTTTTGCAATCCTGCTCTTTCAACAGAATGGTTAGACTTTTAAAACATGCAAATCACATCCTTCAACATCCCCTTCTCCCCTCAAAAAGCCCTACAGTGGTTTCCCACCAAGAATCAAGTCTGAGATTCTTTTTTTTTTTTTTTTTTTTTTTTGCGGTACGCGGGCCTCTCACTGCTGTGGCCTCTCCCGTTACGGAGCACAGGCTCCGGACACGCAGGCTCAGCGGCCATGGCTCACAGGCCCAGCCGCTCCGCGGCATGTGGGATCTTCGCAGACCAGGGCTCAAACCTGTGTTCCCTGCATCGGCAGGCGGACTCTCAACTACTGCGCCACCAGGGAAGCCCAAGTCTGAGATTCTTAACCTTGTCTATTGGCCCACCTGGCTGGCCCCATCTCTTCCCACCACCCCCCATTCTTTTACCCTTCACACCCTGGGGCTCCCTCCTCTCTCAGGGTTTCCCCTGGGCAACTGGTTAATTCCCCTCATTCTTTAGGTATCAGCTGACATATTTTTTAACAAGGAAGTCAGTCCTAGCCCAGACCAGATTGGGGCCTCTGGTTGCAGGCTCTCAGCATGCTCTTGCTTCTCTTGCATAGTACTTATCATAACAGTTATTAATTATTTATAAAGATTTTTGGATCATAAGCTCCCTGAGGACAGGGCTACTCACTGCCCTCCGCACCGTGCCTGGCACATAGCAGCTGGATGAACAAGCCCGATTTCATGTCCTTACTGACGTGGACTCCTTCTGCCAGTCCCATCTGCAGGGGTGTGACAAAAGACCCCAGGCAATGTAAATTCATTTGCGTACAGCCATCTGTGGTTCCTAATGTAAGCAATACCAAGCTCCACCATAGTCCATAACCAATGGGAACCCGTATTCACAGAGAACTGTGGTCACGAGCTAAACTCATGGTCCCGCCCACTCACAGGGACATTAAGTTTCCATCATGTCAGCTCTAGATACAAAAAGAAGTTGTCCAAATACTAGATTTAATGGTAGTTTGCCGATACCTAGATTTTCAAGCTGCAAGCAAACAAGATCAAGGATTTTCTTTTTTTTGTAACATCTTTATTGGAGTATAATTGCTTTACAATGGTGTGTTAGTTTCTGTTTTATACTGAGAAAACCATAATTCAAAAAGAGTCATGTACCACAATGTTCACTGCAGCTCTACTTACAATAGCCAGGACATGGAAGCAACCTAAGTGTCCATCGAGAGATGAATGGATAAAGGATTATTTCTCTATCTCCTCTGTACTTTGTCCTTTTTTAACACTTCGGCTCATAACTCTCCTTTCCCCACCCCCCCAACTCTACCTGCCCCCAAAGCCTTCTACCTCTCGGATCTGGCCTCCTGAAGTTAGAATGTTCACACTTTTTCAGTTCTCACCATCTGCTGCTGGACAAGGGGTGGAATGCTCTGTGTGTGTGTGTGTGTGTGTGTGTGTGTGTGTGTGTGAGTGTAGGAGAGGGCAAGAAGAGGTGTTTTCTAAAGTCTGTTCATCTGTTCTCTTGGTAGAGGACCTTAAAAAACAATTCAACCTTTTATGGTGAAAAGATCAGCCTCCTCCTAGCACATCTCCTGTATGTTCTTAGGCTGAGTGGCTGTCTGCTTCCTTCTATCCCCTTCTTTTACCTTAGCCTGGGGAGGTGCTGGAAAAGGGAAAGTGGGAGGGAGATAAACCTGCCCTGTTATGCTGATTTTTATAAACTATACAGTTTATAAATCCATCTTTTTTCTTAAAAAAAATCACTTTTGACTCAAACTCATTATTTTTTAAAAAGTTATTTATTTTATTTTTGGCGGTGTTGAGTCTTCATTGCTGCACGTGGGCTTTCTCTAGTTGCAGCGAGCGGGGGCTACTCTTCGTTGCGGTGCACAGGCTTCTCATTGCGGTGGCTTCTCTCGTTGCGGAGCACGGGATCTAGGTGCACGGGCTTCAGTAGTTGTGGCCCGTGGGCTCAGTAGTTGCGGCTCGCGGGCTCTAGAGCTCAGGCTCAGCAGCTGTGGCGCAGGGGCTTAGTTGCTCCGTGGCATGTGGGGTCTACTCGGACCAGGGCTCAAACCCATGTCCCCTGAATTGGCAGGCAGATTCTTAACCACTGTGCCACCAGGGAAGCCCCTATAAATACCTCTTGATTGACTGACTACTTGATTGCAAAAAATGAAATAGTTAAAGAGTACCTACCTCTTATACACTCAGAAATATTGAAATCTTTATTAGCCAATGAGAACAGCACTGAACTTAACTAAAACTGCCCATCATTAGAAAGATATGAGATCTCCAACTTAAAAATACAACAGTCTTTAAAATGAACTTGAAACACTCAGCAAATACGTTCTTTTTTACTTTAACATTGCGTTTAATAAACAATGTTTTCAGACGTACTTACATGTTTGGGAACTCGTGTGTATTAGTCAGGATTCTCCAGAGAAACAGAACCAATAGGTTATGTGTATAGATATAGAGAGAAAGAGATTTATTTTAAGGAATTGGCTCACGCAATTAGGGAGGCTGACAAGTTCAAGTCTGCAGGGCGGGCTGGCGGGCTGGAGACCCCAGAGAGCCAACGGTGTAAATGAAGTCTGAAGGCCATCTGTTGCAGTGTTTCCTCTTGCTTAGGGAGACTGGGGTTTTTGGTTGTTGTTCTATTCAGCCATCAACTGTGGTCCACCCACATTAGAGAGGGCAATCTGCTTTACTCAAATTTCACCAATATACTCTTTTTTTTTTTTTTTTTTTTTTTTTCTTGCGACGCGGGCCTCTCACTGCTGTGGCCTCTCCCATTGCGGAGCACAGGCTCCGGACGCGCAGGCTCAGCGGCCATGGCTCACGGGCCCAGCCGCTCCACTGCACGTGGGATCTTCCCGGACAGGGGCACAAACCCGTGTCCCCTGCATCGGTAGGCGGACTCTCAACCACTGCGCCACCAGGGAAGCCCACCAATATACTCTTAATCTCAACCCCAAACACCCTCTAAGTTGACACATAATATGAATCGTCCCTTGTATGCACACATTTACAAAGAGAGAGAACCCAGGTGAGAACACATACAAGTGAGGGGAAAAAGTAGGTGCCAGCCTGTGCAAGAACTAGAACCAAGCCTGAAAACTGCACTGCAGAGGTGAGTGACACCAATGGCATCTGCTCTGTGGCGCATAAACCACTCCTGCCTTAGCTAAGCAGGAAAACTATCAACCACACAATAGCCCTGCACAAAACCTTGGAAACTGTCTCAAGAGCTCACCGTCAGAGCCTTGTCACACTGCTAAATGAGGAATCAGCAATATCTACTTACTGCTCTCTGGCTCTAAACCCAGGTACAAACATTTAAATCCATGTGCCAAACCTCCTTTAAGGACTTCTACTTACCCTGCAGGGAAAGGAAATTCCCCGTATTCCAGGAAAAGCTCCTTGAGTAGCTGCTATTATTGGTGAGAATTTGATTGGCCTGATAGGTCCAAGTCTGGCTAAAAGAAGCAGGTAAAATATGATGGAAAAAGCTTTCTGTAGAGTTCGCTCATCAGTGGGCTGGCAAAATAAAGACAGCCACTAATGGATTTCACTTCCTTCTTTATCGCAGTTGCAGCCGTTCAAGGCCCCTCCAATGCTCGTACACTGGCGACAGCTCCCTGGGCTTCAACCTCTCCTGCAGTGATGGGCTGCTCGCTATGGAATCACAATTCAACATTTAACAGGAATCCTCGTGTGGCTGAATATATTGCCATTGCTTCCCTGGGCCGGAAGCAGCAGAGTGAGATTCTGACAGTGACAAAAGGCCTGAGAATTCTGATTTTGCCTCAGAAACAGACCGGATGAGCAGGCTTTGTCCTGCACTCCCTGTCTGCCAAAGTCTTGCAGATCTGACTCAACTGAGGCCCATGGATTGAAGCATCTTGTGGGTCATTCTACAACCACTGCATCAGAGAAGCACACTCACGCGGGACCCCTTTTGTTTGCGGGAAAATCAACAAGGAAAGGAGAGATGGGAGTAAGAGTGATTTTTTTTTTCTTTTTAAAAGCTCTTAGATTGTTTTTAAAGATATACTGGTGGAAGATTTGGTGGCTTTCACGGCAGTTTCCTTGGGATCTCAGGTGAGACACGGACCCGGTTCGCCCAGAATAGGCATGTCCCTCCTGGGGACCGCAGTCACACCCCCTCGCTCTTCGTACTTAGGCCAGTGAATCGTTCAGCATCCCATACCTCTCTTCCTGTGCATCTCCAAAATGAGCGAGGCCATCTCGAGTGGAAATGAGACAGTATCTATTCATAATAGGGTAATTTGCTGAGGGTTGAAAGGATGGCTACTCCCCAAATATTTTTTCCCCTTCCTCCCCTAATTCCCGTGAACGTCTATAATGAGAGTGGGGAGGCAGGAGCAAAGGCAGCACTTCTCAACCGTCTTGTGAAGCTTTTTAAAAAATTCAGCTGCTTGTGCCCTGTACTCGGGGTTTCTGGTTTCATTGGTCTGGGGTGAGGCCCAGACATTCTGTGCAAATGCGCTGCTCCCAGGAATTAAAGATTCCCGGTGATTCTACTGGGTACCAAGATGAGGACCACTGGGTTAGGTTGACACAAGTAAAGATCTTTTTCCCTAGAAAGGCAGAGCTAACATGCACGTATTCATCAGATGGTAGTGACAGTCCCAACAAACTTTACATTGATCAGTCACTTGCCTTTGAGTTGAGGAAAAGGGAAAGGGGCAGTGGATGTCTAGAACCAATAGTGCAGCCTTCTCCTTTTGTGTTGGGCCAGCCAGGACTAGCGGGGCTTGGCCCAGGGGACGTGAGTTTCAAGGCAGGAATGATGGCAGCGATTGGTCAGAAAGCCTCCTCAGCTTGGAAAGAGTAAGATGCTCAAAACGAACTGAGCTAATAATACTAAATAATATACAACTGGTAGGAGTTCTTATCAGGGAGGAATACTTGGCTGCAAGTACAGAAAATCCAACAAAAGAAGCTTAAGCAAATAGGGGCCAATTTTTCTCCTAGAATAGTAAGTCCAGAGATGGATACTCTTGTCGGTTGAGCAGCTCCCAGGAGCCCAGGCTTCTTCTCAGTCTCCTTCCCTGCTACATTTAATGCAGAGTTGGTCCTCTGGTCCTTTGTCTCGTGGGTTGGAGATAGCTGCTGGAGGTCCAGAGAACACGCTGTGTTCAGGCAGAAAGGGGTAGCAGAAGGCTGAGGCAGTGATGGTCTGTCTCCTTTCATCACAAAGCAAGAGCTCTCCCAGACATACCTTAACCGACATCCGCATAAGTCTCATTGCCCAGGACTGGGACACAGGGCCAGCCCCCATCCCCTAACCATAAGGAAAGTTGGGTGCTGTGAGCATGAGACATTGCCTCAAGGGTTAACATACCAACATCCTGAAGGAAACCAGAGTTTTGTGGGCAAAGGAGAAGGGAGGATGGATACCAGATTAATAACTAATGGTGGGGCGCAGTGGTTGAGAGTCTGCCTGCCGATGCAGGGGACGCGGGTTCGTGCCCCGATCCGGGAAGATCCCACGTGCCGCGGAGCGGCTGGGCCCGTGGGCCATGGCCGCTGAGCCTGCGCGTCCGGAGCCTGTGCTCCGCAACAGGAGAGGCCACAGCGGTGAGAGGCCCGCGTACCGCAAAAAAATAAATTAAAAATAATAAATAAATAAATAAATAAATAAATAATGGTGGCTGACACTGACTCCCCACAGGGAATTTGAGTTTTCTAGATGTTGCCCTTCACATAAACCTATTACCGATACTGTGATGGCAATTTTGTCTGTGGAGATTCTCTGAAGGGCTTTCAGGGGAGACATCACAAGGCAAGAATCTCGGCAGCTTATCAGGCAGCTCCCTCCCATTCCTTTTTTTTTTTTTTTTTTTTTTGCTGCACTATGGACTTTTATTTGAAATGATTGAAAAGATGAGGAACAAAATCAGCCCTTGAGGAACATTAGTGGCAGAAACTTTCTTTTTCCACATCTTTTTTGGAGTATAATTGCTTTACAATGTTAGCTTCTGCTGTACAACACAGTGAATCAGCTATGTGTATACATATATCCCCATATCTCTTCCCTCTTGTGTCTCCCTCCCACCCTCCCTATCCCACCCCTCTAGGTGGTCACAAAGCACCGAGCTGATCTCCCTGTGCTATGCGGCTGCTTCCCACTAGCTATCTATTTTACATTTGGTAGTGTATATATGTCAGTGTTACTGTCTCACTTCGTCCCAGCTTATCCTTCCCCACCCGCCATGTCGTCGAGTCCGTTCTTAGACCCTCAGAGGCTCACTGAAGACTCCAGCTGAAATCTTGCTCTGCAATTGCTATTTTCTTTCTATAGCTGACTTCCACTTTGCACTAAGTTGAAAGGATGGAAAAAGCACACTGCATTGACAATAGCACCATCTTCTGTCCAAAGAAATGTCAGCTTCTCAACAGATCAGAGTTTTGGGTTATGCCACAGCCCATTCATTCCAGAGCATATAGTCATGTAAGATGCATACACTTAAGAAGAACTCTTTCAGTGGGTTTTGAGCCCTGGGTACCTATCTTTTTGTAAAATTTATTTTATTGAGGTATAGTTGATTTACAATGTTGTGTTAATTTCTGCTGTACAGCACAGTGATTCAGTTATACATATATATATATATGTATATGTATACAGATATACGTTCTTTTTCATATTCTTTTCCATTATGGTTTATCACAGGATATTGAGTATAGTTCCCTGTGCTATACAGTATGACCTTGTTGTTTATCCATCCTATATATACTAGTTTTCATCTGCTAACCCCAAACTCCCAATCCATGCCCACACCCCCCTCCCCCTTGACAAATACAAGTCTGTTCTCTAAGTCTGTGAGTCTGTTTCTGTTCTGTAGAAATGTTCATTTATGTCATATTTTAGATTCCACATATAAGTGATATCATATAGTATTTGTCTTTCTCTGTCTGACTCACTTCACTTAGTATGATCATCTCTAGGTCCATCCATGTTGCATAATGCAAATGGCATTATGTCATTCTTTGTTATGGCTGAGTAATATTCCATTGTATACATGTACCACATCTTCTTTAACCATTCATCTGTCGATGGACATTTAGGTTGCTTCCATGTCTTGGCTGCTGTAAATAGTGCTGCAGTGAACCCTGGG
Source organism: Lipotes vexillifer (assembly GCF_000442215.2). Taxonomy (NCBI): domain Eukaryota; kingdom Metazoa; phylum Chordata; class Mammalia; order Artiodactyla; family Lipotidae; genus Lipotes; species Lipotes vexillifer. The sequence continues at coordinate 75,555 of NW_006777115.1, forward strand.
GTGCATGTATATTTTCGAATGATGGTTTTCTCCAGATACATGGCCAGGAGTGGGATTGCTGGATCACATGGCAGCTCTATTTTTAGTTTTTGGAGGAGCCTCCACAATGTTTTCCGTGGTGGCTGCACCCTGTGTACCTATCTGAAGTCAGCATGTTCATCATTTCTTATTTTCTGGGGATATCTATTCGTCCTGTCGTGGCGTTCTTGCCCACTGCTTCCCTGGCAGCATCATGAAAAACCAAATTAAACATCTGCAGGGCTCTCAACAGTAGCAAACAGTGAGCTCATGCAAACACTCTTAAAGGGAGGAGGCATGTGAGAGAACATTCATCTGGATCCTTTTCCCTCACTTACACATCCTTCGCCCCAGTCTCTCTTGTTCTTCCCTCCATTACCTTTACTGAGAGGGAAGGAGTATCCATTTTAAGTTGGGAAAGTGAGAAGGGATTCAAATTCAGAGGTGCTTCCCAGCAATCACATTTATGGCTGCTCTATTTCAGATGGGAAGGGAATCGAGGATATCCATCTTCCAAGATCTCTTGGAAAGATGTACAATATATGATGTAGACAACCAACGCCCATACATGTGAGTTATTCATAGGTTGGAACCAGTGTTGTGAGCACCTAAGCGGATAGACAGTAGGTCAGCTGTGAGAGCCAGAGGCGGAGGATAGAGCGCATCCCCCAAAATGGACCCTCAGAGGCCACTGCCGGACACTCACATCCACAAGGCAAAGCACAGGCAGTTTCTTCCTCAGAACCACACACATGTGTTGCCTGAGGAAACAGCATGGGGCAGGCTTGCGGTCTACGTGATGCTAGAGAGTGTTGAATGAATACATGAATGTATGGGCTAGGGTGTAGTTGCTGAACAGAAGATAGGGCAACTCTAACAACTGCCCATACGGGCACCTGTTTTTGAGGTTAAAATAACGGCTAGTCTGGTACAGCTACTAGGGAGAACAGTATGGAGGTTCCTTGAAAAACTAAAAATAGAGCTACCATATGATCCTGCAGTCCCACTCCTGGGCGTATATCTGGAGAAAACCATCATTCGAAAAGATACATGCACCCCAGTGTTCACTGCGGCACTATTCACAGTAGCCAGGACATGGAAGCAAACTAAATGTCCATTGACAGACGAATGGATAAAGAAGATGAGGTAGATATATACAATGGAATATTACTCAGCCATGAAAAAGAATGAAATAATGCCATCTGCAGCAAGATGGATGGACCTAGAGATGATCATACTAAGTGAAGTAAGCCAGAGACAAATATCATATGATATCACTTATATGTGGAATCTAAAAAAAATGATACAAATGAACTTATAAACAAAACAGAAATAGACTCACAGATACAGAAAATAAACTTATGGTTACCAAAGGGGAAAGGGGGGAGAGGGATAAATTAGGAGTTTGGGATAAACAGACACACACAACTATATGTAACATAGATAACCAACAAGGACCTACTGTATAGCACAGGGAGCTATACTTAATATTTTGTGATAACCTATAAGGGAAAAGAATCTGAAAAAGAATGTGTATATATGTATACGTATAACTGAACCACTTTGCTGTACACATGAATCTAACACAACATTGTAAATCAACTATATGTTAAAAAAATTGTCATAAACTGTAATTCATTTATGGATAAAACAGGAAACTTGCAAGGGGTAGGGAAGAAAACCCTTGTAAACCCTATTCACATATCACTTCCAAAGCAGCCCCTCATCTTCGTGAGGGGTCTCACACGGGGTCTCCTCTGTGTCTCAAGGCAGTGTATTGTTGCATGTTGAACCAGGCGACAAGGACTTCAGCTTTCAAATGCTTATGTTTCAAGTGTCCTTATGTCCCTGGAAATTTTCTGACTGATGAACTTATAACACTCTCACTATAAAATACTGAATTCTTGTTCACCCAGTTTCAAGCACTTTTTGAGTAGCTACCGTGCTTCTGGTACTATGTTTGGCGTGTAGGCTACAAAATGAATTAAAAACAAAATCCTAATTTGCAAGGAGTTCATAAACTGTGGCGGAAACACATATATTCATTCATTTCTTCCTACAACAATCATTTACTGAGTGCCTACTGTGTGCTAGACCCTGGGAGTGCAGATTATGTAGGCGGTAAACCTGATAGTAACTGTAGACTTCTCTTTCTTGATGGTTTGGAGGTAATGTAGCAGAGTGCACAGCTTTGAGTCAGACAGCTCTGCTGCTTTTCTGTTGTGTGACACCGAGGCAAGTTACTTATCCTCTCCTATTCTCAGTTTCCTCATCCGTAAAATGAGAAAAATAATAGCACTTCATTTATGAGTTGTTTTGAGGATTCAGTGCAGTAGTATAAAGCTATTACCATGTCTTCTTCATAAGTATGACAAGTAACTGTTAGCCATTATTATTACCACAACTGAAAGTTTGGGGAAGACAGAAGACGTATGATTAGGTGCGTTGTGAGGGGCTTCTCAGAGATGCCTTGTAGCTTTGGGTCTTCACTGAGGAGTAGAAGATGAGCATGATATAACGAGAGGTGCAGGTACTGGGATTCATGTGAGAAAAGATATACCTCCATAACCCCTGCCTAGCCCTCAAATTGCTCTTGGGAGGGGAGGGGGCAGAGAAGTAAACCTGCAGTTATAACAGCATGACAAATGCTGTGTTAGGGATATGCTAGGATGTTTGGGGAATTTGGAAGAGGGTGACCTCACTTAGGTGGGGTGGGTGTTGGTGGTGGGAGCGAGGTATTAAGAAATGACTTTCTGGAGAGATGACATCGGACCATGTGTCTTGAACAAGTGGAGTAGAGGTAAGGGCTTTCCAGAAGATGAAAGGGCCTTTGTAAAGACAAAGTGAGAGCACACGGCATGTTTTAGGGACTTCAAAATCCAGGTGTATATGGGGCATGAGGACGATGGGGCTGGAGAAGTAGGCAGGACCACCTCAAGGGGCATCTGGGATGTCATGCTAAGAAATTCAGCCATCATTCTGGGGGCCATGGATAGTCGTGGTTTAATTTTAGGAAGCTCATCCTCATAGTAATGAGGCATGTGTATTGGGGTGGTGAGCGAATCAGGCAGGAAGTTATTGCTGTTATCTTAGTAAGAAATGAGGAGAGTCTAAAACTAAGGTGTTAGTGGGGGACAGAGAGGTGGGGACACTAAAAAATTTAGGAGGTTTCATGGATAGATTTGAGGAATCAAAGAAGAGAGTGGGAAGTCTATTTGTAACTGAGCAAGACCCTTTGGGGCCTTCCTAGAACAAACCACACCTACCCCAGTGTCCTCTGCCTGCCTCTTGTCTGTAAAAACACTTTAGCCTCCTAGGCCTTCCCCGAGTTACAAAGAGTAAATTTAATCAGAGAAGTGAGAAAATGCAGAAAGGAAGAAAAGCAGTCAAGCAAGACAAAATAATAATAGTCTAGCCATTAAACAAAGTCAAGGACCGTTAGTTCCTCCTCAAGGGCTATGGATAATATTCTGAGCCACAGTCTTTGAGCTGTTTTGCAGCTACTGAAACCCCCATCAGGTGGGAGAAGTTAACTGTAGGCTGTCCACAAGCACGTAAACCCCAGACCAGTTGGGACCAGAAGGTTGATGATGACTCCCGATTACCAATCAGAGGAGTGTCCACAAGCTGATCACACACCCCACAACGCCCCTCCGTCACTCTGTCTTTAAAAACTTTTCCCTGAAAGCCTTTAGAGAGTTCGGACCTTTTAAGCACTAGCTACCTGGACTCCTTACTTGACGCCCTGCAGTAAATGCTGCACTTTCCTTCACCATGACCCTGTGTCAGTAGATTGACTTTGCTGCACGCAGGCAAGGGGACCCAAGGTTGGTTTGGTAACATATTGGCTCCCAGGTTTTTTGACTCGGGCAACTCAGTGAGTGGCAGCCATTCCCCTAAATAGGAAATACCTGGGAAGAAGTATATTGATGGTGGTGGTGGTGGGGGGGTGCAGTAGTGATGATGGGGGAATGAAGATAGTGAGGTGACCTTCGTAAAAGTAGAGATTGAGAATGATGCCCTGAGTGATATTCAATGGAGACATCTGGTAGGCAGTAGGTAGATAAGTTTGCAGTTTGGGAGAGAGATCTGTGCAGGAGATCTAGATTTTTTTCATCATTAGCGTGTAAATCGTAGTTGAATCTATAGTTTTAATGAAGTTATTCAGGGAAAATCTAGAGTGAGAAGAACAGGCAGGGATCTGAAGCTGTAATTCTGGAAACATCCATATGAACAGGTCAGGTCAGGAAGAGAAAGAGGATTCTTCCCCCAAAGAGATGGAGAAGAAACAGCTGGGAAAACAGGACAAAGAAAAAAACAGGAATTAGCTATATGATGAAAACTAGAGGAAGACAGAGTTTCAAGAAAAGGAAATCCTCAACAGCCGTTTGGTGTTTTCAATCTTTGAAATTTTAGCCATTCTGATGGGTGTGAAGTGGTATTTCTTTGAGGGTTTAATTTGCATTTCTCTAAGGAATAATGATACTCACACCTTTTCAGATGCTTACATTTGCACATCTTCATTTGTTAAGTGTCTGCTCAAGACGTTTGCATATTTTTGTTTGATAGATATATGAAGAACATATGTTGAAGGAAACTGATGTTTATTGGCACATTAAATGTTGAAGGCAATGGATATTTACTGACACATTCTAAGTAGGCTTACAACTGAACCCTTTACGCATCTGTCAATGGAAAACTGAATGACCGTGAAATACGGAAAATAATCTTGCATATATGATGTCAGATAACTGTAAATAGCTTTAAATTATACAAAACCAAAAATCTAAAAATTAAATAATTTTAAATTACATAAAATAAACTTAGATAACTTTAAATTACACTTTATCCATTATGTTTATTACACATCAAGCTCTTTGAAGGTGAGATTGTGACTTCTCCATGGACTTCTCTATGGTTGAAGGCAAAGTGAAAACCCAAGTCACTGATTCAGTTCGCCTAGGATTGAGCTAGAAACCAAACCAGTACCGTGCATGCTAAGGTGAGGTTTCTGTTTCTGTACTTAGCAGTAGATGCTGTCAGATACACAGAACATACAGACACGCGGACTATTTGGGGGACTCTACATGTGGGAGCATAAGCATTGTGTGCGAAGGGCTGCATGCAAGAGTCCGCTTGGGCATTTGACTGCCAGCGTCGTGGTGGGTATCTCGTTTTCAGCCCTATCCCTGGCTCATAGCTAGAGTACTTTTCAGGGCCTCTACCTCATTCTTGGGTTTTCGTTATTTATTTTTTATGCAGATATCGGGACCCCATTTCGGACCCACTGTGTCAGTCTCTGTGTGGGTGGTGCCAGGCTGCACCGTTTTGAAAAAAGAGCTTCTAGGTGATCGTGAGTACACCTTCCTGGTGTACCTCTGGCCCATCCTCACAGCGCCTGAACGATTTAAAGCCCTCGGGCAGGCCAATCTCCAATTAGGAATCATGGAGTTGGTATAGATACGACATTAACGTTTAACGAGGGCCTCTTTTCCTCTTACAAAAGTAAGGGGCAGAAGCGAGAGGATCAGATCCAAGGCAGTTCTGGTGAGACCTGCCCAAAAAGCGCGCCTGGCAGGACTAGGGCAGGGCTGCAAGCCCCCTACCTGCGGGCGCGCGCCCGGGCCCACCGTGCACGCGCACGCACTAGCGCACGCCGGCGCCTTCCTGCGGGCGCTCGGGGCAAATGGAGTGGGTGCTGGCGGATACGCTGCTCTCGCAGAGCCGGGACCCTCGGGTCCTGCTTGGGGCGCTGTGCTGCGAGGAGGCGTCCGCGGAGCGCGTGGAGACGCTGCGCTTTCTTCTACAGCGACTGGAGGACGAGGAGGCGCGCGGCGGTGGCGCGGGCGCGCTCCCGGAGGCGGCGCGCGAGGTCGCCGCCGGGTACCTGGTGCCGCTGCTGCGGGGCCTGCGCGGGCGC
>NW_006777115.1:81947-84447 GCF_000442215.2 Lipotes vexillifer
GGCGGGCTGGTCGCCCCCGGGGCGCCCGAGGGCCCGGGCCGAGTCGGGCCGAAGCTGCTGGTGCTGAGCGCCCTGGCGGAGAAGCTGCTGCCCGAGCCTGGCGCGGAGCGCGCCACCGCGGCGCGCGAGGCGGACCCGGACGCCCGGCGCAGCTGGCGCTTCTGGAGGACGGTGCAGGCGGGGCTGACCCGGGCCGAGGACGCCCTGACGCGCAAGCGGGCGCGCTACCTGCTGCAGCGGGCGGTGGAGGTGTCGGCGGAGCTGGGGACCGACTGCGCGTGCGCCCCCCAGGAAGGAACCGGTACTTGCTTCTTTGCCCCCGGACCCATCCCTACTTGGCTTTCTGGGAGGGAGGCCCCCTGCTTCCGGCAGTCAGCTCCTGGGGTAGTCTCCGAGATCCGTACTGAATTGGGTTATTCTCATGGTCCCCGTAAAGCCTGAAAAACCCTGGGAACCTCATGTCGAGGGTGTTTTCTGAACTGACACAGATCACTGCAGCCGAGAGGAGTCTGCATCTCCTAAACTTTCTGACCCAGAGCAGGTGGAATACCGCATCCGTGGGAATAATTTAGGAACGAGCCCAGGCAGGATTTTACAGACCAAATTTGCACTATATCGTGGTAGGTCCGTTCTAACAGGAAAGAAGAGTTAGCGACCATCAAATTGAGAGGAAAATTATTTACATGTACTGAGCGATGAATTGAGTCTCGAGTGTTAGAATTTTGTAATGGAAACTAGCACATTCTTTTGAAATTTCCCTTGGTAGTTCTCTTAGCAGGATTTTTAAATATTTGTTAAGCATATGGGTCTTAAGTCGACCTTTGGAGAGTGTTTTTGAAATTGATTTAATTGAGTGAGGTTTAAATTTTTTTTACATTTTGAGCCTGTGCTTCCTACCACTTTATTACAGAACAAGAGTAGATGAGATAGCAGGGCCTCCCTTCAATTTGGTTTGTTCCTATTGATTGATTTGTTCACTGAAATTATGTGAAAGTACAGTTCTCGTCTTAAATTAATTTTGAGCTATCAAAGTCAAAACTGGATTGACTGATTCAAAACTGCCTCAATAGATAGAAAATGTCTACTTTTTCAACTGGAGCTGCCTACTTATTTATACTGGTAAAGGATTTTTGTTTGGCTGAAGTTGTGAGTAGATTAGATTTTTTATATGAGCTTAAAACATCAGGTAGTAAATATTTTAACAGTCCAAAAGTTGGTGATCATCCAATGAGAGTTGTCACTGGAAAACATTTTTTAAATTACCAAAGTTAAACACTCATTTATTTTAAAGAGTCAGTCATTCTGCAGTTTTAAAGATAAGCAGTGGTCTCATGCTTGTGCCCCCGCCCATTTCCTTCATTTCAAAGGGCAGCCACTTTTACCTCTTTTAGCTGATTATTTTGGTATTTACCCCCGTATCTTGAAATGATCTAGTAATGTCATGAAGTCCAATGTCATACTTGTAATTTTGGTTAAATGTGAGTTCAACAAAATTATGACTATGAAAATACTGTTCACGGGTGCTCTGTGTATATATGATGGGTTTTTTGTTTTTCCTTCCTGCAAGTTTTTGCTAGGTTAATGTCATCTATGTTTGGTTGTCTCCATTCTTGCCGCTAATTCAACCCCAGATTCTTAGTTAATTGTCCAGATCTTTCCTGTACAAAGTCAGATCATCAGGCATTATAAATTTTCCTGAGGAAGTGTCTCCTAGAGTCCTCTTACAAGCTCAGTCTGGTGCACGGCTGACATTCTTAGATCTGCCTTCACTATCATTTGGGGGACTCCCTTCACCTGATTCTGTGTTGGAGCCTCTTGTTTCCTGGAGTTCATCCTCTTTTTTGGTTTACTCATTTGTTGTAGTGTATTTTCTAATAGTTCCCTGAGATAAAACCTTTTAAGACCTTGCATATCTGATAATTTAATCAAAGGATCCTTTATGTCTGATATGTTTTCATTTCTGTCATTTCTGTCTGTCACTTTTTTATAGTTTCCATCTCCTGAAAATCCCCAACTGTTCATGCATGTTGTCTACCTTTTCCATTAGATCCTTTAACATACTCATCATAGTTATGTACAAGTTCTGTACTTGGACCATATCTGAGTTTGGTTTCGTTTTCTCTTTTATCTCTTGGCAATGCGATCACTTTTTTCAGCAGAGACTGAAATATTTATGCCTTCGAGACAGGCACTCCTCTCTGTTAGACTATTTGGGTTGAGTCACTCTGGTGAGCTGGCTTTGGATTTTGGTGGTGGTGGACTCTTGCCTCCTAATGTTTAGTGTGAAGCCTGTAAGGTTTTTCTCAGTGTTCTAGTATTTCTCAAGCCCTCGATGCCAACTCCACGGATGGAGAGCTTCCTCCATGCCTTTGTCCTTCCCTCAAGGATAGACTGCTGATTGATGTTGGTTACCTGGTGCAAAGCTTGAGATGGGGAAGGAGGGAACTTTTCATTTCTCCTACAACAGCCTCTTCTTAGGCCCCATGTGTCCGATCCTTAG
>NW_006777115.1:85776-88156 GCF_000442215.2 Lipotes vexillifer
CCCGCCCCGCAGAAGTTTAGGGTTTTGTTGATAATCCAGCCTCTTTCTTCTCTTTGTTGGTGTGACAATAATGTTTTCTTGTGGCTTTCTTGGAAGCCAAGACCAAGCATATCTAGACACTTTTATTTTGCCCTCACATTCAACTGATGGTTTGATTGGGGTAGAATTCTGGCTTGGAAAACATTTCTGTTCAAAATTTTAAAGGCATCCATCCATCGGATGTCTTAGAGGCTCGAGCTCCCATTGTTAGTGTTGAGAAGTCTGAAACCATTTGAATCCTGTTTATTTGTATGTGATCTGTTTCTTCTCCATGGATGATTATAGAGACTGTCCCCCCAGCTTTCTGCCATTTCAGTTTTGGGGGCCTGTTTACATCCTGGTGTAGGGCACTCGGACCTATTCAATCTGGAAATCATGTCCTTCGGTTCTGAGAACTGCTCTCGTATTACTTTGATTTCCTCCCTTCCTTTTTTGCTTTCTGTTCTCTTTTTGGTTATCGAACCTCCTGGACTGGCCTTTAACACATCTCTTCTCTCCTGTTTTCTATGGTTTTGTCTTTTTGCTCCACTTCCTGGGTGATTTCCTCAACTTTATTTCCAGTCCTTTCTTTGAGTTTCTTCTTTTTGCTATCAGATTTTTATTCTCATGAGATCATTTTTGTTCTTGGAATGCCCCCTTTTTAATAGTATCCTGTTTTTATATCATAACCACACTACCTTATCTCCCTTTAAAATATTAGTGAAAGTTTTTTCTTTTTTAGGTTTTCTTTTTCCTGTGTAGTTTTGTTTGCTCCAGATTTCCTTGTTTATTTGTTTTGGTCTTGATCTTTAGTGTAGAGGTTTCCCTAGATGTCTGGTGAGCCTTAGACACCTGCTTATACGTAAGAATGTGGGACGAAAAGTCAAGTTTAAAGCTCTAAACACATGAGTGGTGCTTGCTGACCGTGCACTTCACTGTAAGGTGATCTGGCCAGGGCATTTTGTTAGGTAACCTCTGGTGAAAGTATTTTCAGGTCTTTCCTCTTGGGGTGGCCACATGCCATGGAGAAGGTCCTCTGGGACCTGAGAGGCCAAGACGGTGCTGGGGGCAGGTGGAAGGGGGTCTCAGCATCCAGGGTGCATACATGTTCACTTCCCATTTTCATGTGGCACTCACCCTGACCTCAGCCGTGTCCAGTGCCCCTCAATCTGGAGACCCACTCTTTTACCTTCTCCAGAGAATAAATCCCAGTCTTTTTCCTGTTCAGAACACAGGAAAGGGCATCTGGGGATCTGTTTCTTAAACACATTAAACAAATCCTTTTTAGTTTAGCCTTGATTTTCACCTCTACTTACTGAAGTATGTTTTTCTGCCAATTCCTTAGGCTCGGGGGGATTTTGTAGTGTGAATCAAGCTTTTTTTCTTTGCTTTCCTTGTGCTAACTTAATAGTCACTTTTCTTGATTCTGCTTGCTTTTAATCTGATTGGCGGGTCCTAATTTCATTGGTGTTGTCTGCTCCCCTGTTTTCTCCAATTCTTGGGGTTTTGCCTTTGAAAAACCTCTTAGTGTTATAGTGAGATTCTTAGGGAGACAAAGTAGAGTACATGTGTTCAAATCTGTCATCCTTACCCGGAGTTCCAAGGTAGTAACCTTAATTTTTTTTTGAAAAAACCTCCTTTTGAGATTCTTGTTTGCCCAAGCCTCCTACCTAGGCTCTAATACAGGGGCACCCTCCATTGTTAGAGAAAACAACATTTGGTAATAGTAGCATAATTTTAAGAACTGTTATCATTTGGAAGCTTATGAAAGTTTCTGATTTAGGCACTAAATCTAGGAACTAATTTTCTTTTTTAAACCATTATCAGGCCCAAGTCTGTTTTGGTGGTCTGAGAAGAAAAAAGATGAGCTTCTAAAGTTTTGGGAAAACTATATATTAATTATGGAAACTCTTGAAGGAAATCAGGTAAGTGTTTTCATATTTTAACAAATCCTATGTAGATGCAGTTCTTGGGTTTTTTTCCCCAAACATTCTGTAAAAGCAATACAAAAAGGCCAACTTGGATATAGCATAATGGAGTCCAAGCGTACTTTGTTTTCTGGCATAGGTGCAATTTAAGATTGAATATAAACTCAGGAAATTAAAGAATACTTTCAGTTGACTTAAGTTATCATTCAAAGAATTCAGTCTTATTCGATCTTCCCTTGACATTTACTTCTAAAATGTTTACGAGTTTTTAGTTTCTTGATGTTATGAATAATCTCCTAAGAAATGCACACTAAGGGAAATGTTACTTAAAGTCTGAGGTAAATTGTTATTAAGTAAATAATGACCCTATAATGGCCCTTTGATTTTGTAGATTTCCTTCCTTCCTTCCTTCCCTCCCACCCTCCTCCCTCCCC
>NW_006777115.1:88206-93646 GCF_000442215.2 Lipotes vexillifer
CCTCTCCGTCCCTCCCTCCCTCCCTCTCTCTCTTACATCTTGGCCTTCTTGGTCCTGAGAATGGAAACTTGAAAAATCATTTGCAGTCAACTTCGAGTTCATTTTTGTAGGATCTTAGAGTTTTTAAGTTGAGAAGAATCTCTTAAGATTACCTACTCTAGTGCAGTGTTCTCAAACTTTAACATTCATTAGAATCACCCAGATGGCTTATGAAAGTACCCAGCCTGCAAAGTTTCTGATTCAGTAGGTCTGTGGTGGGGCCTGAGATTTCAGATATTTTACATGTTCCTAGGAGATCCATAAGCTGCCATTCTGGGCACCACACTTGGAGAACCCCTGTTGTAGGGGTTCTCAGTCCGTAAGCTGCAGGGCCTGCCATCGTGGAGGCACTGGGAGGTGTCAGTCCAGATGCATTGTTTGTGGACTAAAATAAAGAATTACTCATACGTACTAAATATATGTAGATACAGGATGAGCAATAAAGGAAAAGCATTTCTAAACTCATATAAACTGTTATGGTTTTCCTGAATCAGTATATCCTCAAGACCCTCACTCTTTAGAAACTGTGATTTACCTTTAGTTTGTAGGGTATGTAAATTAGACGCAGGTGTCTGTAGCAGAGTCTAAGAATGAAGAGCATTGAACTCTGAACTGACTCTACTTCTAAATGTGTGGCCTTGAACAATGAGAGTAACTAGATAAAGCATCGCAGTATTTTTTCCTCTTTGTAACATATTGGTATACAGGCCCTGCCTCTTCTCCAGGGTGGTAAGGAGGAACAGAGTGACTGTTGTATAAATAGATGAAAAGTCTTTTGAGTTTTGAACGGTGAATTTTCATTTCCTGTGGTTTTTTGCTTTTGTTTTTTCAGATACATGTTATAAAGCCAGTTTTACCAAAGCTAAACAATCTGTTTGAATATGCAGTGTCAGAGGAAAATGGTAACAGTTACTTTTATTTTGCTTTTTTATAACACTTACAGTTTCTCCCCTTAATTTTATAATTAACTCTTATTCATTATAGAGCATGTTATAGGAATATATGAATTTACTGCTACCAAGAGACAGCTGCTAACATTCCAGATACATACCTTGTGGATTGATTGTTCATAATGTTTTTTTCTCACTCAGCAGTATAACCAAATGCATTTATCTATGTCCTTAAATAGTCTTTGAGAATTTAATTTTAAATGGCTGCAGAGTTTTCTATAATTTAGAGGTATGGTCATTTCTAAACTTCTGATTATAGAAAATTGCAGACATTCACGGAAGGAGAAGCGTTTGTATGACGAAACCCAGCACCCAGCTTTAGCAGTGATCAACTTGTGCCAGTCTCTGTCGTACATCATATGTGGCCTTTCCTGCTCCCTCCCCATCAAATGATTTTGAAGCACATTCCTAGACAACATAGCATTTCATCTGTAATTTTTTTCAGCATATATCCTTGAAAGATAAGGGCTCTTTGGTAATGTTTTAATCATGGTATATTATTTATTTTTAATAAGAGCTCTTTGGTATTGTATATTTTAAGTGCTTTCCATCCTTATTCTCTTAATAATATCTGTTTCATTGTTAGAGTTATTTTCTTCAGGTTTTAGCTATTCTGTAGGTTGGACTTCTTAGGAAGAGAAAATTCCAAGATGCTATTTTAAATATGGTTTTTAAGTCCTTTATCAGTTCTATATTATGAGGGCTTCTTAGGAGAAACAAAATGAAGCTGGAGCTTCCTAAAATTATTTTATGAAATTAAGTTTAGATCAACGAGACCGCTAAAGGCAAGCTAATGGTGTTTTGTATTCATATGAATGATAAAATGCTACATTATCATGTTTACACATGAGAAATAACCTAGGTAAATGGGTTTTAGTGCCTACTTTAGATAATTACAACTTTAATAGTTTGACCCCTTAGGAATTGAGCTTTATTCAGCTGATTGCTATGGTTGTTTTCTGATACACTGGGATTTTTCACAGACCATAAGAATCTGCAGTCCCACCTGGGGCTAGAATTTGATTGAATCCTGTTGTGACTTCACTTACGCATTTACTATTAAAATGATTCTCTTATTACCACGTTTTGCCCACAGCTCTTGGCAAACCAAATCAAATGGCAGTGACGGATTTTGAAAAATCACTGCCAAAGGATTGAACAAGCATCTTGGTGTAAATTTAAAAAAAAAAAAAAAAAAAAAGGACTGATTTATTTATAGAATGCCATGAGTTAAAAATGCTGAGTTTTTTTTTTCTAGTAGTGTTAAAGGACATTTCAAAAAAGTTAAAGTATGTCCAAGGTACATACTCCATTTTTTTGTTTCTCACTCATTTGTATATTCACTTAATAGATGTTTACTTAGTGTCCAGTACAGGCTAAGCGCTGGGATAAAGTGGTGAGACAGATGTACTCTTTTTCACTTGGTTTTTGTCTGTTTTCCAGGAAAAAATAGCTTTGATGTTAAGTTCTAGACAGGCAACAAACAAGAGGCAGAAATGGAGTTATCTAGTGAGTGAGGCCATACCTTGGAGAGGGCAGCTAGCAAAGACCTGCCTGAAGAGCTACACAGAAGTTGAGGAGACACAGCTCTGGGTGCAGAAGCCCTGAGATGGGAACAGCTCAGCGGGGTGTAGGACCCGACCAGTAAGCCACAGCACAGTGGTGTGGGAAGGCGGGTTAAGGTCGGAGTAGCTGTCAGAAGCAGTTCATGCCTCACTTGTTTTTTAGTCTTGAGTTTTGAGAAGCCACCCAAGGGTTTTAAATAGAGCAGGGACAGTTTCAGGGTTCTCTGTGAAAAATGGATTGAAGTAAGGTGAGAGAAGAATTGGTTGAAATCACCCCAAACCTAAAGTTTCAACCTGCGTGGGGTCATATTTAATTTCTGTACGCTGTAGCCACTATGACGCTCGCTTGCAGCCGTTCTAAATGAATCTCTCTGAAAATGGAATACCAAATACTGAAGTTATTTTTGGTTATTCAGTAATTAAACACCCTCAGGTGCGATTAAAAAGAGACTCACTTTTGCAGTGTTGTAATGAAGTTGATGTGTTTGTGTTTATTTTTGAATATATAGTCTACATGGGGCAACATAATGTGAGAATCTTAAGTCAACATTCGGTGTTTATTTCCACAGGATGTTGGCTCTTTCACCCATCCTGGCATCTGTGTATTTATAAAAGAATGTTTGAAAGTGAAAATAAAATCCTGACCAAAGAAGGCATTACCAGTTTTTTGGAGCTCTATGAAACAAGGGTTCTTCCATTTTCAGCAGAATTTTCTGAGGTAATGACAGCCTTTCCCTTTCCTTTTTCCCTTTGTCAAAAGATGAGGGGCGAAGGTATTTGTTTTATCCTATGTGATCTTCAGAAATATACACTAGGGCTTGAAAATCGCAAGTAACATTTTAGAGGTTTGCGTACAACAAATCCGATTTCTCTAAACTTAGCTATCGTACTGGGAGAACGCTTTCTGTAATGTAGTTTGTCGATAGGCTGCCTGCATCATTACCAGTAGTTCTTTGGTATCAGTATTCTGAACAACAGTCAACAGCATGAAAACTGGTATAGAAGCGTGTTAGTGATATTGTTTCCACAGTTCTGAATCACTGAATTATCGCTCTTTGTTTAGTCACGCTAGTCCCCCAGTTCTGAGTCAATGAATTACTATCGACTGTACTGAGCAGAGGTTGCCTTTAGAGCTGTATTATTAGCGTCTATGCTTCCATTTATCAGAAATCACACAAAGCAAAGAGATTGTGAGAACTACAGCTGTGATTTAAAGTTTTATATTATGGTGCCACATGAGTCGGGTGATCACTGACTTTGGTATAGTAATTTACCTCTCATTTAGAGGTAACTGAAGTAAACTTTCCTAATTGTCCAACTACATGCGTAGTGTTGTAATATACATCATTTTTCTACATTCTCCTAGCCTTCTTGCACTTCCTGGAAGCTTGCTTTTGTCTAGTAATATTTTTGAAGGTATACTTTCCCCCCTTTATCTTCCAGGCATAGGGGCTTGAATTTTCTCTTGAGTATCTTTTTGTTTTTCCTTTGTTACTACCTTTATTTTCCACCATGTGGCCCTTCTTTGGACTCTTTTCTTCCTTCTTAGCACAACATGGCTCTCCTCTCCGTATTCCGTATGTTTTTATCAGGTGGGAAAATTCGCTATTTGTTTTGTCGTTCTGGTGGCATTAAGGTATCCTCCGAGACGATCATAAACCAACCTACAGCATGAGAGATCAGCTTTGCTTGTAACAGCTCTTCTGTAGCCCTGTGTAGGATGTGCAGTTACAGCAAGCTGACTGTGCAAAGTTACAGTTACAACTTAACATCAAATACTTTTTTCCTTTTTTTTTTTTTTAGTTTATTATTGGGGCATTAATGGATGCACTTTCACAGAGCTCTCTATACAGCAGGTAAACAAACCTTGTTATTTAGCAGCAATGCAGTCATATGTATTTGGTGTATAAATTTCATGTGATTATGAAGTATGACCAGACTGTTTAATGAATGTGTTACATAAACATACGTTGCCTTGTAGATATTCAGCTTTTTCTAACCATGTCATCCCTTCTGTGTTCGTTATTCTTCTTGCGTTTCTTCCAGTAGTTGTGTCAGGTGTTTCTCTTTTTCTTTCCTTTCCTACTTTGAACCCGTCCATTCCTGGCCTTTGGGGAAGGATATCTTACATGGCTGCTGCTTCTCCCTTACTCCTGATTTCTGCCCTCTTGGAAATTGTAGTGGCTTTGGCTAACCAACACTTGACACTTTTTTTTTTTTCCTTTTTCTTTTAACTTTTGATCTTGACTTATAGAAAAGTTGTGAGAATAATACAAAGAATTCTCATTTATCTTTTATCCACATTCCCTAAATGATACTGTTTAACCATATTTGCTTAATCGTCATCTCTCTCATGACGATTGTGTGTGTGTGTGTGTGTGTGTGTGTGTGTGCGTGCGTGCATACCTCTGTGTCTTAGCTCTGTCGGCTGAGCAGACTTATCATCTGTATTTCAGTGTCTGCCCGTCCGTCCATCCATCCATATTAAAAACCATCAGTTCACACCAGCACATCCATTTCTACTCCACTACCACAGGGTTCATTCTAACTTCCCCCTTTCCGTATCTGATGGTGGAGGCCATTCTCCATGACACATTGCTTATTTGACACCATTACCCTTTGTCAAGGTTGATACTGGGAAGAGTTTGTCAGTATTGCGCCTTATCCTTATTTTTTGAGCATTACCTGTACTCTTGAATTATATCTTCAGAAATTTCCCTTGCTTTTGAAATTATGTTGTCTAATTTTGAAAACTAAGTTCTTTTATCCTTGCAAGTCTTTTGTTTGGTATACCTCTAATAGAAAAAAACTCTCGCTGCCAACTTCTTTAAAATTTTTAGTTAGTCTGTGCTAAGTTAGATTGATATTTAGTCCTATTTAATATCG
>NW_006777115.1:93683-108302 GCF_000442215.2 Lipotes vexillifer
GGAAGAGCATGCAATGCTAGATTTGCCAATTATTTTTGATTTTCAAATAATCATTACTGTTGAATAGTTTTCTGAAGCAATTAGACAGCTGGAAAGCAGTAAAACGAATGTGATGCTTTCTGAGAGTTGACAAACACATTTATTACAAAATGCCTTCAGTTCCCTAGCACCCTAATGTGTTCAATTAACAGATAATGTCCCTGGCCGAAGCATATAGCAAAAAAAAAAACAACGTGACTTTAGTAGATGTTAATAATTAAATGCTCTTGCAACAGTTACCTATTACTAACATATGTCTTTCTGTGAATGTTATTTCTTTTATTTAATACTTAAAGATTTAAAATCATTGGATTACGTGTTGGGAACAGTAAAATATAATTTTACATTTTCATTTTTAGACTTTTTTTTAAACGATACTATTTGGCAAGATTCATATATGTGTGTCAGAGAAAGTGTCATAAAAAAGAAATCCAGGCCTGCTTAGTGTAGCACATTACTAATTCACGTCTGTTTTCCTAGAAGATCTCTGATGTTTTTATCAGAAGGATCCTCAAGATTTTACTGAAAAAGAGAATGCAGGTTTAGAAGAAGAAGGTGGTTTTCTTGTTTTATTGTTGAAAGACATTTGGGCCATATTCCATTTAGTTTCAGCCTACTTATTTGTAAATAGATTTAAAATATTTGTTTTTTTTCCCCTTTGTCTGTAGGTCCCCAGGCCAGCTGATAGGAAGTGGTTCTCCACTGGGATTGAAATTACAGAAGTTCTTAGTCACTTACATTTCTCTTCTTCCAGAAGAAATAAAGAGTATGTGTCAGTAAAGAGTTTCTTTTTAATTTATTAGCTTAAATTTTCAGTATGTTGGTTATAAGCACCAACCTGTGACTATTATAATCAGTATTATCAAAATGGTTCCTCTTTCCAGAATATGCCAATTTTGTCAGAATTATACACATGTCCATTGAAACTGAGTACACAATTTTACTTTTGTATATAACATGATACCAGTATTGGTATCCGTAGCATGGAAGTGGTTTTGCAGTGTGTGCTGCAGTTTGCCGTTCTTTCCAATTGTCTCTATTCAGTTTGAAAAATGAGCAAAATAGGTCGAAGAAAGAAAGAACCTGGGCTTAGGAAAGAGTTATAAACAGAGTGTCTATTGTGGCAAAGTTGTCCCTTTATAGATACTGACTCAGAAAGATAAGAAAGGAAAAAATACTTGCTTTTCGTAAGACCTTGTATCCTAGAAATATCCCACTTCTTCAGGTGGGAGATGTATTTTTCTTTCTGATGAGCTATGTTGGTAAGCAAAGCGCAAAACCAGTGTTATCTTGCTTGCTGAGTAGCAGGGCCCACTCTTCTTTCCGAGTCTCTCTTTTCATTCTGAGCTTTGTGACTTAGAAAGTGACCCTGGCTATGAAATACATATACTTCGCCTTTTGTATTTAATCTGCAAATAGGGTGAACGATGACTGGTGGTGCTATGTATTCAAAAGTCAGGGAAGAAAGAGAAAAGAGGGCCACCTGTATATCACAACTTCAGATTGACAGGAAATGGATTGTTTTGCTTACTTTTTTAAAAAGTTAAACTGGAGAAGATAACTGTCAGAGCTGTTCGTTAGTTTGCTAGAGTTTGGAAGTTTACAGTCTGGGGATTCATTTGCCGACCACGTCGGCACATCTCACGTCCACAGCACAGCGTGAGTGACATGACGGTGATCAGTGCCCCCCAGAGTTTGAGCGCCTAGAGTTTGTGACCGTGTGACCCTGTCAGTGTGGTGAGTGAATAAGCAATAGAGGCTAGGCTGTTGCCATGGTCCTTGTGTCATGAGAGAGCTGTGAGGCAGAAGATGGGAACTTAATTAGTCCAACAGGAGGGAGGGCAGGTAGAATGTTTATTTACAGTTTTTACTTTGTAGTTTTTTCTGTCAGCAGTATCCTAAGCGTATCTAGTTCTGGGCTAGGCACTTTGGGAGATATAAAATACAGGTAATACCCTTTCAGGAGCGTCCAGGGATTTCTTAAAAGTCATTGTAAGTGATGATCTCAGGAAACAGACATTTTTATTAACTACTATGACTTGAAGATCCTTAAGATATCACATACTAGCAGAGAAAGCGGGATAGAGCACCATCCTTTTGTATCTCAGAATACTTAAATTAATTACAGTGATTAGATCCAGGGTAGGTACGAAATAACCTGTGAGAAAGATCTAATACCACTGTTTGCAGATACCAGAGGCCAGCTACCGTTGGTACTTCTTATCCTGCGTTTCTTTAATATCTCCAACAGATGCATGGTTTCCAACAGTAAAAAATTTATCTTTTACCTTAACTATTAAATATATAGCTACATGGTTATCAGAATTTCTACAATACACTAGAATACTTACCTCACTAAAAAGGAATGAAATTGAAATGACATTGATTTTTTTTTTGTTCCCAACAGCTTTATCGAGATATAATTCACACACCATAAAATTCACCCTTTTAAATTGTTCAGTTCAGTGGTTTTTAGTATATTCACAAAGTTATACAACTATCACCACTAATTCCAGAATATTTTCATCATCCCCGAAAGAAACTCCTTGCCCATAAGTAATCAAGTCTCATTTTCCTTTCCCCTGGCTCCTGTCAGCCACTAATTTACTTTCTGTCTCTCTAGATTTGCCTATTCTAAACATTTCATATAAATGGAATCATATAACATGTGGCCTTTTATTTTATGTCTGGCTTCTTTTGCTTAGCGTAATGTTTTTAAGATTCACCTATGTGGTAACATTTATCAATATTCCAGTCCTTTCCGTAGCTGAATAATATTCCACCGTGTAGTTACTTCACATTCTGTCTATCCATTCATCAGTTGATAGATGTTTGGATTGTTTCCACTTTTAACTATTTCCTATGAATATTCACATACAGGTTTTTATATGAATGTAATCTTTCACTTCTCTTAATTATATACCTAGGAGTAGAATTATTAGGTCAAATAGTAACTCTGTGTTTAACTTTTTTTTTTTTTTTTTTTTTGCGGTACACGGGCCTCTCACTGTTGTGGCCTCTCCCGTTGGCGGAGCACAGGCTCCGGACGCGCAGGCTCAGCGGCCATGGCTCATGGGCCTAGCCGCTCCGCGGCATGCGGGATCTTCCCGGACCGGGGCACAAATCCGTGTCCCCTGCATCGGCAGGCGGACTCTCAACCACTGCGCCACCAGGGAAGCCCTGTGTTTAACTTTTAAAGGAGCCACCAAACTGTTTTCCACACTGGCTGCACCATTTTACATTTCCACCGATAATGTCTGAGAGTTCATGTCTCCACATCCTGGTTAACACTTAATTATTGTCTGTCTGTCCTTTTGACGGTAGCCGTCCTAATGGGTGTGAAGTTGTATCTCATTATGGTTTTTGATTTGCATTTCCCTGATGATGTTGAGCATCTTTTCACGTGCTTGTTGGCAACAATGACGTCTTAAAACTTTTTCTTTCAGGTAGTTTCCTGTTAAAGTTTATTCAGAAGATGACGAGCCGACATTGGTGTGCTGTTCCCATTTTGTTTCTATCTAAGGCTTTGGCAAATATCCCAAGATGTAAAGCCCTGGGTATAGAAGGGCTTCTTGCCCTGAGGTAACGTACTCTGAGTATGTTCACATACGGTTATTTGTCGTACCTTTCCATTAGTAAATTTTGTTTTTCTTTCTGCTTTAATCCCTAGTGAGTGGTTTTAGTTAACATTGGCATCAGGATTTTTCGCTCTTAATTTTATATAATAAAAAAGTAAATTAAAAAAATCTATTCATATAGTTGAACTTATTTTGTTTTATGAATTCCTAATTTAAATATATGCCATAATACATACTATTGGATTATGGTCACTTTAAAAATAAGGCCAGTAAGTTGTTTTTATTACATTGATATGTAGGAAACTAGAGATAAAATGACAAATATTAATATTGATTACAAAGTATTTCAAAAAAATGTAAAATTCTTACTTTGAAATTGTCTTTTTTTTTAAAAATAAATTTATTTATTTATTTATTTTTGGCTGCGTTAGGTCTTCATTGCTGCGCGCGGGCTTTCTCTAGTTGCGGCGAGCAGGGGCTACTCTCTTTTGCGGTGTGTGGGCTTCTCATTGCGGTGACTTCTCTTGCTGCGGCGCGTGGACTCTAGGCGCGCGAGCTTCAGTAGTTGTGGCACGCAGGCTCAGTAGTTGTGGCTCACGGGCTCTAGAGCACAGGCTCAGCGGTTGTGGCGCACGGGCTTAGTTGCTCCATGGCATGTGGGATCTTGCCGGACCAGGGATTGAACCCGTGTCCCCTGCATTGGCAGGCGGATTCTTAACCCCTGCGCCACCAGGGAAGTCCTTATCTTGTTGTTTTTAAAAGGAGATTTGTTTCATATTAAAATTGAGCTCCACTAGAGGCCTTAATTATTTAATAGCTTTGAAATTCTCCTGTCAGTGACTGCGTTAGAAAGTGTAGATATATTAAATCAAGTTGTCAGTTACCACAAACTATCCGAATTGTCCTGAGACAATGCACCATGGAAGTGCATGTGTTTTCTCCTATGTCAGGGACGTTCTTCAGTGCACCATGATCACACATCAGATCCTGCTGCGAGGGGCAGCGCAGTGCTATCTTCTTCAGACGGCCATGAATCTGGTAGACGTGGTGAGTTTATCTTTCTTCCTAATGTTAACTCCAGTTTCCTAGTCTTTCTTAGTGAGCTGGTGTTCATAAAAGGGTTAACACAGCAGGCCTGTGATGCTGTCGTTAGAGAGCCCTGCTTATAAGGTTGGCCCTTGGCTGGCATCTGGGAACTTGGATTTCAGGAGGGTTCCCACCATCCTACCTACTGTGCCTGCAGTACTCACACAAACAGTGTGGTCTCTACTGAACACCTGCTTTCCTTCCCGGGGTCTGGAATTGTAGGTGCGATGCAGGGGGTGTCTGTGCGACCAGCTCCCAGTAAAAACCCTGGGTGCTGGGTCTCTGAGGAGCTCCCCTGGTAGGCATTTTACACGTCGGTGGGGTAGCTGGGTGACCGTACCGGGAGAGGACTCTTGGAAGCTTTCACCTGGTCTCCTCTGTATTTTTTGTGCACGTCTTCCAGGAAATTGACATTCAAGGAAAACCTTTATTCTCTGTTTTTCACAGAGCTCCAGTAACACTACTGCTGAGAACAGGGGTCAGCAAACTTTTTTGTGAAGGGCTGGATTAGTATATATTTTAGGCTTTTTGACTCATACGGTCTCTGTCACAACTACTCAAGAGCAGCCATAGACCGTTTATAAATAAATGGGCATGGCTGTGTTCCAGTAAAACTTTTCTTACAAAGTAGGCTGTGAGTGGTTTTGCCGACCCCCGGCTTACAGCAAGGTATCTTAATTGAAGATGCGCAACCTTCAGGGAATGAAAAGACCTGGGTGGTTTTCTTAAGGTGGGGTCATATTTGCAGCGTTGAAAAGTTAAGATTCACTTTTAAGTAATAAGTAATTTCTTACAGGCTGCTTCTGTTTTTGCTTTTAGATCTGTGACTGTTTTACCTCTAAGATAGCAGCCTCGATTTTAAGGAAACTAGATTTATGAAGTGATCTTTCATTTTCTATAATGGTCGTAGATAATTGCATATAATTGCATGTTTGTAGTCAGTGTCTTCCTATTAAAAGTTGAATAATGTTTTCTTTTTAAAAAGTAGCTTTCGATTTACCTAATAGTATTCTACTGTAAGTAGTCTGCTAGACTGCTTTTGCTGTGATTTTGATTCAGTGATGTTTGATTCAAACATTTTTAAATGAGTAATTTTTTAAAACTGCCCTGCCTCCCCCAGGAGAAAGTGTCCCTCTCTGATGTCTCATCTCTTGTCATGTCACTGAGACAAGAGGAGTCCTTCGGACGAGGAACTTCACTGTGGACAGAGGTGAGCCTGAACATAATTTAATGATAAGGTCTTCGAAAACTTTGTGGAAAATTGTTATCTAATTGAATTCATTACTAGCCTTTTATGTAAAATACGATTGCTTTGCTGTCACCAGAGGTTTTTAAAACTTGTTTATTTGCTTTGAGTGGATGTAACCAGTAACGCTGCTGAGGTTCCTATGGAGAAACGGGGGCAGGAAGTATCTGGAATAGAGAGGGACCGGTTTGGGGGGGCAGTGTTAGTGGGCAGATCCCAATTCCGGATGAGATGTACTGGGATGATGATGATGACGTTAGACTCAAAGCCAGTAACACAGACCTCCTCTTTGTCGTCTTCTGTCGGTTCTTGGCACTTTCATCTACTCAGGCTCCCCAGCCTGGTGTGTAGGTAATCCGTAATTCTTCCTGACTTTTTGCATCTCATTCACCATGAAACCACGAGTGTCTTGCCTTCTTCTCCAGCCGCTGCTCTTGGAGACCTTCCCCTGCGATGACTGCTTTCTCACTGAGCACTCTCTGCTCACCCCACGTGCGGGGCCCTGAGGTTCTGCTCTGGTCTCATGGGCTGCCCTTCTCTGCGGGTTCTTCAGTCGTCCGTGTCCTCCTCCTTTTTATTTTAAACTATGGGACTCAGTCCACACTGCTGTTAGCTCTTACCCAGAATCCTAATCTGTGTCCTCTCTAGGTTATTTATATATATATGTGTGTGTATATATATATATATATATATATATATATATATATAAATAATTTTACTGTGGCCCCTCCCGTTGCGGAGCACAGGCTCCGGACGCGCAGGCTCAGCGGCCATGCTCACGGGCCCAGCCGCCCCGCGGCACGTGGGATCTTCCCGGACCGGGGCACGAACCCGTGTCCCCTGCATCGGCAGGAGGACTCTCAACCACTGCGCCACCAGGGAAGCCCGTAGGTTATATATTTTTTGAGGACAGGAACCTTTTTTTGTTTTAAATTTTGTATTTTTCCAGTGCCTAAGAGATCACTGAGGCTGGAGATGTGATTATTTCCTTTAGAAAGAAATTCCAGCTAGGTACGCCTGGAGAGAAACAAGAGAAAGCAGCTTGGATTATGTTAAAATAATTCAGGCATAAAATAATGAGGGCATAGAGTAAGGTAATGGCAGAGGGAATGAGGAAGGGGCTAATTTGAGCCTTTGAAAATTCGAATTTTGTTTTATTTTCTTGGTCTAATACATCTGTTTATGTGGAATACATCTAATTATGTGGAATCTGAAAAATACAGGACCATGGAAAGCAAGTAAAAATCACCTGTAATGCCAACCATCAAATCCATATTTTTTGGTTTAACTCTTGATTTTTCAGATATATTCATTCTCACTCTTGCTTTCTCACTATATATATATATATATATATGTATATGTATATGTATATGTATATTTTAAATGGTATATTAATACATATGATATTTCTAAACAAATTAAGATTATTCTGTTTTGAATTTTATTTTTCATCTTTACCTACATTTGAGTATTATATAGCATGTTGCTAAATAGTTCCCTAATATGGGATATTTAAAAATTCGGTTGATTAAATATTTTAGAATTTATTTAATCAGTTCCTTTTGTTGGACTTTTGCTTCAGATCTTATTTCATCTAGAAATATGTACTACTAAAAGATGAAGATACTGCTAAGAAATACGCCCTTATCACACCTAAAAATGTTGTTAATTTCTTGATTCAAATATTCGGTGTTTAATTTATCCAGATGTTCAATAAATGTGTTTTTCTGTTTGTTTTTTGCATTTTGTTTGTTCAAATAGTCAGTTTTATTCAAGTACCCAAATAAGGTCTATTCACTGGATCGATATGTATAGTTTGTAAATGGTGGTTAATCCACCTGGAACTTATTTTGATATCTGGTGTGAGCTGTGAGGTTTAAATGAAAAAATGCATGTAAACATGTTTCAGACTGTGCTTGGCCCATGCTAAGTGTAAATATTTATGGCTACTATTGTCTTTTCCCCTTGGTTTGATCAGATAGCTGCTTGGTTTAAGTTTACAGAAAAAAAATGAACAGAAAGTACAGAGTTCCCATATACCCGCTGGGTACCCTCCGCATCCAACACCTGTGGCTGTTATTATTAGCATCTTGCATTAAACACGGTACATTGTTACAATTGATGAGCCAATACTGATACATTATTATTAACTACTGTTCATAATTTACATTAGGGTTCACTCTTTGTGCCATACACTCTGTGGGCTTTGACATGTATCCACCGTTGCAGTATCACACACAATAGTTTCCATACTGGAAAAATCCCCAATTCACCCAGTAATTCCTGTCTTCTCTTGCTCCCCCAAACCCCTGGCAGCCCCAGGTATTTCACTGCCTCCATAGTTTCCAGAATGTCCTGTAGTTGGAATCATACATTGCGAAGCCTTTTCAGATTGGCTTCTTTCAATAAGTTATAATATGCCTTTGAGGTTCCTCCATGTCTTTTCATGGCTTGGTAGCGCGTTTCTTTTTAGCACTGAATAATGTTCCTTTGTCTGGGTGTGCCGTTGTTTATCCATTCACCAACTGAAGGACATCTTGTTTGCTTTTCAGTCCTGGCAGTTATGAGTAAAGTTGGTATAAACATTTACGTACAGGTTTGTGTGTGGACATAACTTTTCAGCTCATTTGAGTAAATACCGAGGAACACAGTTGCTGGATTTTATGGCAAGAGTATGTTTGGTTTCTTAAGAAACTGCCCTTCATCTGAGGACGCGTACAACCATGGATCATGAATTACTACTGAAAAAATCCACGTGTAAGTGGACCTGCACAGTGTAAACCCGTGTTGTTAAGGATCAACTGTATTTTTTTTTAACATCTTTATTGGAGTATAATTGCATTACAATGTTGTGTTAGTTTCTGCTGTATAACAAAGTGAATCAGCTGTATGCATACGTATATCCCCATATACACTCCTTCTTGTGTCTCCTTCCCACCCTCCCTATCCCACCCCTCTAGGTGGTCACAAAGCACCGAGCAGATCTCCCTGTGCTATGCGGCTGCTTCCCACTAGCTAGCTATTTTACATTTGGTAGTGTATGTATGTCCATGCCACTCTCTCACTTCGTCCCAGCTTAC
The DNA here is from genome assembly GCF_000442215.2 of Lipotes vexillifer. Taxonomy (NCBI): domain Eukaryota; kingdom Metazoa; phylum Chordata; class Mammalia; order Artiodactyla; family Lipotidae; genus Lipotes; species Lipotes vexillifer. Next base: position 102,713 of record NW_006777115.1, read on the forward strand.
CCTTCCCCCTCCCCGTGTCCTCGAATCCATTCTCTACATCTGTATCTTTATTCCTGTCCTGCCCCTAGGTTCATCAGACCCATTTTTTTTAGATTCCATATATATATATATATATATATATATATATATATGCGTTAGCATACAGTATTTGTTTTTCTCTTTCTGACTTACTTCACTCTATGATGGACTCTGGGTCCATCCACCTCACTACAAATAACTCAGTTTCGTTTTTTTTATGGCTGAGTAATATTCCATTGTATATATGTACCACATCTTCTTTATCCATTCATCTGTCGATGGACACTTAGGTTGCTTCCATGTCCTGGCTATTGTAAATAGAGCTGCAGTGAACATTTTGGTACATGACTCTTTGAATTATGGTTTTCTCAGGGTATACGCCCAGTAGTGGGATTGCTGGGTCGTATGGTAGTTCTATTTTTAGTTTTTTAAGGAACCTCCATACTGTTCTCCATAGTGGCTGTATCCATTTACCTTCCCACCAACAATGCAAGAGTGTTCCCTTTTCTCCACACCCTCTCCAGCATTTGTTTGTAGATTTTTTGATAATGGCCATTCTGACTGGTGTGAGGTGATACCTCATTGTAGTTTCGATTTGCATTTCTCTAATGATTAATGATGTTGAGCATCCTTTCATGTGTTTGTTGTCAATCTGTATATCTTCTTTGGAGAAATGTCCATTTATGTTTTTTGCCCATTTTTGGATTGGGTTCTTTGTTTTTTTGATATTGAGCTGCGTGAGCTGCTTGTAAATTTTGGAGATTAATCCTTTGTCAGTTGCTTCGATTGCAAATATTTTCTCCCATTCTGAGGGTTGTCTTTTGGTCTTGTTTATGGTTTCCTTTACTGTGCAAAAGCTTTTAACTTTCATTTGGTCCCATTTGTTTACTTTTGTTTCTATTTCCATTTCTCTAGGAGGGGGGTCAAAAAGGATCTTGCTGCGATGTATGTAATAGAGTGTTCTGCCTATGTTTTCCTCTAAGAGTTTTAAAGTGTCTGGCCTTACATTTGTGTGTGTGTTGTGTTTTTTTTAAACCTAACCTTTTGTTTGTTTTTGGTTGTGTTGATCTTTGTTGCTGCGCGTGGGCTTTCTCTAGTTGTGTCAAGAGGGAGCTACTCTTTGTTGTGGTGCGTGGGATTCTCATTGTGGTGGCTTGTCTTGTTGCGGAGCACGGGCTCTAGGTGCCCGGGCTTCACTGGTTGTGGCTTGTGGGCTGCAGAGCGCAGGATCAGTAGTTGTGGCACACAGGCTTAGTTGCTCTGCGGCATGTGGGATCTTCCCAGACCAGGGATTGAACCCGGGTCCCCTGCATTGGCAGGTGGATTCTCAACCCCTGCACCACCAGGGAAGTCCTGGCCTTACATTTGCATCAACTTTATTTTAAAATGCACATATCACAGAAAATAAACTTGCAAGGAAGGTAGGAACGTTCATTATAACTTATATCTCAAATTCTACATTCTGTCGTAAATAAATCCTTGTTTTAGTATATGAAGCTGGAATAAATTTTAATTTAAGACTGTAATTTGTTTTGCATAATGAGTTATTTTTCGTAGAGATGTTCGTTAGAACACCTTATCAAAATGTATATTTTATATTAGCTGCTTTAAAAATTCTTGCCTGTTAATGAAGTTTATAAGTTCTTTGAAGAGGTTAGAAAACACACACACACACACACACACACACACACACACACGTATGTGTATATACACACATACATACGAACACTTTTCTGTCTGAGCTATCTGCAGAACTCAATCATGACAATAAATGTTCTGTTACTTTGTAGTGTTCGGTCATTTAAATTCAGTTTATTGTGGAGGAAAGAAAATTGGCTTAGGGAAGTTAGAAACCCTTTGTTCAGTTAAGCTTTTAAAATAAGTAATAACTTTTCTTTTCTAGCTCTGTGATTGGTTGCGTGTTAATGAAAGCTGTTTTAGGCGACCCTCAACTTGTAGCTCCATTGGACTTCACGAGACATCCTCTTTAAATGCTTATGTAAAGAACCTAGTCCAAGAGTATATTAAGTCACCTGCCTGGGGAGGTAAGTCTGAAATCATTTTTATGGACTGATATATCCAAAACATTTTCAAAGAGCTTTTTAGTAGTTTTTCAGATCGAGATTCAGGCTTAACCAAAATATATGCCGATTTATGGATGTCAGACTTGTATTTCAGCCAAATAATGTGAATAAACAGAATGTAAAAATACTGTTTTGTAACTTGTACTTTATCTGTTCTAGAACTTGAGATTTTAAACTATTTTAAATGTTTTAAGAAGTTGCCTGGGTAGGACTCAGACACAAATACATTTATTAATTTATTCTACAAGTACTGAATCTTTGTTGGCTTGATCTGCAGATGTGTTTTTGGAGCCTCGGTAGTGGAAATATTTGTAGATAAATCTGTTCATCTTTTGTTTGTTTTCAAAGCATTACATTTAGTGTGAACTGATTATGAAAAGTAATTTTAGAGAAAAATTATGTTTGTTTCTTCTTTTTACCAGATACTTAGCAAAGATCACTTTTGCTAAGTATTTTGCTAAGGAAATGTGTTAAGACTGCGTGAGAGAAGAACCATTGACAGATTCATTAATTAGGTTTCAATTTACATTTCTAATGCTTCCTCATCATTAAAGTCATTAGTGATAATTGGGGTAAATTGCACCTTTGAATTTAACGTGTCTTAAATTTCCTAGCTTTGTCTCAGACCAAGTCATTTTCATCTCCGGATTTCTCTAATCTGATCATGGGATAGGTCTTAAATGATTAGATAATTATCCTTCCAAAATACATGAGTTTATCTGTTTGTTCTTCTTAGAACATTTCTCTTTTATGTTTTATTCTCTGTTGTCTAGTAAATTTTATGTACTGTTACTTGTGAGATCCTTTTCTTAGGCCTATAAAAAAAGTAAATAAATTTTAGTCCCTACTAGAGTAAACACAGATTCAACTCCCTGAAGTCTCTATAGAACTTGTCTTATAATTCAGTACATAACAGCATCAGGTCTGATTAAATAATTCAGAATTGGATAAAATAAGATTTTTAGAGTTTCTTCCTTAACATTTCTAGAACTTAAAATATACTGTTTATATAATATGCTATTTTAAGTTTTTAAAAAATTGATCTCTGGTGCAGAGGAGGTGTGTGTGTGTGTGTGTGTGTGTGTGTAATATTTTTGACTCTTAATGCCCTTGGCTAAGTGCCTTTATAAAATTTTAGTTTAGTTATCAATTACTGGACAGTTTTCAGAACAAGGTAATAAATTCCAAAGCAAACATTATTTAACTTGAGTTTTTGAGCATAAAATAGAGATAACATTCAAATTTGTTTTTATATAAAGACTCATCAGCTCAAATGTTTTTAATCAGATTCTACACCTGAAGTTGCTTTTTTCTTTGGGTTTGACATGGTCAGTACAGATAGATTTTACACTAATTATTCAGCGACCATATATCAAATGTTAGTTCTAAGTGCCAGACACTGGAGTTACAGAGATAAAAGGTATGTCCCCCACCCTCAGAGAGAGCATGGTCTAGCAAGGGAGTTGATAAGTAAGCAGATAATCCGCACAATGCCCTGAAAGCCATAAGCACTGGGATGGGGAACCCAGGTGAGCAATACTGATCCAGAACAGGTAGACCTGTGAGGGTCAGGAGAGGTCACCAGATGAGGTGACAGCTAACAAGTGAATAGAAATTAAGGTGGAAAGGGAGAAGGCGTATCCTGCAAGGCTTGGATGAACTTGCATCCAGGGAACTGAAGGTAGGTAGGCATCCATCTGTTTCTGTCTGTCTATAGCATGGACCCCAGGTAGGAATGGTTAAGAGATAAGGGTGGATATATGTTAGGTAGATATATATGTACCATACCGTATATGTGATATATAGCAAAACAAAGCAACAACAACTAAAACCACACAAAACCAGCATCATCAACAAGCAGAAATATTGGAGAGCTTTCAGAGAAGGCTTTCTGAAATAGAGAAAGTGAGATATAGTTTGGAAGCAGCCGTAAAAGCTTGTCAAAACTTGGAAATGTTAAGATCAACCAAAAAGTGAAATATATTTGAAGAAATTTATACTTAAATTAGAGTCCATCAGAAAGGATATTTTGAGTAAAGATTTTGTAGTTAAATGATGTGCCTACTTCAGATGTAACCAAGCTGAAGATATGTAATAATCCCAAAGTAGTATACTGCAGCTGTGTAACAAATTTGAGAAACAGCTTTATTGAGGTATGATTGGCATACATTAAATTGCACACATTTAAACTATGCAGTGTAATGGGTTTGACCTCTGTGTATGCTCACGAAACCATCAGGATAACAAGATAATGAACATGTCCATCACCCCCCGCCCCGAAGTGTTTTCACACCTCTTTGTATTATAATCCCTGTCTCCCACTTCTACCTGTCCCTCTCTCCATCCCCAGACCAACCCTTGTATGCTTTCTGACACTATAGGTTACTTTGTATTTTCTAGAATTACACTCAGTTTTTAGAATTATTGGTAGCAGGATTTGAGTGATAATTTAGGGGTAAATTAAGGTGATTGAAGATAGCCAGTGACCTTTTGTTTCTTTAAGACCATTGTTGCTTACTTTCACTTTTCTAGCCTCAGAGCGATAACGGGGGCGGCGGCGGGGGAGTGTATAAAGGATTCTCTGCCAGTCGTTCTCCGAGAAGGATTTCCAGACAGGCAGCATCACCCGGAAACATTTTAGAAACGTGAATTCTCAAACTCTACCCCACACCTGCTGAATCAGAAACTCTGAGTGTAGGGCTCACCCTCTGGGTTTTAACAAGCCCTCTGGGGGACTTCTAATACAGGCTGAGGTTTGCGACCCACGGTTCTCTAGCCTGGATTTCCCTAGTGTGGTGGTAGAGGACTTGGCAGAAATCTCTGCAGGAGTGTCCTCCACTGGGTCAGGCACTCTAATGTTACCAGCCTGGTCCTGCGGCTCTTCTTGAAATCAGAAATCATTAAAAATCCACTAAACTTCTGATTTATAACCTTCCCTTTCAGTATCCAAAGTGAAAAATTGTTTAGGACTTCAAAAAGTGGCATTGTGATTGGAAACATTTCATTCTCAAATAGCACCCCTACCTGATCCCTTCCTCCTACAAGGTCAAAAAGTATCTGATTATGTGATTGCTAAAAATTATAGGCAACTGAATACTGAATTGGCATTTGATTTCATTTTAGTCGTCATTAATGAGTTTTTATATGTAAATGTGGGATATAAAGCTAATGTGAGTAAAAATGTTTCAGAGAACACGTTTCGATAATTCACTTTTATAAACACCTATAAACTTAACCTATTTTGGAGAGCACCAACTTTTAGGTTTTCTAAAAAATACAGATTTCTTACTGATAACTAAATGATATTTATAACATTTTAAAGAATAAAGTTGATCCTTTTGTTGCATTTTTAAACTAAGTTACCCTCCATTCAAGTATGTTTTTAGTATTGTCTGTCTTCTGTACTATTCTAATTTGTATCAAAATATATTAAATTACTCCCCAAATTTATTAGACTGTTTAAAAATACGTTTTAAGTGTCTGAACCG
>NW_006777115.1:108336-150072 GCF_000442215.2 Lipotes vexillifer
AAATACGTTTTAAGTGTCTGAAGCGCTGGGCTGGAAAACTAGATCCCTTAACTAAATATTTTTCTTGAGTTGAGATGAAGAGTATTATCTTACAATAGAATGAAAATGAAATGTTCTATCTATGATTTATTTTACTTTAACTGGCTTTCAGTGATAGGAAAATAATTTTATCAGTTAACCAAGTTCTGTCTTCCAAAAGTTGTTCTAGGAACTCTGCATATATTATTTAGTTTTTATAATAAACCCAAGGAAAGTCGTAGGTTTATTTAGTTTGATTTCATAGAAGGTGACCTAAGCTTTCGGAGAGAACATTCGGCTGTCCCAGACTCCCACAGCTAACAAACAGTAGGACTGGGGTTTGAACACAGATCTAAGAAGCAAAGCCTTTGTGTCTGTATCCAGTCCATCCACTTTCTGGTTCCATTTCAGGGAACTCTCACCTCTCAACTGAGATGCCAGAATTGCCTCTTAACCAGTCACCTTGCATCTACTCTTGCTTCCTCTAAAATCTCTTTTCCACATTGTACCTAGAGAAATCTTTTTAAAATACAAACTTTGATCTAACAAATGTCTCCTCCACTTCTTTATACACGTTCACTTTGACCTTTAGTGTCTTCCTCTTGCCTTTGGGATGAAGACAGAAACCCGTTACATGCCTACGAAGTCCCTGGTCTCTCCCGCCTGGTCCTGTAACCTCATCTTTGGTGCTCCCTCCTGTTGTTTACCCCAGCCCTTTCCTGGAATATGGTGTGCTCTCCCCTGCTGGAGGCCCTTGACATGTACTTCCTTCTGCCTGGAAAGGTCATGTCTCCCTTCACCTACCTCATTCTTTCCCAGCTTTTTATACCCGGCTCAGCTGTCATTGCTTCAGAGTGACTTTGTCTTACTTCCCAGTGTACACTCTACTTGCACCATTTAGAGCACTCACTACAGTTATCATTTTACATTTCTCTGCATATTCTTTGATGAGTGCTCTTTTCTTCTGCACTGTAAGTATCGTGAGGACAGGAACCATTGTGTCTGCAGCACTGAGGCCAGTGCGTGGCATGTAGTCAGCATGCAGAGATGTCTTTGTGTTCACAGTTAAGTATGTAACAATGAGCCATGCTGTGGGGTGTTCTACTATATTTCTTCTCAGCTGTATTTCTCTAATATGGATAAAACATAATCATTTAGCTGTGTTATTTTTGAAACATCATCTTGGAAGGATTTTGATAATGCTTTGCAAACCTTCACTATTGTTATTTAAGGAGGCGAAAACTGCTGTATGCCTGATTGGCTCGAAGCCAAGCTTGTTGCTGTGATGGTCTTGCTGGCCATAGATGTGGAAGGAATGAAGAGTCAATATAGGTAAGTGTTTTTAAACTTGAAAAGAAAACTTTCTTTAAAAAAGGCTAATCAGATTTATGGTACATATTCAGACTTTTCAATGATTGGTATGGAATTGATCACAGTGTATTAAAGGAAGGAACTAGAACATTGGCAATATACTTTAAAAATGTTTAAAATTAACAATAAGTTCACAGGATTAGAGGTTTAAACTAGAGAAGGTCAAAAAAAAAAAAAAACTGTATACACGAATCACAGGTTTTGTATAAGAATATTAGAAGAATGGGTTGTAAGGTCCTAGCATAAGATTAGGTAAAGACATTTGCTGGATTTTACCCTTTTGTAAAATGTGTTATTTTTTTAAAAGGTAATTAAAGATAAAACAATCTCATTTATATTTTGAGAAACGTGAGCAGATCGTCACCAGATTATAATTGTTGGCAATAAGCAGCTTCATTTGGTAGTGTATGTATTTGCATGATAATACAATTAATTTGATTAACATCAAATCTCTTTTCTAGACAGAGTTTTAGTACTAAAGTTAGTGATAACAGTTTTCCACAAATCTTTAGTGCTTTATGTATTTTTTTGTTAACATGTCTCATTTCCTTGACTGGCATATATTTGTTTCGTTTTTTGGTTTTTTGAAATATGGAAGCGAAGTCTCAGCATTTTAATTTGCCAGTAAATTGGATATAGGATTTCATTCATACTGTGCCCAGAGTTGAGAACAGAGTTGTGTTTCTCCCTGTGCTTTCTTCTCGGGTGAATCGCTGAACTCACTGAAAAAGCACAAACAGAAAGGTCCATCCTAATAGGTTCTAGGTGTTTGGATCATCCCTAATAGTAATTCTGTCCAATGGAATCATTAGCTAACCAGTTCCACGACTGTAGATGGAAAACAGTTTCTTTATGCTTTTGAAATGCTTGATTTGGGCGTGTCTTTTAATGTCTAGTGAAAAGCGGAGGACACAGAATGTATTAAGGATATTCTTAGATCCTCTCCTGGATGCCCTTGTGAAGTTTGGTACAAATGCCTACATGCCCTTGCTGAAAACTGACAGATGCCTGCAGTTGCTGTTGAAGTTACTGCACACTTGCTTGTTGAAAGGTTCCGGTACCCAAGATGGTGAGGATCATTGGTTTCTGTTGGTGTTTTGCTGGATATATCGTTGGTACTCAGAATGAGAGGAAATTCCTGACCTTTTAACTTTGTGCATTCAACAGATATTTACTGAGTATCTCCTGTTGGTGCTGGGGATGCAGAGGCAAAGTAGCAAACTGCCCTCACCGAGCTGACATTTTAATGTTTACATTTGTTGCTCACTGTTGACTTTAGAATGTGCTTTCATTTGCTTTTGCTTTTTTTTTTTTTTTCCAATGGGCTCTCCTTGATTTCCAGACTATTGAAAATGATCACTGTTTCGTACATGTTTTAAGCCAAGATCCATTTCTAATTGCCACTGTGCTGCTGGATGTTGCAGAAAGTAAAGCATGAGAATAGCAATAATTTTATAATTATTTGTTTTTAAATATGTTCATCCCTCAGCACCTCTAAGTAGAAAATACTTCATCCAGGAGTACAGTGGTGGTAGATGGAAGCATTGAGCACTTTCTTCATTCCTTAAACTGAGATTTAGATAAAACAGTAGTTGAAAACCCATGGACATCAGATATGAGAATATCGATGGGTAAGCCTTGATTCCCAATCTTTCTGACCAGTTTCATTTGGAATTTGAGAAATTTTCTATTTAGAAAAGAGTATTTTAGAGAAGCATTGGTATTAGGTTAAACCTGAGGGTAATATGAAAGTTTAGATTTTAAGGTAGAGGCTTGTGAAATATTAAAGCTTGTTTCCAAGTTCTGGTATTTTTGGTAATGGTAGCAGAACGGAATGCTGGACACGTAACAGTAACTTTTTATAAGACTTTTAACTCCTTTAAGGGCATAAATTTGGGTTCATTTGACATGTCTTGACTGTTGAAAGCACAAGACTCAGTGCCTTCAAGTGCAGGGCTGGGTTACAGGTACCTTTTGGAAAATTTTTGTGATACTTGATACACACAAGAACGTGTGATGCTTATATGTAATTATGATGCAAAATAATTGAATAAACACCCGTGAACGCACCACCATGGCATTGGTTGCTAAGAAGGAATTTACCTATGACTCCTCAGTCCCTGCCTTTTGCCTCCTTATTTTGACTTTTATCTGTATCACTTCCACACACTTAAAAAATGGTTTTACCACATACATCGATGCTCCTCAGCAATACATTGTCTCATTTTCCTGCTTTTGAGCTTTATAGAAATGTTACTTTACTGTAAGAAGCCTTCTGTAACTTTTTCACTTAGCGGGTTTCTAAGAATCATCTATGCGTGTCCTTTCTTACACTTCCGCATTTTCCCCGTTGTGTTACCTTCCATCGTGTGATGACACCACAGTTATGCGTTCTTCTATTGCTGGACACTGGATTGCATTTCGTCTGCTACTGTTGTGTACAGTGCTGTCTTGAACACTTGTCTCCGTGTCTCTTCTAGGCCTGTGTCTCTCCAGGGCCCATGCGTGCCCCTGGGGCCAAAGTGGCCGGTTCTTAGAGTATGTGCATATTCAGCTTTTAAGATAATGGAAAATTGTTTTTCTAAGTAGTTGTGTACACGTTTTATGTTCTCATCTGCAGAATGTAAGTTCCCATCGATGCTCCTGCATCTCTCATTCTACTACAAGTAAGAGCCGAAGAAATCAGTGTGTAATTTTGCTGGTAGTTGACTTCCAGATAATTGGTAAACCATAATAAGCTTAATATTAACTTTGTTTTTTTAATTGAAGTATAGCTGTTCACACTGTTGTGTTAATTTCTGCTGTACAGTAAGTGATTCAGTTATACTTATATTTACCTTTTGTTAATATTCTTCTCCATTATGGTTTATCATAGGATATTGAATATAGGTCTCTGTGCTATACAGTAGGACCTTGTTGTTTATCCATTCTATATGTAATAGCTTACATCTGCTAATTTAGATCTACTTAACTAACTGTAAATAGATCTAAATCCTGAAAGGATTTCTTTGATGGGGGAAGAGGAAAAGAGTTTTTCCATTTTATAAATGAGTAAATAATCTAGGATTAACTACTAGTACAAGGGTCAATGAACACATAACGGTAAAGTCAGAAATAACTAGGTACAGTCAGCCATCTGTATTTATGAATTCAACCAACCATGGGCTGAAAATATTCAGGGGAAAGATTCCAGAAGGTTCCAAAAAGCAAAACTTGAATTTGCTGTGCTCCAGCAACTATTTACATTGTATTTACAGCTATTTATATAGTATATACAAGGATACTTGGCTAAGCCTGGGTCTGCTGCAGAAGGGAAGACGTGTAAAATTAAAACATACTCTTGGGAAATGCAAACACGTTTTCACCTACTTATGAGCAATAATGGCTTATGTGGGAAAACCCATTTTACTTAAAACTCCCCCAAAGATGTCCTGAGATGTTCAAAATAAACTAAAGCCTAATTCATAACTTTGGTTAAATGGTCTTTGCTGCTTCTGTCAGCTTAAAGCTCTAAATAAGTGATGTTCCAGTGGTTATTTTTTTTTAATTCAGAATAACTGTACAATGTTTATTTTAATATTTGAGGAAACGTGCTTACAGTTACACTGTAACTCTCCCTTTGTTGCATTGGATTATATGGGTCAAAGTAACTGGCCTAATCACACTTCTTCTGTCCTAACTACTTGCTGAATGTGTCACAATATCCACATATGAGAGATTGGATTGGCCAAAAATTTCGTTCGGTTTTTGCACTACCATCTTATGGAAAAACCCAAATGAACTTTTGGCCAACCCAATACATGTGGATATATCCACATACAATATCTACGTGTAATCCTTGTTGCTGTCCCTTTTTTCCTGAGTTGCTTTTGTTTTCTGGCCTTGATCGTTTGTGTCTCTTTAAACTTTTCTTCCTGAGGTAGGTTTTATTTTTTAAAAATTGTGGCAAAATATACATAACAAAATGTACACGTTAACCGTTTTTTTTTCCTTTAACATCTTTACTGGACTAGAATTGCTTTACGGTGTTGTGTTAGTTGCTGCTGTATAACAGAGTGAATCAGCTGTATGCGTACATATATCCCCATATCCCCTCCCTCTTGCTTCTTCCTCTGACCCTCCTTCTCCCACCCCCTAGGTGGTAGCAAAGCAGTGAGCAGATCTCCCTGTGCTATGCAGTTGCCTCCCACTAGCTATCTGTTTCACATTTGGTAGTGTATATATGTCAATGTTACTCTCTCACTGCGTCCCAGCTTACCCTTCCGAACCCTCCCCTTGTCCTCAAGTCCATTCTCTACGTCTCCATCTTTATTCCTGTCCTGCCCATAGGTTCTTCAGGACCGTTTTTTTTTTTTTTTACATACATTCCGTCTATATGTTTTAGCATACAGTATTTGTTTTTCTCTTTCTGACTTACTTCACTCTCTATGACAGACTCTAGGTCCATCCACCTCACTACGAATAACTCAATTTCATTTCTTTTTATGGCTGAGTAATATTCCATCGTATATATGGGCCACATCTTCTTTAGCCATTCATCTGTCAATGGACACTTCCATGTCCTGGCTATTGTAAATAGTGCTGCAGTGAACATTGTGGTACATGACTCTTTTTGAATTATGGTTTTCTCAGGGTGTATGCCCAGGAGTGGGATTGCTGGGTCATAGGGTAGTTCTATTTTTAATTTTTAAGGAACCCGTATACTGTTCTCCATAGTGGCTGTATCAATTTACATTCCCACCAACAGTGCAGAGGGTTCCCTTTTCTCCATACCCTCTCCAGCATTTATTGTTTGTAGATTTTTTGATGATGGCCTTTCTGACCGGTGTGAGGTGATACCTCATTGTAGTTTTGATTTGCATTTCTCTAATGATTAGTGATATTGAGCATCTTTTCATGTGTTTGTTGGCAATCTGTATATCTTCTTTGGAGAAATGTCTATTTAGGTCTTCTGCTCGTTTTTGGATTGGGTTTTTTGTTTTTTTGACATTGAATTGCATGAGTTGCTTGTATATTTTGGAGATTAATCCTTTGTCAGTTGCTTCGTTTGCAAATATTTTCTCCCATTCTGAGGGTTGCCTTTTGGTCTTGTTTATGGTTTCCTTTGCTGTGCAAAGCTTTTAAGTTTCCTTAGGTCCCATTTGTTTATTTTTGTTTTTATTTCCATTTCTCTAGGAGGTGGGTCAAAAAGGATCTTGCTGTGATTTATGTCGTAGAGTGTTCTGCCTATGTTTTCCTCTAAGAGTTTGATAGTGTCTGGCCTTACATTTAGGGCTTTAATCCATTTTGAGTTATATTTTTGTGTATGGTGGTAGGAAGTGTTCTAATTTCATTCTTTCACATGTAGCTGTCCAGTTTTCCCAGCACCACTTATTGAAGAGGCTGGCTTTTCTCCATTGTGTACTCTTGCCTCCTTTATCAAAGATAAGGTGACCATATGTGCATGGGTGTATCTCTGGGCTTTCTGTCCTGTTCCATTGATCTATCTTTCTGTTTTTGTGCCAGTGCCATACTGTCTTGATTACTGTAGCTTTGTAGTATAGTCTGAAATCTGGGAGCCTGATCCCTTCAGCTCCGTTTTTCTTTCTCAAGATTGCTTTGGCTATTCAGGGTCTTTTGTGTTTCCATACAAATTGTGCAGTTTTTTTGTTCTGATTCTGTGAAAAATGCCATTGGTATTTTGATAGGGATTGCATTGAATCTGTAGATTGCTTTGGATGGTATAGTCATTTCCAGAATGTTGATTCTTCCAATCCAAGAACATGGTATATCTCTCCGTCTATTTGTGTCATCTTTAATTTTTTTCATCAGTGTCTTATAGTTTTCTGCATACAGATCTTTTGTCTCCTTAGATAGGTTTATTCCTAGGTATTTTATTCTTTTTGTTGCAGTGGTAAATGGGAGTGTCTGTACTAGACACGATTAAATTATACACTTTTAATGGGTGAATTGTAAGATATGTGATTTATAGCTCAATAATTTATTGACCATATTTATATGGATCTATTTCTGGATTCTTCTGATCTGTATTTTTATCCCTTTGCCAGTACTGTACTATTTTGGTTACTGTAGATTTACAGTAAGTCTCTAAATAGGTATTGTGATCCTTTCAGATTTATTCTTCTTTGTCAAAAATATTTCTAGCTATTCTAGCTCCTTTGCCTTCCAATATCAACTTTATAATCAGCTTGTTTGCATTTACCAAAAAAAAAAACAATCCTGCTGGGATTGATTGGAATTGCATTAAATCTACAGATCAATTTTTTTAGAATTGCCTTCTTTATTATATTGAGGCTTTTAATTCATGAATATGGTACGTCTCTTGATTTATTTAGGCTGTCTTTTATTTCTTCCATCAGAGTTTTTTAGCTCTCAGCATATAGATCCTGTGCCGGTTTTGTTAGATTTATATCTTTTGGAGGAAGATTGTTGTAAATGATACATTTAAAAATGTTTTGGTTTTCAGTTGTGCGTTGCTAGTATATAGAAATGTGATTGATTTTTGTGTGTTGACATTGTATACTGTAACCTTACTGAAGCACTTATTAGTTGTAGCAGTTTTTTTAATAGGTCCTTGGGATATTTTGGTAGACAGTGATGTCATTTCTGAATGAGGACAGTTGTATTTGTAGAGTTGTGCATAGTGCTCCCTTATGCTTTAAATGCCTGCAGGATCTGGGGCCTGACGTAATTCCTTTGTAACTCCTGATAGTGGCAGTGCTCTCTCTCTGTCTCTCTCAGACTGGCTAGTGGTTTATCAATTTTATTGACCTTTTCAAAGAACCAACTTTTGGTTTCATTGAATTTTCTCTGTTGATTTTTCTCTTTTCAATTTCATTGACTTCTGGGTTTTTATGTTTATGTCTTTGTGCTTACTTTTGGTTTATTTTGCCTTTTTATTGACATTTAGGTGGAAGCTTAAATCATTGATTTTAGATCTCTCTTTTAAAATGACATTTAATGCTATGAATTTTCTTAAGTTTTGTTTTAACTGCATCCCACAAATTTTGGTATGTTGTATTTTCAGTTAAGAATATTTTCTGATCTTTTTTTTGAGACTTTCTTTTACCCGTGAATTATTTGCAAATGTATTTAGAGATTTTTCTGTTGTCTTTCTGTTATTGCTTTTTAATTTAATTTTGTTCTAGTCAAAAGAGCATACTTTGTACAATTACAACTTTTAAAATGTTGTAGGTTTATTTAATGATCTAGGTATGGTTTATTTTGGTGACTATTCCATGTACACTTGAAAAGAGTATGTGTTCTGCTGCTGTTGGGGGGAGTGTTCTATAAATGTCCATTGTATTCAAGAGCTTCACGGTGTTTTTCAGTTTTGTATTCTTGCAGATTTTAGGATTGTTGAACCCAACTATGATTACGGACTTATCTCTTACTCTAGGGATTATGATGTACATACTTTTTACAGTCAGCTTAGAATTAATATTTTACCACTTAAAATTAACATAGAAATGTTACTACCTTATAGGTCCCTTAACCTCCTCTCCCCCATTTATTACAGATATCTTACATTTACTCTTGTTGAAAATCCTACTGGACAATGTTATGTTTTTTGCTGTCAACCATCGAACACATTTTAAAGACTCAAGAGAAGAGTCTGTTGTATTTACAGTTTCTTTTGCTCTTTTCATCCCTGACATTCCGTGTTTTCCGGTGGCATTGTATACCGTTTGTTCGAAAAATGTCTTTTAACATTTCTTTTGTAGCAAGTTTCTTGGCAATGAATTCTCATAGTTTCCCTTCATCTGAGAATGTCTTTATTTTGCGTTCTGAGTAATATTTTTGTTGGATATAAAATTCTGGTTTGATAGGTCTTTTCTTTCAGCAATTTAAAAGTGTTCCATTTGCTTCTGGCCTCCATGATTTCTCAGTAGAACTCTGTAGTCATTCACATTGTTTTTCCCCCAGGTAATAAGTTGTTTCTCTGTGCTTTCAAGATTGTTTCTTTGTTTTCGGTTGTCAGCAGTTTGGCTATACCGTGTCAGATTGCATATTTTATTGATTTGTTTTTAAGTGCACTGATTCTTTTCTCTTGCATCTCCTTTCTATTAATCCCATCCAGTGAGTTTTTAAATTTTCAGTTATTGTACTTTCAGTGATAAAATCTCTGTTTGGTTTTTGTGTATATCTTCTGTTTCTTTCCTGAGACTTTCTGGTTTTCCATTTGTTTCAAGAGTGTGTGTTGATTGATTGTTGAAGCATTTTTTAATAGCTGCTTTAAAGTCTTGGTCAGGTTATTCTTAAATCACCATCATCTTGGTGTTTTCATTCATAGATTCTTTTCCCATGTGAGATAGGGAATAGCTCACACTTCATATACCCAGTTATTTTCGATTGGATCCTAGATATTTTGAATATTGTGTTGTGAGACCCTGGATCTTGGTCAGATCCTGTGGACGGTGTTGATATTTTTGTGTAGCAGACAATCAGCCTGGCTTGGTTTAGGCCTCAATTCCTGATGTTCCGGCTTTTGTGGGTGCTGGTTCCACTGTCGGTTTTGTTTTCATGTCCTTTGCAGTGCTATCTTGACCTGTGCCCCATGTATTCCATCCGGTGGTCAGGCTGGGACGTGTGCAGTTGTCTGTTAGTTCCGTTCTGAAAGTCTTTGATGTGCTGAATAGTATCACATCCAGGCCTAGCAGTTCAGGGGTGAGCCCAGCACTTCATAAGCCACTTGTTGGGGCCATTTTCCTGAGCGCCTCCCTCTCTGGAATCTCCTAAGTACTCACCATCCGGTTCTCTGAGATTCTCCTTTTTCATTCCCTGACCAGAAGGTGGGCGCCCAGTCTGCTGCCCACTTTCTTGACTTATCTGCCACCTGGGTCCAGTCTGTAGGGGGACAGGAGCAAACTCACCGCTGTTCAGGGTTACTTCTTTCTGAATCCATCTGCTGCTTTTTGCCTTTCAGAGTCTTCAAATGGCTGTTTCGAATATTCCATCCAGGTTTTGTAGCTGAATTCAGTGAGAGAGGGCAGTGTGTCTTTGTTGCATCTTGTCCAGAACTAAAACGCCTAAATGATTTTTAAGATTAATTGTAGATATCCCCATGGTATTAATGACTATTATATTGTTAGAATTCATTTTTGGTAAGTGATTCACGTATATGCTTAACGTAGGTGAGCTTTTACTAGACTGTCAGGTGTATTTTGTACCAAATAAACTTATTTCTCTCATTTTAGTTGCGCATACAGACGAGGTGTTTACTCTACTTCAGAACTTTGTCATGTCTACCACAGAGAGCGTTTCGGAATTTATTCTCAGAAGACTTACTATGAAGGAACTAAGTAGTGTAAGTATGTACTGGAGTAACTTTTCAGTCTTTTCATCAATATTTTGAGTGATTACTGACTGGCAGGCACTGTATTAAGTTGAAAATTAACGTGATAGTTTCTCAAAAAGCGGCCTTTGGGAGCAGAAAAAGATATAAGCTTTAGGGCTTCCCTGGTGGCGCAGTGGTTGAGAGTCCGCCTGCCGATGCAGGGGTTCGTGCCCCGGTCTGGGA
Organism: Lipotes vexillifer; assembly: GCF_000442215.2. NCBI lineage: Eukaryota > Metazoa > Chordata > Mammalia > Artiodactyla > Lipotidae > Lipotes > Lipotes vexillifer. The sequence goes on from NW_006777115.1 coordinate 119,246, forward strand.
AGATCCCACATGCCGCGGAGCGGCTGGGCCCGTGAGCCATGGCCGCCGAGCCTGTGCGTCCGGAGCCTGTGCTCCGCAACGGGAGAGGCCACAGCGGTGAGAGGCCCGCATAACACACACACACACACACACACACACACACACACACACACACACTCACTCACAATATATATATATATCTATAGATAGATAGATAGATAGATATGTATAAGCTTTGGAGTCTCCTATTTCCAGTTCAGTCTGTGTAACTGACCTTGGGAAAGTTGTAGCTTTTCTGAGTCTCAGTTTCCTCATCTGCAAAGTGGAGATAATACATCTGCTTATTAGGGCTTAGAGAATGTCAGATGGTAAAACACGTTTGAAGTACTTAGCATATTGAATGCTTATTTGGTCCCAGTATCGGGAGATTCTGACTTGGCAATTTTGGGATGGGATCAGGTATCAGTACACAGATATTTTTTAAGCTCTGTACGTGATCCTGAAATGCAATTGGAGTTAGGAACAATTGATCTGAGGTAAAGAAGGTGCTCCGTGAACATAGCTATCTTCTCTGTCTCTACTCTCCACACACTTTGTTCTTTCTAGGACATCTGAAAAAAAAGTTTTCTCCCTTTCTTCAAGAATATTTTGAAAATATCAATTTTATAGAAATGCCTATTCTTAATTTGGGGGGGTTTGAAATCTCTAGGGACAAATGTTGAAGCAATTACAATCATTAGATCGTCAATAGAGTGAGAAAACATACTTATTTTAACAACTTTTATTGGAATATCCAATTAAGGACATTTGTTTGATAGCTGATAAGCAAGTGTGAAAATATAAAAAGAATATAGAAAGACTTGAGTTATTGTGATAAGAAGGCAAAGAAAAAATCCTCTGGAGGGGGGAGTGTTTCTCTTTTGCATTTCTCTTAAACAATTGTTAATAGTAGTTTTGCTACACCTACATTTCCAAGAAGGCATTTAATTAAGGTGTAACTTTTCTTGTTTTGTTCCAATATTGCTTTCTTGTTGTCAGTATTACTTTCCCGTTTTATTGTGGAAGTTTTCAGACATACACAAAAGAAGTATAGTGAACCCCCGTGTACCCGTTATATAACATAAATGTTTTCGTTTGTTTGGAATTTGGAGCTAAAATTTGCTTTAAAAAGGGAAAGGTTAGGGCTTCCCTGGTGGCGCAGTGGTTGGGAGTCCGCCTGCCGATGCAGGGGACACGGGTTCGTGCCCCGGTCCGGGAAGATCCCACATGCTGTGGAGCGGCTGGGCCCGTGAGCCGTGGCCGCTGGGCCTGCGCGTCCGGAGCCTGTGCTCTGCAACGGGAGAGGCCACAACAGTGAGAGAGGCCCGCATACCGCAAAAAAAGAAAAAAGGGGGGGGGAGATTAATGTGATTTTATCCTTCAGATGGAAGGATTTTTAAAAGTAAACTCATCATATAATGGTTTAAAATTATTTTGAAAAATCCACTCTTTAATACATTAGGTATTAGAATTCCCAATTAAGCACATTTGTTTGGTAGCTTATTAGAGTTTAATAAAAATCTCTTCCCCCATTTTCCTTCCCCTCAGCAGCATGATGGTCAGTATTTAACAACTGGCTCTTGGGGGAAAAGCCCTGATTTGTAGTGTTTATTAGTTTCCGTGGTTGATTTCAAGCTACCCGCACGGGGCCATGAATCAGGGAGAGATGAACCGTCCCCCTCACTTCACAGAGGAAACAGCAGCCTCAGCCGGCGTCACCCCCGCTTCAGACTGCCCGGTGTCTGCCTCACCCACCCCTGAATCCATCCTCCCGGAGCCTTCCCTCCCTTACAAGAGAGGAAGGCGGTCTGGACCTCATCCCCTCCCATTTGCTCAGCAACTTTACCCTGTTGATCAGCGTCTCTTCTTGTATTTCTCACCTCTCCTTTCCTCCTGGATTCTTTCCGTGAGCGCTGAAAGAGCTTTAAGGGTCCCTCATCTAACAAGAACCTGCTCAATTCCGCGTTCCTTCTGGTGCCCTGTTTCCTTCCCTTTGTGAGCTGGTCTGTAAACAAACCCCTCAGCTCCTGTGAGGAGAAGTGGCTCCTTTGTCCTGCACCTGGCGATGCTTTTCAGACCGTGTTTCTCTTGACCCCCTCAGCCCCAGTGGACACTGTTGTTGCTTCCGCCTTGAAACGCTGGTGTTTATGACATCATCCTCCTGCTGTTTCCCATCCCTCTGGCCGTTACTCCCACGAATGTCCATTCTCTGCTGCGTAGCCTTGGAAGTCAGAGTTTTTCAGGTTGGCCCGGGCCCCTCCTTTTCTCATTCTCTCCTGTCTAGGTGACCTCACCGGCATCCCCAGCTTTAGTTATGCCAGGGACCCTCAGATCCGCACATTCGTTTCTACCTCAGACTGACCTTCTGAGGTGAACGCCCATTCAGCCAATTGCTGTTTGACAACTTGGGTTGAATTTCCCCCATATACACTATTTAAAACTGAATTCCTTATCGTTCCTGCAGGAGGTTATCTGCCTTCCCCCGCCCCAGGTTCCCTTCTCGGTGGATGTACATGATCCAGCCGGTTTCTTCAAGCCTAAAACTTGGGAATCCTGGCAGCTTTATCCCTCACTCTCACCCCCTGTGTTCAGTCTTGGCACCAAGCCCTGGTGTTGTTTCCTTCTCTCTGCATTGTATCCTAGCGCTCGGCAAAGCACCTGACATCTAAGCGTTGCTCAGTAAAAACTGATAAACTGAATGAATTCTGTGCTTCCTGTGTGCCACGGAAGCCTGAGGGTAGAGTAATTGGCACAGCGATAATAAGCAAGGCTACCACTCAGGGCCAGTCCCTTCAGAATGCTTTCTCTCACTTAATTCTTTCAACAAAAACCCTGTGACGGAGAGATACTACCCTCCCCATTTTACGGGTAAGGAATCTGAGGCCCAAAGTGGTTAGGTCACTTGCAGTAGGTCACAGAGCTGGTGATGATAGAGCTGGACCGAACCCAGTCTGCCTGTGTCTATGAGTCGAGAAGCCCTGCCTTTAATTCTGTCCCCTTCCCAGCCCCCCATCCCGCTTACTAGCTCTGATATGCTGGGTAAGTTGTTTAACCTCTCTGAACTTTGGAAAGTGGGACAGTGACCATTCCTTGTGAGAATGGAGTATTACAACTGCCTGAAGCAAAGGAAGTGGCAGTGGCAGTTGCTATACTTGTTATTGTGATTATTTATGATGTGTTAGCCTGGGATGCAAGAATTGGTAGAACATAGTTTCTGACTTCCAGGGTCTCATGATCAAGGTGGGGAGCCAGCTGAGTAAGTCGTGCTGAATGCAAAGTCACCGTCTAAGCACAGAGGAGGACGTGCTTAGCTCTGCCTGGGGAGTTGATGGAAGGCTTCTTGGAAGAGATGACTTCTCTCATCAATGTCGTCTTTCAGTACTTTTAGATAAACTAATTTATTTCCTGCCTGAACTCTCATAGCTTTGTGAAAATCATGAACCTTGCTTGTTAAGTGTCTTATTGTTTCTCTTAGGTTTCAGATCTGGATCGTTGCCATTTGTACCTGATGGTATTAACTGAACTTACAAATCTCCACCTGAAGGTTGGCTGGAAAAGAGGCAACCCTATTTGGAGAGTTATTTCTCCTTTGAAAAACGCATCCATTCGGCATCTTCAAGAGATGGACCGTGGACAGGTAGGTAATCCTCTTTGCTTCAAGGCTTGTAATTATGTTGAGTAAGGCATACACAGAATACGTATTTGACTATTAGACAATATTTTGATACATAAAAAGCATCTGCTGAAATTTAATTTTGAAAATAATATCCCTTGTTCAACATATTTGATGAAGATTGGGACTCCTGTCATAATATTAGATACATAATAAAGGTGTGGTGACTGCAATCGTAAAATCATTTACATACAGATAGTGGATTTTCACTAGGTCTTTTGCCTGGGTACCAGTAAGGGACATTTTAATGTGTCCAAATTCACCAGTCCAGTGTCCAGAGCCTCCATGCTTGGATTTCTACCTCATTTTCTAGCCCAGTTCACAGCATCTCCCCTTCCTTTCCACAGAGCCCCCTATGCTGCAGTCGCGCTAGGCCACCATAGGGAGCGTCACAGATCACAGCACATGCCATATCCTGCCTCATCTGGGCTTTCATAGTGTCTGGTCCTTCCACTGAGAACGCCTTCCCCTCAACATACACTTGTCAGTATCTGGTGCCTCCTTTTCGTCCCAGCTCAAGTTACATTTTCTCTTAAATGAAATTTGATCAGTGTTGCTCTTTATGCCTCCATTTTTGTGTTTTTTCCCATCTTACTTGTTTTGGGAATAATTTACGTGTCTATGTCTTCTCCACTAGATTTCAGTACCTAGAGGCATTTCTGAAACATGATATAATAAGGCATAGTGGTTATGAGCACAGGCTTTGGAGTTAGACTTCCTGGTTCTGAATCCTGGCTTTATCTTTACTAGCTGTGTGACCTTGGGGAACTTACTTAACCTCTCTGTGCTTCATTTACTGCACCTGCGAAATAAGGGTTATAAGGTTGATGTGAGAATTAAAGCAAGCTCACGCATGGTAAACCTTTAGAACAGTACCTGGCACATAGAGAGTCCTCAGTAAATGTTAGCTGTTTTCACTTAACACACATGGTAAGGGTTTTAAAAATTTGAGTTGAATCATAGTCTAGTCTGGGCTGCTAATTAAAATAGCTACTTGATTGATTTAATAATCTAATTTTTAAAGTAGTTTTCGAGAACTGTATGAAAAGAAAATTATAAGGAGGATGATTAATATTTCAGCATCATGTCTACTGCATATTAGTGTTACAAAAGGACATTGTGAGTTTTGAATGTAGGCCAGAATTGTGAACCATACCACAGTGATTTTTAAAGATTGGCTTCCTTCCTTTACTAATTTACTGAATTACTTTAAGGTTAATAGGGACCGTATTGGCTCAAAAGTAGCCCTAAATTTTATTTCCTGTATTGGCAGTGTTGCTAAGTAAAATTTATCTGCAGAGATACTTGATTTTCTGTGGTGGTGGTGAGGGAAGGTATGAAATAAGTAGTAGAAGGTTCCTTTCTGTAGAGATGTTACTGGTGGGCGGTATTTGGGAGAACTGCTTTGGTCTCTCAGGGAAGTACTTTCCCTATCTAGGTTCTTACCTGCACTCCTGGCTTCTTGGTTGAGATTATTGACTTTCTCTCTGTAAGAACAAAGCCAGGCTGTCTTGGTTTCCTCCTTTCCGCTCCTACCTGTAGAATTCCAAGTGCTTTACGTGAAATAACCGATTTATTTAATCTTCACAATAGTCCTGTGAAGTAGATTCTGTTACTGTCCCCATCTTACAGATGAGTAAACCAAGGTGTAGTGTGTCCACAGTCAACTGGTGGTAAGTGCAGAGCCAGGGTCCAGACCTAGGCCATGTGGTTCGAGTCCAGCTCTTAACTGCTGTGCTGTGTCACCAAAAGCAGCATACAGCTGACTGAAGGAGTTGTTTATATATATGCCAGGAGTCTTTTTTTTTTTTTAAGTCTACTTTAGCCAAACAGTTGAAATAAGACTCACCCATAGGAACTTTGTATCCAAGTTGTCTTTTAGTCTGAATTGCTGAATTTTTATTGCCACTTTGTTTGCCACCAATCTGTACAGAAATGGTAAAGAGTGACGTATATTGGATTTCCTTTTATTTCCTCTGATATTCAGTAGCAGGCACAAAGAGGGAAAGGAGGGCTGAGATTCCCATAGACTGGGAGCTCAGGTCCTTATTGGTTAGGATTTGCTTATGTTCAATAAAAGATTGTCCCATTTCCTCCCCAGGAACCGACACTGGGTAGACAGATTCAGAGAGTTGTTAGTATGGCTGCCCTGGCCATGGTGTGTGAGGCCATTGACCAGAAGCCAGAGCTACAGCTGGACTCTCAGGATGCGGGAGCCACAGAAAGGTTCCTCTCCTCTCTCCAGCTCAATCAGACGCTGCAGAAGCCCCACACAGAGGAGGACAGCAGGTGTGTTCACCCCTTGGAGAGAAGCATATACGAAAGGCATCTTTTTTTGCTAATGTTTAAAAATCCATTTTTGTTTGAGTCATTGAGATAATTAGTGATTCCTCAACCTTACGGAAAGGGTTATGGAAGCTTCAAGATGAGGCTTCATTCAGGATGATAACATATTATCAAATTATTCATCCCTATTACAGGAAAAACCCATTAACTTTTCTGCGTTTAGTTTTCAGTGAATCATTTAAAGTGAGTGCAAGTACCTACTTTCAGTGTAGTTAGGAAATTGAGGTTTGTGTGGTTTCCTCATTTATTGGTAGACAGGATATTTAATAATGACTGTTTAATTTCTCCCCTTGTAAGGATAGTGTACTACCACATGCAAAAGAAATTGAGACAGACTTAAAGAAGGATGGGGTAGTGACTTTCTTTTTTGTCTCAGTTTTTTTGAAGAGTCATCATCTTCCCAAGGATGGGGGAGAATAGTTGCACAATATATTCATGATCAGTGGGTCTGCCTCTCTTTCTTGTTGAAAAAATATCACACCCTTATACCAGCCTCAGAGGATGAAATTCTGGAACCCATTCTACCTGCTGTGCAAATGCCGATAAGGACTTTGCAGTCCGCACTAGAAGCCCTCACAATTCTCCCTTCGGATCAAGTTTTACCTGTGTTCCACTGCATGAAAATTTTGGTTCCCAAGGTAAGATACAGTGAGACCTGAATTAAAGAATAACCATAAGAACAGACCGTCCGTTTCTGAAATTTGTGATAATTATGTTTTTTTTGTTTTTTTTGTTTTTCCCCTACCAGCTTCTGACCTCCTCTGAATCTCTCTGCGTAGTGTCTTTTGACATGGCTTGGAAAATCATAGCTGCTTTAAGCAACACTCAGCTGATATTCTGGTCTAACTTAAAAGCTTTTGTTCAGTTTGTGTTTGATCCCAAAGTTCTTAGCATCGCTGCAAAAATCAAGGGCCAGGCATATTTCAAAATCAAAGAGGTAACTTTTTTTTTAATTGGGATCAAAAAACATGTAACATGAGATGTGGCATCTTAACCATTTTTAAGTGTACTGTTCAGTAGTGTTAACTATATTTACATAACTGTGACAGACCCCCCAGAACTTTTTCATCTTGTGGAACTGAAGTTCTGTCCCCATTAAGCATCTCTCCTTTCCCCACCCCGCCTTCCAGCCCCTGGCAAGCACCGTTCTACTTTTTTTTTTTTTCTTCAGTACACGGGCCTCTCACTGTTGTGGCCTCTTGCGTTGCGGAGCACAGGCTCCGGACGCGCAGGCTCAGCGGCCATGGCTCACGGGCCCAGCCGCTCCGCGGCATGTGGGATCCTCCCGGACCGGGGCACGAACCCGCGTCCCCTGCATCGGCGGGCGGACCCTCAACCACTGCGCCACCAGGGAAGCCCACCGTTCTACTTTGTTTCTGTGAATCTGATGATCTGAGAAAAAAGAGGGAACTTTTTGCTTTCATTTTAATTTGTATGACGTGTAGCACATGAAGAAGAGAGAGTTATATTTGTAATTTTTACATATTAGATTTGTTGTTATTTACTTATTCAGGCAGTAAATATTCTGAACCTTCTTCAGTGTCATGAGTAAGAACAAAATCTGCTAGATGTAAAGGAGTAGGTGCACAGCGGTAGCCCGTGAACCACATCTGCCTTACAAACATATTTGGTTCATATAATCAAATTAAAATTTTTTGAATTACTTGCCAGCTTTTAAGGATTGGGAAATTTGCATGAAAATCTGTATTTCCTCTTCTCTTGGAAAATTGTATGATCTGGCAACACTGGTCATTCCTACATGACAGCAGTGTCCCGGCGGTCACTGGTCCCTGGCCCATCCAGGTGGGGCACACCCTTTCTGTTGCTCCACTCCAGACCGTGGCTTGATTTCTCCTGGACCCTGAGGGCAAACGTCATGTGCCATTTGTCAGTGCATCCGTGCCGTTGCTTTTCTTGTTCAAGGAAATATTTCTCTGAATATAACCTATCCAGAGGTCTTTCTGGTTTCTGGAGGCATTTGTGTTTACAGTCACTGATACATAGTAGGGAACATAAGGTGATGGAATTACATCGTGCCTCAGATTCACATACACTCCTTATCCAAAGGGGAAGATGGAAAATGAATCCATTTATTACCCTGCTGTCTCTGCGTCCTTTCCTGACCCACGGTACACACTTAGAGAGTGGGGCCTCTTTTGTTTTGAGGAAAGGGAGGCCCCTGGCAAGTGCAAAGAAAACTGAAAATGTCAAGGGTGAGGCGTTTTTTCCCCCTTTCATTCTCTGTCACTCTGGGCAGTTGTTCCTCTGGGATAGTTCTGGGTGAATATCAGTATCAGTACAATTTTATTTATTTTTAGTATTAAGAAATGAAAAATTAGCATTCTGTGATTGGTTAGCATCGTGCAAACAGTAAAGAGTTTTTAATTTTTTAGACTCTATTTATGGTTATGTTGAAACTATCATTTGAAGGCATTCAAGTAACAGTTTTTAGCAACATGAATATTTTTTTCTCTTTTTTGAAAAAACTTAATTGGTCAAAGGATAAAGTAACTATTGTATTTCATTCCAGATTATGTACAGGATAATTGAAATGTCTGCTATAAAAACTGGAGTCTTCAATATATTGATAAGTTATTGCTGCAAATCTTGGATCGTTTCTGCTTCAAATGTGTCCTTATCTACTGCTACAAATTACAGCGAACTTGTCCTTGAGGCGTGTATATTTGGAACAGTGTTTCGGCGTGATCAAAGGTAAAAGATGCCATTATTTCAGCCTCACGTAACTTATATTAAGTGTCTCTTTGGGTAGAATTGTGTCTTTATTTTAAGGCTTTCAGTTAGAAGAATATTGATTAATTTTTAATTTGGGACTTTAATTATTTTCTTCTAAAATTTGTTGTTCTTTGTCACATGTGTTTTATGGAAAGACTTATTCAGGATGTACAGACCTTCATAGAAAACCTTGGGCATGAGTGTGCAGCGAACATGGTTATTGAAAAGTAAGTATGGTGGGTCCTCCATATCTTGATATAAATGTGGCATTCAGAATATTACATATGAGAAACATTCTGTATAAGATATTGAGCCTTCCAAATTGTGTTAGAAATTATATTGCCTTGCTAATGTATTTTCTTCAGATCTGTCACTATTTACTGAAATATGGTAAACTTTAAAAAAATTTAGTGCGGGGCTTCCCTGATGGCGCAGTGCTTGAGAGTCCGCCCGCCGATGCAGGGGACGCGGGTTCGTGCCCCGGGCCAGGAAGATCCCACATGCCGCGGAGCGGCTGGGCCCGTGAGCCATGGCCGCTGAGCCCGCGCGTCCGGAGCCTGTGCTCCGCAACGGGAGAGGCCACAACAGTGAGAGGCCCGCGTACCGCAAAAAAAAAAAAAAATTTAGTGCGAAGTCCAGCATAAATAAGGAAATAACTATGGGGAATATGCAATCCCTGTCCCTCTTCTTTATTTGCGTGGAGGGGTGATCATCAGTGCACATAGTTTTTTTTTTTTTTTTTTTTTGGCTAAAATCCACTATTTAACAAGTCACTATGCTCACGCAAAAATAAAATTACTGTTGGAATAGGCCCTAAAGTTTTGATGTCTGGGATAAGCCTATTCTTATCTAACCGCTGAAATAATTCTTTTGGAGCTTTTTAAAAAGTTTTTATTTTCTCACATAATTTTCAAAACTGTGCATAGGTGTTTATGAAGATAATAAAATGTGTTGTCATGATTCACTTTGATTTTAGAGTTTAGGACAACAAATGACAATTGTGTACAGTTACCACAAAGTGTTTATTATTCTAAGAGTCATAGCGGTGTTTTAAATCTGCCACTCTTCATTAAATATATACATTTTTCATTGTTAATTATTTTAATTTTTTGTTTTCTTGGCTGGTTATAGTATAACAATAAGTGAAATTTTTTTAGTTGACGTTTCCAGAATATTTTGATTTCTACTAGACACATGTTGTTAAATTAAAATGACATTTATTCACATTATAGTCATTTTAATGAACTTGGAAATACTTAATTAACAATTTCAGTGAATTTATTTTTCCCCATTTGGATACTGAAAATGCTGGGATGCTCAGCACACACAGTGAGTGCTTTCTGAGTTTGCCCCTCACCTAGAGTCGTGCACTTACAGTGCACTGTGACGACAGCATCGAGGTGTTGATGTGTGTTCTTGCCCCTGAGCAGGAGGTGTCTGTGGTCCTCTTCCAGGAACAGTGTCATGAGCTGTGATCTGTTTTGTCCACAGATAAGATATTATTGACCCAGTATTGGTAGTGTGTGCCTTGTTTTTCCAGAAGTCTGGGTGAATTTGTGCTCATTCAGACTTTGTGAACAGGATCTCCTGTCGATGTATTTGTTACCGTCCACTGTCTATCCTGATTTAAAATGCATTGTCAGGGGAGGGGGAAGGGTAAGCTGTGACAAAGTGAGAGTGGCATGGACATATATACACTACCAAACGTAAGGTAGATAGCTAGTGGGAAGCAGCCGCGTAGCACAGGGAGATCAGCTCGGTGCTTTGTGACCGCCTGGAGGGGTGGGATAGGGAGGGTGGGAGGGAGGGAGACGCAAGAGGGAAGAGATATGGGGACATATGTATATGTATAACTGATTCACTTTGTTACAAAGCAGAAACTAACACACCATTGTAAAGCAGTTATACCCCAATAAAGATGTTAAAAAAAATAATAATAATAAAATGCATTGTCATTTAATATGAAGCTACTTAATTTTAGAAAACTTCGGAAGGTTTTGATATTTTGGAATTAATATCTAATGTATTTTTTAATTTTGAAAATGTATTCACATAATCTATCATTTTATATTTTTTAGTCCTAAAAGAGAGGACCATTATGTGAGAATTTGTGCTGTCAAATTCCTGTGTTTATTAGATGGCTCAAATATGTCTCATAAGTTGTTTATGGAAGATCTTGCAATCAAGCTATTAGAAAAAGTAAATATGCTTTATTTTACCCTAAAGTATCTTAACTTAGCAGTTCAAGCACTAGCAGTGACGTACCAGAAGTAAACCTGGCAGTTGGCTGAATTTAGACAGCACAGACCATTGAAGCCGGGGAGAGCGCCGCTAATGTAGAAGGACTCTGTGCTGCCGTTGCCTTGTGTCTGGTGATGGCACTGTCCATTTACTGAGGTGCCCCTGTCTTAGTGGTGTTTGTATCGAATTGCAGATCCCATTATTCCAAACTTACACAATCAAGGGGCATTATATTCCCTTGCTAATATACATTCTTCAGATCTGTCACTATTTACTAAAATACGATAAACTTAAAAAAATTTTTAGTGCAAAGTCCACCCCCGTGACCCCATGTCTCCCCCTTAACTGGGCACAAGGAAAGAGAAGTATATTTTCAAGTACTTTTTTTACTACGTAAATTTGTATGGTTCCTTTTCTAATTTTAAAAGCAGATAAGTTTAGACTTCCTGGTGGTCCAGTGTTAAGCCTCCACGCTTCCAATGCAGGGGGCATGGGTTCGATCCCTGGTCAGGGAACTAAGATCCCACATGCTGCGTGGCGTGGCCCAGAAATAAAAATAAATTAATTAATTAAATAAGAATAATAAAACTTTTTTTAAGAAAAAGATAAGTTAAACAAAAGAACGAAATTCATTGTTTTGAAAGGAAACTTGGGAAAAGTATCATAAGTGTCTTTCTTATCCTTCTGCCTTTCAGAGTATAACAGGCTCCTATGCCCAGTTTATACTTTTTAAACTTGAAGTTTTCACTGATTTTACTTTCATTAATCACAAATTCAGTAGGTAATTTAATATTGGTCCCACCCTCTCCCCCACCCCAAGGATGAATTGGTGTCCAAGTCAAGAACTCGATACTATGTGAATTCTCAACAACATAGAGTGAAAAACCGAATGTGGCAGACTCTGCTTGTACTTTTCCCCAGATTCGATCAGGTATGACATTTATTACGTTTGTACCTTTAAGCATAATATTTTCATATGAATAAACTATGTAGTAGAAACTGTCATGTGCTACTTTAAAATTGAGAAAGTCATCTGCTTAAAATTTATACTTTAGTTCTTAAAATTGAAGTTTATTCAGAAGTTTTTTTAATAGAATACTAAGGCATTTAGGTGTTGTAGAAATAAATTGGAAACTGATTACATGGTCCCACTTAATATATTTTTCCCCTCAGTATTTTATTGTAATATTTTAACTGTTTAAAGTCTCATATGCCACGATAAAACTTTAAGCTGTTTTTTTAATAGTGACTATTTCTTAATTAAAATTAGTAACCATTTCAAAGTTGATAAGGAATAGATTTTAATTTTTCCCACCACAGAAGAGAAATCACTGTGTGACATGATAGAGACTAGTGCTGCTAAGGTGGTAGTCATACTGCGACATATAAATGTATCATCACAAAGTGAGAGAGTGGCACTGACATATATACACTATCAAATGTAAAATAGATAGCTAGTGGGAAGCAGCTGCATAGCACGGGGAGATCAGCTCGGTGCTGTGTGACCACCTAGAGGGGTGGGATAGGGAAGGTGGGAGGGAGACGCAAGAGGGAGGGGATATGGGGGTATATGTATACATATAGCTGATTCACTTTCTTATAAAGCAGAAACTAACACACCATTGTAAAGCAATTATACTCCAATAAAGATGTTTAAAGAGTAAATAAATAAATGCACCATCACATCAACGTGTTGTACACCTAAACTTATACATTATATGTCAGTGATATCTCAATAAATTTTTTAAAATTAATAACCATAACAGTTTAATTTGTGTGCTTTATTTTTCTCAGAATTTCTTGAATAGAATTATTGACAAGATTTTCCAGGCTGGTTTCATCAATAATCAAGCATCCATAAAATATTTTATAGAATGGATCATTATATTGATTCTTCATAAATTCCCTCAATTTCTTCCGAAGTTCTGGGACTGTTTTTCTTACGTAAGTAAAGGAGATTTTTCATAATTTTTTTTAATGAAGAAAAGATCTTAGCTATGCTGGGAGATTGTTTCACTTTAGTAGTTTTCTGGCTGTCAGTTGCCCTGCCCCTAATGTACTAATATCCTAAATTGTGTTTTGCAGGATTTGAATTAATTTAGACAGAGACAGAAAGCCCTGGCATTTATCTTGAGTATAGCATAATTTTTATTTGAGCGTTCTTCTATTCCAACAAGACAAAGATGGAAAAGGTTTCTGTTGTTAAGAAGTAAGGGAAATAGGTGCCTTCTATATTTTTATTTACCAAGCAATGTCTTTGTTTGATCTTAGAGATAAGAATGCTGAGGAATTGGGGACTTCCCTGGTAGTCCAGTGGTTAAGACTCCATGCTTCCAATGCAGGGGTGCAGGTTTGATCCCTGGTTGGGGAACGAAGATCCCACATGCTGCAGGGCGCAGCCAAAAAGTAAAAAAACCAAAAAACAGAAAAAAGAATGATGAGGAATTAAATGCATTCCTTACATTTTAAAGAATTTCTTAGTAGGGAAATTTCAAATATAACCAAAGCAGAGAGAGTAGAAGGGAGCCCCTACCACCCAGCCAAAAGCAAGTGTCAGTTCGTTTCCATTCTTACCTCCTCTGTACCCTCACACACACCTCTGACACCTCATCCCCAACGTTCTTATATCTTGAAAATCATTTTTAAGGCATCGATACTGAGATTAGTGATAGAGTTTGCAGTTGCGGGCTTCCTGACAAATAGCAAGTTGTTTCTAAACATCAGTTCTAAATACTTGCCTCGAGTATTTTCTGCTGGTTCCCAAGTTCACCCTTCCCTCTCTGGGTAAATGACCTTGCCTTCTGTGTGTGAAAAGCATCTCTTTCTGTTTCTTCCTTTCTGTTTCAGGGGGAGAAACTTGTTCTCTCTTGCTCATCTGTATCTGCGTCCTTATGTGCCCTGAGTTCTTCACTCTTATTCTGTTGACTTTTCCTCCATCCTGCCGTCGTCCTAGTGTCTTCTTTTCCTTCTATTAAACTTGGAGAGTATCTTTGCCTTTCTCTCTTGCTCTTCTTAAACCACTGGGCTCTGCCGCATCTTCAGAAGTCGCACGTTGAGGGCTTCATGTGCAGCTACAAACAGCCTTGTCTTTTTCTTCATCTTCCTTACTGCCATGCAGCCTTTCTCGGTGACTGTTGCTTTTTTTCTCCAGCTGACTGTACACTGTGGTGGTCCCTTCTCCAGTCCCTTGTCCTTCTCTTCCTATACTCCCTTGGCTTTATACACCCTGTCTCTGCTGGTTCGCTGCATCCCAGCCACCTCCTAGGCCCTCTAACATAATCACTTCAAACTTCATCCTGTATAACACGAGATTGATGAGCGTGTCTTTGCCTGAAATCCCTGACACACACACACACACACACACACACACACACACACACACACACACACACTCACTCACTCACTCACTCACTCTCACTCACTCTCACTCACTCACTCACTCACTCACTCACTGTCCCAGGCTCCTCTCCTGAAACCTGGGTGTTACGATAAGCATGGTGGCATCGTCTTCACAGTGATCCTGAAAAGTAGGTTGGAATTTTTACATTTTACTTACTGAAAAAAACTGAAGTCCAGAGAGATTAAGTAACTTGTCACACCACTAAGAAATGACAAAGCTCTAATTCAGGTGTCTGTTTCCTTTCAGAAGCCGCGTTCGTCTTCACTGTTCCAAGGTTCCTCTCCTGGCTCTTCCTCCTTCTCTTCATGTCCATAGAATTAAGAAACATACTTTGACATTTTTTCCTTGCATTGCTTCTCAGGCCTGTGGCTTTATTAATCTTGTTTGATTTGTCTGCTCTCAAGCGGGTGGGCGCTGCCTCAGAAATTCTCACGGAAGGCCCCTGGCTCTGGTGTGCTTCCAGCCCCCCCGACTCTCCTGTCCTTGGTCAAGCCACCAGTTCCGTCCCGTTTCTCCACTCTGCTCAGTCTCTCATTTTCCATAAAGAGCTCTCAGAGCTGGTATATTCTCTTCACATCTTTTCCTCGTGGACATCAGGGTTTTTCACTGTAAGCAAGTAAAACGTTTGCTGATTGAATCAAAGGGATGGAAAACAGACAGCAGAGATGGGGGAAGTGAGGTAGCTTACACAATGCCCAGAGAGCTGCAGAATCCAGCTTGGAAAATAGGCAGGAACAAGGTGGGGCTCAGTGGTTTCCAGAACTGTAGCCACAGGCGCGCCGTAGAGCAGGTCCACCAGGGACATTGCTTCACCCCACTGGACGCCTGGCGCCATCACGGCAGTGCTGCAGCCTTGGCCAGCCGTCCGCCTGCCGCCTGCATGGAGTGGGTTCTCTGTGGGCTCTGCCTCTCTGGGTAACGAGTTCTCAACCCAGCATTCAGGGCAGACGTCTCCGGATCCAGGTCAGGTGACTTCTCTTAGCTGCAGGGAGGCTGGGGAAATGAATGAATGGCATTTCCAGCTTCTCAGGAGACCTATAAGGTGAAGAATTCCCTGAACTGGGAAGGGGATTCAGAATAGATACCCCCAAACAGGCAGTGTCCACTACACCCTTTTCCTCCTTTATTTGAAGCAGATGACCTTAGCTGTTATGTTTCCGAGAAAATAGCAGTCATCGCATAGGAATACCCTTACCTTCTCAAGAGCAGTCACGCAAATAATAATACAGGGTTGGCCGGAAAGTTCATTCAGGTTCTGCTGTAACATCTTCTGGAAAAACCCGAACGAACTTTTCGGCCAACCCAATACCTTGTCCATATCCACCCAGGACTCTTCCCTCCTATATCATGAAGGACCTGAATCTGCTGTTGGGGTAATTCCTCCGCTTGTTCTCCGGCTTCTCTTCCTGTCTGCCTTCTCGGGAACCTTAGCCCTCGGTCTCTCTCCTATACCTAGCGTCCCCTTCTTAACCAGGTGGTTTCTCATCCATTGTTACGGGTGTTTACACTGAGCTGCTCCTATAGAGGACGCCTATAATCACCTATCTCCCTACCCTGTCAGAGCCAGACTTGCTGAAAGGAGTGTGTGTATGCCACAGTTTCGGGGTTTTCATGTTCTCCTCGCCCACAGTTCAGTCCAGCGGATCCACCTCCAGCTCGGTCACTTCTCAGACGACCCTTCGCCAGGGTCAGTGGTCAGCCTCCTGCTTCCCCCCATCCGTCCATGCTGCAGACGACCTCCTTGTTCCTGGTTCAGTAACACACTTCCCTGGTTCCCCCTGCCCCTCTGTTTCCTCTTTTCTGTGTCCTTTCTGGGCATTCCCTTCCCTGCCTAGCTGTTAAATGTTAGTGCCTCTCAAGGCTGGGCTGCCTTCTTAATTTCTCCTTGTTTTATAGTCAGTTTTATCTGGGTCATGGATTCACTTATTATCTGATGTGAATGACCCAATAATTTCTCTCTCTCTCTTCCAGCCATCTTCCCCTAAGTGCCCCATCAGGCTGACTGCAGCCACGCCCGGCCTGGCCACGTTTGATGGAGCACAGCCATGCCCGTTCATATATCAGTACATATCGTTCATGGCTGTGTTTGAGCTAAAAGGACAGAGTCAAGTGTTTGCAGCAGACTGTATGGACCTCATGGCTGTATTTTTATTCACTGTTTGGTCCTTTACAGAAAGCTTTGCTGACCCCCGCTGCAGACATTCTTCTTGAATGTCTATAAATCATCTAAAACTTAGATGTCTGACACCAGGCGCCTTATATTTGCCCCAAACTTGATCTTTTTCTACTATTGTAAACAGCACCACTGTCTATACAGCTGCACAAAGCAGGGAACTCAGCGCTTTTCCTGACTCTGGACCAGATCCTGTCGCTCTTACCTCCTGAGTGTTTCTCAGTCACCATCTCCCGTCTCTGCGTTTGGCCTTGGTCCAGGCTGCATTGTCCACTGCACTGCTCCCCTCGGTGAACCACCTGCGTCCCCTCTTCCTCCCTTTCGATCTCCTCTCCACACCGAGGCCAGAGCAGGTTCTTCAAAATGAAAATGTGATCAGGTCGTCCACTTTCTTAAAACACTGCTCTCAGAACAAAGACCGAAGCTGTGCGTGGCCTGCAGGTCTCACGTGGCCTGTGCCCTCCTCCCCGTCCAGTCCGTGTGCCCCACGTTCCCACCTCTGCACTCGTGGATGCATGGATGGGCTCAGTTTTCTGTTGCTGGAACATTCCAAAGCCCAGGGGTGTGAACAACAACCCTCTGCTATTTTTCCTGCTTCTGGATTGACTGGACCAGGCTGGGCTGGGACCTGCGAACGACTTCTTCGGCCACGTGCTTGTCACCTTGGCTGCAGTAGTGGGGACAGCCGCGGTGCCGGGCACCACTGGTTCTAAAGCTCTGTCGGTGGTCGCTCAGGGTGCCGAGGACGAGCGTTCCAGGAGGACGCATCCTGGTGAACCCTCGCGTTCCCAGCCTCTGATCGCGTGCTGCTTATTGGCCAGGGCAGATGGCGTGAGCAAGCCCCCCAGCTGGCGGGGCCCGCGTTAGGGCCTGATTACCGGACAGCTTGCCTCATGGGGGCCCCTATCTGGCCGAGCACCACCCTGACCTTTTCTGTTCTCTCTGCCTGCATAACTGCTGCTCTTCCTTCAGATCGCAGTTCATGTGTCATTTGTGTCATTTCTTTTTTTCTTTTTTTTCTTTTTTTTTTTTTTTTGCGGTACGCGGGCCTCTCACTGCTGTGGCCTCTCCCGTTGCGGAGCACAGGCTGCGGACGCGCAGGCTCAGCGGCCACGGCTCACGGGCCCAGCCGCTCCGCGGCACGTGGGATCTTCCCGGACCGGGGCACGAACCCGCGTCCCCTGCATCGGCAGGCGGACCCCCAACCACAGCGCCACCAGGGAAGCGCTCTTGAGGCCTTTTGTAAGCAGCTGCAGGGCCCCATTTAACCTCTGCTGCTCCCTCCCGCACGGGGGCCTTTGCCTCCCGCTTGCCTGTCTTGGTTCGTCTTGGTCTTCTGTTCCCCCTCCTTCCTGTTCCCCTGCCCACCCCCGCTTTCTACAGCCAGCCCTTGTCTCCGTGCAGTGAGCTCACCCTGGTCTCCCCCAGTTACTCCTCGCCTGAGCGGTTAGCGGGCGTGGGTCTGATGAGTGTTGTGCGCGGGGGCATCTGGCTCTGGGATGTTCCTGTGCTTTCTCGCTTCTCCTCTCTTCCCACCCAGGCCGTGGCTGCGTCGGGGAAGAGCCGGCCTCATGGCCCGGGCCCCAAGCGTCCAGCCCGGTGCCTTGATGTGCTCGGGCTCGCAGCAGCCTTGAATGACTGTTTCGTGTATCTGATTTATTTTCAGGCTGAAGAAAACCTTAAAACAAGCATTTGTACGTTTTTATCAGTTTTGTCGCATTTGGACATCATTACTGAAAATATTCCAGAGAAGGTAGGTTTATATTGTTTATGAGAAGAGTTCAGACTTGACTATCAAAATAGAACTTATACATTTGTGCTGTTTTCATTTAGAGTAGTCCTTGTGTGTTTTAGTTTCTCCCCTTCCCTTCCACTCCCCTCCTAATGGCACACGCACTTAGACACAAATGCACAATAAGGTGTTACCCACGGGCACACACACACTGAGATAGCGCCTGAGCCCATGTTAAATCTCTAGACAAATTAATGGGCAACTTTTAATGATAGGATGCTTAACTTTATACAAGATTATTTAAATAAGACTTCCCTTATTGCATTTAACTGTTCCTTGGCTGGCAGAGTTATTTAACAAATGCTTGTACAAAGAAACTCATGGTCAGAGTATTAAAAGCCATTGTGTTATTGAAGGTTTGTATAAAATGACCGTCATTATTCAGAGTGTGAAAGCCAGTTCTTCATCTTTCTCAGGGTTAAAGCATCTTCCCTAGATAAGTAGAGATCTTAGCTAATTCTGGTTAATCACTATGGCAACTGCGGAGAATTCAGGAAAACCTGCCGGTAAAGATCTAGAGCAAGATTCTTCTATATTATTGAATCTACATGGAGTGTACTTATATGTCGTGAACTCTGGGAGAAACTTAACACAGTCGACCCTCGGTCAACACAGGAGTTGGGAGTACCGACCCTCTGCGCAGTGGGAAATCCACACGTAACTTTACAGTCACCGTAATACAAGGTTCCTCATCTGTATCTGCGGATTCAACCACCCGAGGATCACGTAGCACTGTAGTACGTCTTTAGTGAAAAAAATCCACGTATAAATGTGGACCCGCACAGTTCAAACCCCTGTTGTTCAATAGTCAGCTGTCTGAAATAAATGTTGTTTAGTGTTGAAAGTGAGGTAAAAATATTGGGGGGATAGGCTTCCTAGAACTTTTCAAAGTGTTGTCTTTAAGCACAGTAACAGTCAGATTTCGTTGTTAACCTATTTCATCAATCCTAGGAACAGGTCTTTCTTCCCACCACATTTTAACCTCCAAAACCATGATAATACCTTAAAATTGACGGTGTGTTACAGTGTCTGTCAGCCAGATGGCAGTGGGTTAGTTATAGTTATGTGAAAACTTGTGTTAACACCTTCTGGTAAGAGTTAAGAAAGCTCTAGCATCAGGTAATAGCAGTTGTTATCTTTCTGTTTTAAATATGTGCAGGGAAGAGATCTGCTTACAATCTGTTGAGAGAAGTAAGATAGACAAGAAACTGTACTATTGCAGGGCTCTTAGCTTGGTGCGGCCCAGTAACCTTTACAGATGAGCCGTTTGGTAGGAGCATTAAGGTAGCTCCCGTTATTAAAAGTTTGAGTCCATCTGGTTTCCACATTAATACATGTCACTTCCTTTGCCTTTCAATATCTGTTGAACTGTGTGGTTTTAGAAATCAGGGATTATCACTGCATAAAATCTCCTGGCTGTGAAGGTGAAGAACTCTGTGAATTCACAGGAAAAGACTACAGGGAAGTTTAAACTCTTACTGTTTTTCTCCCCACTTCTTAATTTTCCTGCCACCACTCAGTGCTGTGTGGGTCCAAGGTCACTATTAAGGGAAACACAGTAGTTCAGACCAGGAGAAAACAGCATTTTATGAGGTACGTTGCTCACGTTCACTTAATATTTCTAACTTTTTCAGCCCATGGTAAGGTCGTAAGTGATGGAGACTTCTTTAGAACACTGGTCATACAATGGTTAGCATGAAAGTGCTTCATTCAGATTAACCTAGGGACTGGAGTATATGGGCAAGAACGTGTGTGGCAGCACGTGGCAGATAAAAAACTAGAGAGCTGCGAAGATACTTTCCTTCCTGAGGAAATCACTCCTGCCAGCGTATCTGTCTGAGAATGACAACGCAAAACCAGTGAAATAAGATTTTACTTTGTAGCATTTTTGTCACCTGTACTCCTTGTTCTTGTTCATACAGTCAAGGGTAAAATGGTCCATGTTTACATCTGAAGAATGTTTCTCCTTTTCAGAAACTAATTCTGAAGCAAGCCCTTATTATCGTACTGCACTGGTGTTTTAATCACAATTTTAGCGTTCGACTGTACGCCTTGGTTGCTCTTAAGAAAATCTGGAGCATGTGTAAGACATTGCACGTTGAAGAACTTGATGCTTTGACTTCCATTATTGAATCCAGTCTGAATCAAGTGGAAAACATGCATGGAGCAGGGTAAGCAGGCCTTGTCCCCTTACGCCTCGGTCCAGCATTGTGTGCAGAGAGGGCATAGAGGGTGCCCAGCTTTTAGCAGCTTCTGTTTAGCCCATCACGCTGCAGTGCACAGAGCTCAGATTAAGCAGCATTTAAGCAGCTCACTATTTGATGTGCAGTTTAATTACAGTTCTAAGTGCTGTCAGCTCCGTCATTGACCTTTTTCTTTTCTTTTTCTTTTTTTGCTCTTTAATCCTTGATCTTTAATTTAGGGACCTCTAGATGTTTCTCTTCAGCGTAGCCAAATGTTTTCATCCTCTGTTGTCAAAGAACTGCTGAGAAGCAGCATGACCTGACTCTAAAGCCATGCTCATAACCGCTCAGATGTCCGGGTTAAAGCTGGAAGCTCTTGCCTTTTTCTTTTCTAAGAGAACTTCTCTATCCCCCAAACAAAATCCTACTCAGATGCTCAATATCAAACAGATACAACACAGCTGCTGTGATGGAGTAGGTCGGGGTGCACGACTCAATAGCAAAACCCAGGGGGATGGGAGCTCGGACGCATATTGGGGTGCTGTCCTTTGAAGAGACCCTTGAAAGCCAAGGGGCAGAGAAGACAGGTGCATAAGGAGGGGCCAGTCTCTCATCTCAGGGCTGCTCTTCTCACCCCGCTGATGTTGAGGCCCAGCCGGCAGTGACAGGAGGGGCTGGGAACTCAGGGGTGGAGAAGGTACCGTTGGCCAGAGCAGGAGAATGATCTTGCCGGGAAGGCGTCTTGAAATTGCTGCTTAGCTTTTGGGTTGTTGGTCATGAATTTAAACTGAAACCTGCCGGTGGCCATGTTTTGTAATTTTTATTCCTCCCTCTTTTGCCTTCTAAAACTTGACAGATTTTTGGGTTTTGTTGTTTGTATGTATCTAAGTATTTAAAACCTATTACTTTCATTTGGCTTACGGAAGTTGGTACAGTTTGGCTGCGTGTCGTGAATCTTCAGGGTAGAAAACGTGACTTACGTGGACTTCCTGGCAGTCCCGAGGTTAAGACTCCGCGCTTCCACTGCAGTGGGCAGTCCCTGGTCGGGGAACTGAGATCCCACATGCTGCGCGGCGCAGCCAAAAACAAAAAAGTAACTTATGTAACGATTTTCTCTCCTGGCGGGGGGGGGGGGGGGGGAGCATTTATGGCCAGAGAGAGACATAAGGATCCCAGCCTAGATTTCTTACGTGGTTCCCTTTTAGAATACTTTTTCCCCAAGCAAGTGAGTTGTACCTGTGGCAGCTGTTCCTGTGAGATTTTCCCATCGTTGTCTGTTGACTGACGACTGGACTGTCTCTTCTTTGATGGAGTGGAGACCTGAGTTGCATTCTTGTTGAGTCATTGTTTGACAGTGGGACTGTGAGAGAGTTATTTCTTTGTCTGTCCTTGAGTTTCACTTCAAAATGTCAGATTTAGGGTCAGCTTTTAAGGACGCGGATCCTGGAGATAGGGGTTATAAATCTTGGGATAAAATTCACAAGATTGTCCGTTCATTCTAAATTCTGCAGTGCCTCTTTAAGAGAGCTACTTGGTTTTCCCCCTTACCGGAGTGGGTTCACTAGTCTGTACCTCACATGTATCTTTAACACTTAGGAACGCAAAGAAGAATTGGCAACGGATCCAGGAGCATTTCTTTTTTGCAGCGTTCCACCCACTTAAGGACTACTGTCTGGAGGTGAGCAGAGGGTCTCATTTGCGAACGACTCTCTTCCGTATCCTTAGTCCCGGTGCTTCCTTTCTGCCGCGGTTGTTGAAGGTGTAATGAGGTTAATTGTCCTTACAACACCGCCTTCACGGTCGTAAAGTGCTCCGTGTAATTTTGTCACTTCGTGCAGACGGCTGCTTGCGCTTCACTCTTCAGCAGTGAAAACTGGCTCGTCATTTTCACTTTCTGTTTCTCAGGCAGTGTCTGGCTTGTAAACACTGGAAGGGGGAATATTTAACTCTGAACAGAAATCTGTTCTGACATTAAAAGGAAATGAGTGAGAACATTTGTGCAGGTGAGATTTGTTGTAACGAACGAAGCCCATTGTTATGAAAGAGCGGGAAGATCTACTCTTTTGTTAAGTGCCTATTTTAGGTTCTGGATGGCTGGGATTGTATAGCAAATGACCCACCATCTCAGTGATCCTAACAGAACGTGCTTATATAATTTCTTTAAACTTATTACAGTTAGCATGTGAATTAATTAATATACAGATTATTAAAATTTGTACATATGATATTACTTTCTCCCTTTTTCGACTACAGTTACAGTGTTCTGCCTTGGAATTTAAAACATGTGATCTAGGAACCTGGAAGTATCAGAAACTTTAGCTACCATATGCATAAGCAGTTTTTTGTTGTTGTTGGGTTGTGTGTGTGTGTGTGTGTGTGTGTGTGTGTGTGTGTGTGGATTACTAATAAGCTGGACTTTAAAAAAAAAATACAGATCTATATGTTGTGAGATAGTCATCATAGAACATTATTGTGTACTTTGTTGCTTCACTGCAAAAATTATTTAGGATTTTTCAAATACTTTAACGTGCTCTGTTCTGTGTCCTTTAGCGCCCAGAATGCTTTGTTTGACATCTTTCTGAAGGACTCTTAATAACTCTCTAGTGCTAAGTCAGCCTTTTCTATTCAGTTCTCCAGCAGGAGTAAGTCCCTTGCTTCCACTTTTCCTTCATCCTGACTTTGACTGCCTCACCCTCATATGTTTTATATATTTTATTCTCTATTAATTATACGAACCATAACTGTACATATCAATACAATAATGGCACACAAGAACTCTGTTTCTCTGTACATTTGGAGCTATACTTGGTACCTACTTAATAAACAGTTGCATTCATTATGCCAGTTTCAATTTGCACAAATATTGCTAATAAAGAGAAAACCATATTCATTCTAAAAACTTTTATGAAGACTTGGACATTGTTATAAGTTTATTACTTTATTTCTAAATTGCCTACCGTGCTTCTGACTCCTATGTGCCTTTTCACATTTGAGGGTTATCTGGATCTCAGTTTTCTTGTCATAGGTAAGAAAAGGGAAGGAGGATTGTCATGTAGTGACTGAATAACTGCTGTTCACAGTGGTGTCACACTGTGCAGTTTACAAATCACTTTCATGTGCTCTTTTAACCTGATTTTACCCTCATTTTACCAATGAGGAAGTTGAAGCTGAGAGAGGCTAATGACTTGTCTAACGTCACACAGCTAAGATACAGTCGAGGCAAAATCTAGATTCTAAATTTGTATATTGGCAGCGAGAGTAAAGATCTGGCATCACAAGAGCTTGAACTTGATTGCTTATGGAGGTGTCTGGCTGTCAATAAATAGCATTTGTCCAAATGTTGTCCAACATTAATGCTGATTAATTCCAAAACACTTCTTGCTTGTATTAAGAGCATGGTGTATATTATGTTACATACAGTTAGAAATACTGGAGTGGAAGATCTGCCGGCTCTCAAGGATTTCCTAAATTAATCCCTTAATTTCTTAGAGAAGATAAGAAGTATAGATAGACAATTGCTACAAGATATAAATGAAAGTATGTAATTTGATCAGATGTGGTAGTTTGGGAGAACACATCAGTAATAATAATTAAGTTGTACTTTAAACATGTTATCGTGTATTTCTTTGTTATATTTAAGGGGAAAACAATTAGATTTTTACAATTCTCCTTTCAGACCATATTTTACATCCTTCCACGCCTTTCCGGCCTTGTTGAGGACGAATGGATCGCCATTGGTAAATTTACCAGGTTCACTGACATTCCTTTAGATGCAAGATTTCAGTGGTACCTTTCTCCAACTCAACTCTGTGAACTAAAACCAGGTGACTGGTCCCAGCAGGACATAGGTAAGAAAAACTTGTTTTACTTTTGCTCCCTGTTGCTTTGGTCAGGGTCACTGATTGACGTTACTTAGAATAGGTGGTTGATAAGCACCACTTTTTCATTGATGTGGTGAATTCTGCTCCACTTAGAGAAAAGACAGAAAGCGTGGTGTCACTCTGACTAGTACTTTCTGTTGACCTTGGCTTTGCTCTTAATAGCCAGAGAGAGCTTGATCTGCTTTACTATATAAAGCTAAAGGCTTCTGTCTTCTTTGAAGTATTGATAATTAATATTCATTGCTCTTCTACTATATATTTCTGAAAAAATATAGATATAAAAAAGGGCCAAATTAAGAAATCTCTTTTCTTGTCCTATTTGGGAGTGAAGCAGAGCTCTGCATTCCCTGCTCCGTCTGGCTGAACATCACTCATCTCTTACCCCTCTTTTCCCTATGGCTCCAGCCCTCCTTTCACGTGCCCCCGCCCCCATCCTTCCCTGCAGCTTTCTCAAGGAGCCCCCCCGCCCTTTCCCTCTGTTGCTTCCCGTCCTCCTCCTTCCCTTCACAATCCAGCTGCCCCCAAAAACCGGGGATCAAGTCCCCCCCACCACCACCCATTTTTAAAATCACAGCTAACCTTAAGAGATGTGTAGTAGTGATCTGCATTCTCAGCATTTCTGTCACTCACATTTTGTCCTCCTTCTGGCTTCCCCAGCCCATAAGCATCATGAAAACTTCTTTCAGGAAAGCAGAAATTGTCTTTGTCTGCTTCTTTACAAAATCTAAACAGACGCTCTTTTCTTACCATACCTGACCCTATGTAGCATTTATTTGCCCATTTCTTGCTCTCCTGATTTTTCTCCTCAGTCTGACTTTTCTCACTCTCCTTTGAGTTCCCCTCCCTCGTCCCTTGTATTTATAGTTCTCTCGAATCTTAGTGTTTTCGGGAATCCCTTGGACATCATGTTAAAGGTGCCGATTCTTGGGTCCCACCCTTAGAGTTTTGTCTGGAGGAGTGTTCTGGGAAAGTGCATTTTTTTATCAAATACTCTAGGTGGTTCATTTTAAGACTGTCACCTTAAATTCATTTACTGGGTTAACAAAGATTCACTGGTTGCCCCCTGTGTGCTGAACAAAAGACAAAGGCCCTGCCCTCAGGGCGCTTACATTCCTCCAGGGGGACAACCCTAAACAAACAGATAAGATGTCAGGTAGTGTGGAGAAAATAAAGCAGAGTAAAGAGTGTGAGAGAGGATTAAAAAGACCTTTTTAAGGAGTTGACATGGAGCAGAGGCTCCATGAAGTGACAGCAAGTCAGGCAAAGCCTGGGGAAGAGCAAATGTGGATTTGGGGGCAAAAGACAGCGACGGGAGCCTTCTCGGGGCGGAGGGGCCGGCCTGGCCGGGAGGGGAAGAGAGGGGAGCCGCACATCTGCACGTCTTGCCTGACTTCTGCCGCGGCGTGAGTGGGGCAGAGAAGTGGGGAGTTACTGGATGGGGAGAAGGCTACAGAGGTCTTTCTGTTTGTTTCGTTTGTTTTGGGTAAAGAGGGGGATATTGCAACAGGGTTTCTCCGCTGAGACGTGAATGCTAAACGCTTTCATTGGCCTGGTTTTCTTCTCATTCTCTTTGTTCTCCCTGCACATTTTTGTTAATTTCCACAACTGGAAACCACCACCTATGTAACTGCAGCTTCCAGATCTTTCTCTCTGGCCAGCCTCCTTCCTGAGCCTTCTAGACGCTTACACTAGCTCATCTATAAGCTCCTTAAACTCAGTATCCAAATCCACGGTACCCTTCTGCCACGTTACCTTTCTGCCCAGACGCGCCTCTTCTAATTCCCGTCCTATCAGTGGTCTCACAGGAGTCATTCTTCTGGGGTCTTCTAGCCACATCCGTCCGCTAACAGATCTTGGCGATTCTGCCCTTCCTCTTCAGCCCCTCTTGCAGAGACTGTTTCTGTCTTTGCTGGGCTAGTGTGAAAGCCTCTCGGTGGTTTTCCCTGCCCACTTATCCTCCACATCATTTTTAAGAGGGGTTTTTTCTGCAACACAAAACCAGTACTGTTACCCCCCTTCTTAAAACCCCCTCCTGTCTGTAGAATAAATTCTCTATCATTTTATACACAAAACCCTAACGACCTGGCCTGAGTCACGTCCCTCCCTCCACTGCAGGCTGTGAGCGACGCTAAGGCACCGCCGCTGGCTGCCTGAGTCCCTGTCCTTCCGCGCCCTGTCTGCCCCGCGCTTCCCACACGCTCTCCTTTGCAGACTCTTACACTCCCTTCCCAGAGCCCTCCTGCGTCTTGCTCTTTTGCCCCTCCCTCCCCCAGACATTAGCAGCTCCTGTCTGTGTGGGCACACCCTCAGTATAGTACTGTGTTGTGGTTCCCTGCGTGTCTCTCCCCTCCCCAGTAACCTAAGTGCCCCCGTTTGCTCAGTCAGGTCTGGAGTGGGAAGGAGAGCCTGGAAGGAGAGTCTCAGTCCTGAACTAGAGATCACAACGCACATTAGGTCAATGACACCCGTGTACTCACGGCAGTAGCCAAGAGATAACTGCTCCAAAGAACAGTCCTCGTTTTTAGAAAAGGTCCCCCAAGTACTTGGAAAATAATTTAAGATAAAGACTGTTGATGTTGTTTTCCGGCATACAGTATTCCTACAGAAAATTCCAATCTAATAACACCACTGTTTGTAAGATATGCCATTATTTTATGTAACTCTAAGAAAAAAATGCTGCCAAACCCATGATACCCTTATGGATTCTAAGATGCTTCCCAATTTGGGGTATGCTAAAATGGAAAAAATGTGCATCTTTGATTTTCATGAAATATTGTCGTATTTTGGTTAGCAGGGTAGAATTTGAACATTTTAAACTGTTACTGAAAATGACAGTTGTATCTGAATCCAAGTAAAGTTCTTCAGTCAATGAATCTCATTCTAAACTATCATTTTTAAGCTCTTAAAAAAGTATATATGCATGTAAATCAACAGAGAGGGAGATTTATATTTTCTTTTTCTTTCCCAGGTTCTCACTCAGGCGAAGCAGATAACGAGTCAGAGTGGAGTGATGTTCAGAAGAAGATTATCCCATGGAGAAACAATGTTCCCGACTTAGACCTGGAGCTGGTATTTCAGGATCGTGCGGCCAAACTTGGGAAGTCACTCAGCAGACTGATTGTAGTGGCCTCACTCGTTGACAAACCAACCAACTTAGGAGGTAAAATTAGAGTTTCCACTGGGCTTGCTTAACATCTTCTGATCCTGAAAATTTGTAATTGACCCAGTGCCATTTGTGGCCTCTCTTCCACATTTCCCCCTCTCCGGGAGCTTCAGAGGAATGCCTGGGACCTAGTGAACTTGGCCTTAGACTGGCGGCAGTAACCCCGGCTTGTCATGTGCAGGGCTGTGCCGGACCTGTGAGGTGTTCGGGGCCTCGGTGCTCGTGGTTGGCAGCCTTCAGTGCACCAGAGACAAGCAGTTTCAGCACCTCAGCGTTTCAGCAGAACAGTGGCTTCCTTTAGTGGAGGTGGGCGCAAAGTGCTGTATTATTAAAATTTTCATTTGCTAGACTCTCTTGTAGTACTCTGTCTTCACGTTATCAACCCTTTTGCAGTAGTCCAGCCTTGGACAGCTTAAAAATAATACTGAAAAGTAAAATATAGCCCACTCTGTTCTCCTGTTCTTACTGTCTTTCACACTGTTGTATTTTTAGAAATCAATAATGTAGAATTCTTTTCAGTAAAATGTGTCCTGTTATAAGTCACTCTCGTTTGATAAATTTATGAGATGTTGGGAGCGTTCTCTTTTATAGTGTATAATTCTGTCCTTTTCCTTTTAACAAATTTCAGTTTCATGAAAGTGTTTTTTTCTTTAACTGATTTTACCCCCAGGAGGGCTGTAAATGAATGATTTAATATTCTGCTCTTTGTAAACGAATATTAAGGTAAAACCACCTCAGCTGACCGATTATCTGCAACAGAAAAAAGCAGAAGGTTACACCATCGTGGGTGTGGAACAGACGGTGAAAAGTTTAGACCTAACCCAGTACTGCTTCCCTGAGAAGTCTCTACTCTTGTTGGGGTAAGAACACTGTCTCGAGAGTCAGTCTGGAAAACGTTTCAGAAGGTTTACAGTTTTACCTGGACTCTTGATCATACACCTGTACCTGGCTTTTGACTTGCAAGGTTTATGGAAAGCCCCCCTAAGTTTTCGTTTTATTTCACCCGTTTGGGATGGTCAGGTGAACACAGAATTGACCCATAAACCCTCTTGTTACGCTCTTCTTTATTTCCCCGGTACCATAGACTTGTGTCATTTTGTTAACCTGTCTCTTCCAGTAACATCCAGGATATCTGAGAAAAAAACTGTTTATTATAAGAAAACTAACCGTTCTTCTCCCATTTTTCTGAATCAGAAATGAACGGGAAGGAATTCCAGCAAATCTGATCCAGCAACTGGACGTGTGTGTGGAAATTCCTCAACAGGGCATCATCCGCTCCCTCAACGTCCACGTGAGTGGAGCTCTGCTCATCTGGGAATACACCAGGCAGCAGCTGCTAAAGCAGGGGGACCCTGGGTCCTGAAGCTCGGGCCTTGTCTGAGACGAGTTATCAAGTTATCGAGTTATCTGTCGGTGCTGTTGAAACATTGTTTTAGAACTATTTGGACTGATGAGATAGATTCTGAAATCTGGTGGGATAATTTGCATTTCTTTATTTGCAGTTTAATGCCAAAACTTTGTCATGTGCCTTAACTATATTGCTGTATGTCGTCCCCTTTAATAAACCTTTCTTAAAGCTTAGTTGTGTTGCTTCTTTAATAAAATATTTTAAGCAACTGTGGAAATAAAACAATGTATTTTAAAAAGATCATTTCTTTCCTAGAAACTAGAATTGTCAGAAATGTGGATCATGGTAGGAGAAAGGCAGAATTAGGGCAGCTCTGATTATCTGTGAATACCGCACCCCTGTCAAGAGCGAGCGCAGGGCAGGGCAGGGGGTGGGGGGGGGGGGCAAAGCTTCAGCATGAGGAGGAGTCATTGGCCTCTTTCTGCTGATTTGTATCTACTTCTGCGCAGGGAGGAAACATGCTTGGCAAGGTGCCAAACCAGCTTCCCTGTGAAGTTCATAACTTATTTTGAAAGCCATAAATTAGGCCATAATCGTTCATATGAAATTTTTAGGAAATTTTCATATGCCACCTTCGCTCGGGGTTCAAATAGTGATTAGAAATAGTCTACCTTCTGACGGTTGTCAACATGGACCCAAAGGAGGTGACTTACCCTTGCACATCGTTACCAGTAGTGAGAATGGAACCCACGAGGGTTGATGTACTGTTTCTGTTCTTCTGAGGTTTTTTTGGTTTGATATTAGGATTACTTTATTATTTAATGGTAACTGTCACCATCCAGCAATGCACTTCAATCATGTCTGGGTCCCTTTTTAGTAATAATTAAGTAAGTATCAGAGTTCATTACCTGTTGTTATGTACTTTTTTCTTCTGTAGCTTTATTTATTTATTTATTTATTTTTTTTACTCTATAATATCACTTATACGTAGACTCTAAAAAATAATACAAATGGATCTATATGCAAAACCGAAACAGACTCACAGACACACACACACAAAAAACTTAGTGGTTACCAAAGGGGACAAGGAAGGGGGGAGGGCCAAGTTAGGGGTATGGGATTAACAGAGACAAGCTACTATATATAAAATAGATAAGCAACAAGGATATACTGTATAGCACAGTGAACTATACCCAGTATCTTGAAATAACCTATAATGGAATATAATCTGTAAAAACACTGAATCACTATGCTGTACACCTGCAACTAACACAATACTGTAGCTTCAATTTTTAAAAAAAGAAAAGAAAATGAATACAAAGAACTTTCATTTAAATAAAATAGCCAAGACTATACAGACATGTAGAGGAAGAAATGTAGAGAATAATTAGAATTAGGTGGGGGTTTTCCACCCATTATATCATAAAGCAAATTTTGTACTCATTCTTCATTCCACTTTGGAGGCTCAAGTCAGAATTAAAATAGAGTCAATTTGTTGCTGGTCATTTTACATTAGCTCTTTGTTGTTACTATAAGAATAATACATTCTCATGAGGAAAAAATTTAAAGTCTGGTGAAGGATGGAGAGGGGACAGTAAAAGTGGATGCCACACAAATCCAGGGTAGAATATTCAGTGGTGGGACTGAATAGAATTATATCATTTGGAAGCCCCAGAACAACATTTCTCCTCCTCCCTCTTTATACTTCAGGTACAGTAATCCACCCCCATCACCTGGGACAGAGACGGAAATAGGAACAAAGTGATAAGGTGACTTTCTCGCAGTCTCACACATCAGTTGGCTTCAAAAATCAGACTAGCGTAATAAGAGTCAGCTTGATTTCCAGACAGAAGGATCTGAACATCCTCGGTTCAGC